>NW_025796728.1:4270462-4576684 GCF_021613505.1 Equus quagga | reverse complement strand
TTGGGGCAGCCGAAGCTCTGACAGCCCATGGGTCCTGTCCCCATGCTATTCTATTCTCTAAATAAGAGCACTACTGCCAGATCTTAAGTGCCTAAGAAATCTTTCTTTCAACTCCTTGGCTCACTGACCCCGCATCAATAGTGACTCCAAAGTTTGTATTTTGGTACATTTCCAATAAAAGGTTAAAGGGAGAAACAAAAGAGAGACAAAAATGAAAATAGTGAATTAAATATATTCAGAGGTTCCAATTTCTTAAAAATACTGTCATTGTCAGTAAATACTTTTATAAAACAAATTTTAATCCTTCATGATTGAACTTAAAGGCATCTTTTCCTGTTTTCCTACTGAATTGTCTTAGCTATGTGCTTATATTTGTACTTTTTCCCCACAGATCATGATATTTGATTACATTCTAATCCACAAATTGGGTCACGTTTAGCCTTTCCCCTCTCTTTAAATCATGCCACAGCCATTTTTTTCTTGTTGATGTTTGGCTCTTGGGAAGATTTGTGAAATGAAAGGTGTGTAGAATTGTCCCCTTATTTATCTGTTAAAGGTTTTATTTTGTATTGAATGCAACATAAAGGCAAAGTGACTATGCTAATACCACAGTTAACTGTTGTTAATTTTGTTGCTGGTATGATGGAGATTATGCTCTATTTCCTCTTTTAAATGCCAGTTTTGTGGAAAAAGCAATCTACACAGACTGTCTTCACTCTTCTACCAGTTCAGTCCTAAACTCTTCAGATCTACCATTGATCTTCACTAACGTACTAAAATCGCTGTCACAATATCTAATTAACAAAATTTAGTTATATATTTTCAGTCCCATCCTCCTGGATTTCTCTAAATAATTTAGTCTTCATTAACCAAATTCTTGAAACCATTTCTATATTTAGCTCTATTTTGTTTTATTTTCCCAATAAATAGGAGCTCTTTTTGCCAGTAGCTCTTTTGGTTATTGTTGCTATTGTTATCTTTCTACACCATAAAAACTGACATTTTCTAAAGTCTATTTCTCAATCTCCATTCTCCCCATGGACTAATCCAATCAGTCTTAAGGCTTAAATTAATATTTTATAAACAATAGAAATTTATTTTTCCCAGTCTGGAGCCTGGGAAGTCCAAGATCAAAGCACTGGAAGATTTGGTGTCTACTGAGAGCCCACTTCCTGGTTCATAGTCAGCCATCTTTTCGCTGTGTCTTCACATGATAGAAGGGTTAGGAAGCTCTCTGAGGTCTCTTTTCAAGGGCACTAATTCCATTCAGGAAGGCTCATTAGGTCACCCTCATGGCCTAAGCAACTCCCAAAGGCCCCACGTCCTAATACCATCACCATGGGGGCTAGGATTTAAACATAGGAATTTTGGAGGGGATACAAACACTGTCTATAGCAGTAGGGATGACATCTTAATTTTCTTAATTTCCCCACAGCATCTAAGATATTGTACCTTTGAAATATTGAGTGAATGAACTGAATTTAATGTTTCAACTTTCTCGCTGTTTTCATTTGGAGATTTCAGAACAGTCATTCTCATAAAACAGTCCATAATACAGTTGTGGAGAAAGAAAGAAGTTGGACAGCAGACTTGATTTATTTTTGAGATAATTGGAGAAGAAAGCAAAGATATGAAGCAAACTGAGATTGAGAAGTAACTGCTTACTCCAGTCATTGGAGAGTTTAGTCCCTAGTCCATGGAAACCAAGGAAAAAGTCATGGTGGAACTAGGAAGGAGTCTGGACATCCCAGACAGATAGGTGGCAACAATTTGACCAACACGATATGATAGCATCCTTAGGACCAAAACTTCCCTACAAAAAACTATTTACCAGGATTAGTTGGTTATATGCCCTGGTTTGCACTGGGATACTCCAGGTTTTCACTGTTGTCCTTGAATAATTATTATCACCTTCTCCTTCAACTCTGAAAAATGCACAAGTTTGAATGATGCATTCTATGATCATCTTAACTAGAATAGACAAGGCTGGTAGTTTGTCTAACCTGCATCTCTATGGTTGCCAATCTGTGTCCTTATAACTTCATATACTTACACATTTCTAGCAAAGGGGCCCATGTGAGTGGCCTAGTCATTATGAATTAATGGAGCGCAAGAATCACTGCATTCCTTCTCTCACCGTACCTGACAGTACCCTGCACATTCTTGGCCCTTCCTTATGTTTTATTGGATTGGACCCATATTTAGGGAACTGACATCAGAGATTCCCATTAAAGAGAGTCCCTGACATCAGGGGCTCTCTGTTAAGTCACACATCTACTACTTTCTCAAGTGGTTTTGCTCTCTAGTGAACTGAAGAGAGCTTTGTAAAGAAAGAATTTGGATGCCTAATTGAAAGCCGATATGCCACCTGACTCATAACAGTAACTATTTATTTTGGGGAAAAAAATGTTCAAGGTAGTGATGCTTTTTCCAACAAAGTCATATTTAATACCTTTCAAACTAACCCCCTCCCAAGAAGAGCTCATTTGAAATATAATATCCAGAACTTACAAGATACATGCCAGAAATTTTCATTATTTAATTATTTGGATACTGAAGATTCAACTCATTAAATTAAAGCTGCTAAGCAAAGACAAAATTAAAGCATAGAAGAATAGGATTAGTCCAACTCTACTATCTTTCTCCTCCCTTTGAGTAATTTTCAATATATCAAAAGGTAAAAGTAAAAAAGAGATCTATTTGCTTCATTTTCAACTCTTTGTCATCCACCTATTTTTTAACAAGAAAAAAAGGCAAAACTCTTTCACTTATATCCACCCACCATCACTTTTAAGATCTCATTAAATAAAAAAAAAAAAAAGATGCCTTCATTGAGTGTACAAAGTTAAAGTTACTCTGCCACCAAATCCATTAACCTCTCCAAGAGGACTCTCTCTAGATGCTAACACTGATAATGCCCATTAGGTTTACATGCTGTGAAGAAGATAAATGAAGATGAGAACAGAGAAATGATAGAAGCAGAAGAGAAAATTTGGCCTGTGCCTTCTAATCTGTAGCACTGGGATTTCCTAGAAAATAAACACACCATCAATCATGTCAATTAATCCACACTACACCAATCACCAGCTAAATGATAGGCAGCCTCAGATGAGGGCAACAGGAGTGTGTAGTGCATAACATCAAACGTTAGAGAGAAGGCTGGGCAGAAGTGCTCACTTAAAGCTGTGGTCCAGGATGTACAGCCAATGTTCAAATAGCCAATTCCAAAATGAAGTCTTGTTACCATACGTCTACCAGTGTTTGAAATTCACTATACAGTAAAAAAAGATTCCCAATGTAAGTCCGGGAGATGACACAGGATTCAAAACCTGAAGGATTGTACAAAAGGCTAAAGGTGGACAGATCAGGGGACAGAATCAGAATTCTGATTTAAAAACATTTCTTGCCACTTTGCGTTAATTGCATTTGCACACACGTGTTTTGCTTCTACTGCTTTATGCAGAGCATTGGCATGTGGATTAATGAAAGAATTACGTGTTATCTAAAAAGCACTTAAGCCATATTACAAGAGTTTAATTCTTTGGCAGGAATAATGAGGTGTTTAGATGTCTTCTGCGTCTCCTCTAGCCCCAACACGCACGCTCTCCTAACTCTGTCTGTTAGGTTTCACTGAGCACTTGAAGACGGGGTAGCTGTACTATCCTCTTCCTTTTCTCACCCTCCTACTTTTTATTCAAGAGGTGGCAGACAGGGTGTTGAAATTTGTACTCCATCCAGAACTAGGAATACCGGGAATAGACACACCAGCCTGTGTCTCACATGGTGGCCAGAGTGATATCCTGTCGGAATTCAAGATTGGCATCCAACCTAATCCACTGGTACTCGTGCTGGATCCCTTATTATGTATTTTGAATATTACTAGTGGCTAGTGGAGTGTATCTACTTCAAATTAATAAAGAACTATTAAACATTAAGCATTTCTTACTTCAGAGCTTCCTTATACCCTATTCCTTCCCTCAAGATCATAAAAATTATCTCCAATATATTCTTCTAGTACTTGTATAGCTTTACCTCTTAAAATTAGATCCTCGATCCATTTCAAGTTAATGTTTTTTGCATGTTTGTATGGTGCCATGTATCAAAGTTCTTTTTTGTTTGTTTTTGCATGTTGATATGTTGATATTCAACTTTTTTAGCACCAATTGCTGAAAAGACTCTCCTACACTGAATTACCTCCACAACTTTGCCAAAAATCAGTGTGAGTCTCTATTCTGTTCCGTTGATCTCTACGTCTATCTTTATGCCAGTGCCAATACTGGCTTAACTAATGTAGCTTTAAAGTAAATTTTGAAATCAGCGAGGGTAAGTTCTTCAACTTTGTTCTACTTTCAGAAAACTTTTGGCTCTTCTAGGTCCATTTCCATTTAAATTTTCAGATAAGGTTGATATTTATTTATTTATTTATTTTAAATTGGGTGGGATGATGACATCTTTATCTTGACTAATCTCTTTGTTTTCCCAGTAATTTTATTGAGATCATAATGGTTTATAACAATGTGTAATTTCAGGTGTACATCATTTTTTAATCAATTTCTGAATAGACTTCATCATGCTCACCACTAGTAGTCTAATTTTGGTCCGTCACCATATTTATGTGGCTGTTTACCCCTCTCGCCTACCCCTCAACCCCCTTCCCCTCTGGTACCCACTATCTGTTCTCTTTGTCCATATGTTTGTTACCTTCCACATGTGAGTGAAATCACACAGTACTTGCCTTTCTCTGTCTGGCTTATTTTGCTTAACATCATACCCTCAAGTTCCATCTATGCTGTTGCAGATGGGATGATTTTGCAGATAAGGTTGATAATTTTTTAATAATTTTTTATAGTTTAAAATAGTTCTAGATTTATGGAAAAATTGCAGATACTGCAGAGCGTTTCCATATGCCTCATATGAAGTTTTACCTGTTATTAATGTCTCATATTATTATGGTACATTTGTCACAATTAATGAATCAATATTGATATATTATTATTAATTAAAGTACATCCTTCATTTGGATTTCTTCAATTTTTTCCTAATGTCTTTTTTCCACTCCAAGATGTCATCAAGGGTACCACATTACATTTAGTGTAATGTACGTTACATTACATTACATGTCTCCTTAGGCTCCTCTTGCCATGACAGTTTCTCAGACTTTATTTTTGATGGCCTTGACAGTTTTGAGGAGTACTGGTCAGGAATTTTGTAGAATGCCCCTTAACTATGATTTATCTTATGCTTTTCTTATGATAAAACTGTGGTTATGGGTTGGGGGAGTAAAACCACTGAAGTGAAGTGTCATTCTCATCACATCACATCAAGGATACACACTATCAACATGACATCCCTGTCGATGTTAACTTTAATCACCTGACTGAGGCAGTTTGTTAGATTTCTTTATTGTGAATTTACTCTTCCCCCCCCCCCCCCCCCCCACTTTCTATCCTATACTCCATGGAAGGCAGTTACTATGTGCAGACTACAGTTTGGGAACTTATACTCCACCACAATGAGTGGAATAACTAGATAAATTATTTGGAATTTTTCTACATAGGAGATTTGTCTATTCCCCCTAATATATTTATTCATCCATTTGTTTTTATCAGTTTGGACTCATGGAAATTATCTTATATTTTGGGCTGTAATCCATTACCACTTTTTATTTTATTGCTCAAATTGTTCAAGCTTTGGCCTTCAGAAACTTTCAGTTTACTCCTGTGTCCCTTTGACATATTCTCATCATTTTTGTTTTTGCTTTTGTTTTGAGCACTTTCTTACTATTTGTCGCTTTTGGAAAGCATACAGGGGGACCTTGGTTTTTCTTTTCCTTTCTTTTAAATCCAGTATTACTGTCTCTTACTTTTGATTGGAATATTTAGTTCACTCATATTTAATGTAATTAGTGATATGGTTCAGTGTACATCTGTCATTTTGCTATTTGATTTTTATATGTCTCATCTTTTTGTGTTCCTATGATTCTTCTTTACCCCCTCTTCTGTTGTAAACAAATATTTTATACTATTTTAACTACTCTGCTGCTTTTTACCTATATTTTTGAGCTTTTCATATCAGTTGCTTTAGTTATACTACGCATCTTTAACTTATCAGAATCCACTTCCGGTTAATACTGATTTAATTCTGGTAAACTCTAACAACTTTGAACCAGTTTAACTTCATTGCTTCATCCTCCTTTTATGCTAATGTAATATACATGTATAATATATACTATATATTATGTTATCTCTACCTATATATTATATTTACCTACATTATTATAATATGCTTGTGCTCCTTAACTTTATCCTATGGTTACAAGTTACCATCTGAGGTTATTTCTTTTTTACCCTAAAGGCTTAATTTTATTTTTGTAATGAATATCTGCTGATAAAAAATGATTGTTTTTGCTTATCTGACAATGTTTTTATTTTGCCTTTGTTTTGAGGGATTGTTTCGCTGGATAAAGAATCTTGATGGAGAAATTTTTTCTTTGAACATGTTATGCTACTGATTTCTTGACTTCGTTGTTTCTAATGAGGAATAATTATAGCATTATCCCCATGCATGATGAGTTGTTTTTCACTTGTAGCTTAAGTGATATTTTCTTTATCTTTGACTTTTACCACTTTGATTATCATGGGCGGAGGTTGTGCCCAAACATCTCAAACCCATAAGACTTCCACCCTGTGCCAGTGGAGCAGTGTGTGGGTTGACAGATGTATTCCAAGTTGTGGTCCATTCTTAATCTCCCTTGCCTCTCACATTTTGCTAGGATTTCTAGAGTTTTCTTCATATAAGCGGGTTTAGCAAAGTCAGCAGTCACACAAGAAGGTTTAGCAGTCACACAAGAAGGTTTAGAAGTGAAAGGTTTCCTCACTCCTTCTATGGTTCTTTCATGTGTGGGTTTTCTCCAATAAATTTCTGGCTTGCCGATTGCCACAAACCAGAATGCAACCTTGGGCTAGCAAAGCTGCTGATTTTGCCTGTGATTCCAAGCCAAATTTGCCAAGTAAGGCCAGCAAAACTCCAGGTTTTCCCTCTCCACCTAGAATTGTGGTTGACATCTCTGGCAGAAGAGCCACTTACCTTTAAGGTAAAGTTTCAGTTCTTCCAGATTGAGCTAGGTATTTGTTGAGAGGAGACAGAGAAGGGGAGCAGCTCTAGGCAATAAGGCCATTATCTTCCATCAGTCTTACCTGGAGCTCTTGTAATTTTTTAAATAAACATCTCAATTTGTGATATGCCTTTAGTCAATATTCAATGGGCTTAAATTGTTTTTGATCATTTTATCTATTTTATCCTAAAGGCTAAAAATAAAGGCCTTTGTAGCACTTGTTTATATACTTGTTTTATGCAGAAGGCAATCACTTAGGCCCTCTAGAACCAATACTGGATGTCTTATCATTATTAAATTATTAAATGGTGTTCAGTGAAACTGCTGATGGAAACAAAATGTGATAGTGGTTGGCCCAGTGGTGTAGTGGTTAATTTCACACGATCCACTTCGGTGGTCCAGTGTTCATGGGTTCAGATCCTGGGTGATGACCTACACACCACTCATCAAGCCATGCTGTGGTGGCATCCCACATACAAAATAGAGGAAGATTGGCATAGATGTTAGCTTAGCAACAATCTTCCTCAAGCAAAAAGAGAATAATTGGCAACAGATGTTAACTCAGGGCCAATCTTCCTCACCAAAAAAAAGTGATATCCAGTCATAGAGGGAAGGAGGAGAGATCCGGGTGTCTAAGACCTAAATGAAAATTGAATATTGCTATGGACCTGTTGAAGACATATCCTTGTTCTCCTGAGACCCCATGCTTAAAAATTACAAATTAATAAAAGGTTATGGCTCTTCTTTGAGCCTGATTATATCTGCATATTTTAACTTATTATTGCAGATAAGAATGACCTTGCTTTTTCTTTTCTTGTGCATTTGTAGAAACTGAAAGTTTAAGACTTTCTAAATTCTGAAAAGCCATAACTTCTAAAAACCTACCAAAAATACTGTCTTCTTTGCTTCAGATATTTGGGATTACTATGGCTCATGATATGGTGGAAATATCATATCTTGTCTGCTAGCCACACAGACACAAAATCTTTGACATAATATTTCACAGACATAAATCAAGAATGAGGCCCTTACCTGCATTACTGTTGTTCTTGAAGAATGAAAGATATACTAAGATAGCAAAATATCATGGTGACCTCCTCTTTGCCCTTATGTATATTTCAAGATCCTGCCCTAATTGGCAAACTACATAGTTAGGGCAAATTGAAAAAAAATTGCATGATAGATAGATAGAATAGAACAGAGATTAGAATAGAGTAGTCTATATGTATTCTGTCCAATATAATCTCAGCCTTACTGAGTAGCTCTATTAGCAGTTTGGAGATCTACAGTACATTGGGGAAAATGGTACAATTTAACTGAACAGGCGAAGGAAAATTTTCTTTGACATTTTCTAAGGGTTATCTCCTATTATATTAAGAAAGTGTGGCAGCATTTTATTGGAACTAGCAAAAGAGATAAATTTTTTGCTTGAAACCCCAATCTCTGGTCCAGGAAAGGTCTTTATTATTTAGCCTTCAGGAAAATGAAACTGACAGATTGCAACTGTCAGTACTGACTCCTTTTATGTTCCCCTACTTTTCCTATTCCCAGTAGAATAGAGAACTGATTAAACTCTGACTTCAGAATGTGAAACCAAGAAGTTTCATAACCATGTGAGTGCCTTTAGTATGCCCAAGCGTTGCCATGGAGATCAGAATTTGTTGAACTTGACATTATAATCTGCATTAGTGTCTCTAAAAATAGTTAAATAGATGTAGTGTCAGAAAGCTGATAGATAATTCCAGTTCTATGTCTTAAATCCCATCATTCACCCTGATTTTTCTATCTTCTTAAATTTAGTTTGCTGTTTCTATTAATTGCTACAATATACATCAAAGAAGATATATATATGTCAATCTCATTAAATTGTCTATGCTAATAGGTCAGCAAACAATCTTTTTATGGCTATCACCATTCAAGTCAGTGGATTCTAAACAAGAAATCCCTGGCATCAAAATATCTGTAAGTTAATTGCAAAACCAGCAGTGAGTCAGGCAAAAGTTGTGAGACTCTCTTAAAGTAAGACTTATTCATGCTTTAAGGCATTTCTTTATTTTTCTTTCTCAAGCTCAATTCAACAGCCAAATCATACTCTATTTTCTGTATATTTCTGGAGGTTTCAGTTGGAGAGCTTTGGAATCCCAAAGCCTCTGCGATTAATTTTGACAAGTACTTCCATGCACACCCTCTCAAGTTCACTGGCTGAGTCCAGTGAGCAGCTAAGAAGTATACAATAGTAGTGTAATTGACCCTGTGATAAACCATCATGGGACACTTGGCTGTGAAGCTACTCATTAAGAATCTTTACCTTCCACCCTAATCAACACCATGACTCCTTTATAGCTTTTTTGTACTAAACTCTTCTGTATTCAGATAAAAAGTTTTAACATAATATGGTTCTTTTGAAGATGCTCAGGTTGAGCAGGGCTATAGTTTTATCACACAAGTATAGGATGCTTTGATTTTCAAAAGAAAAGGCATATTTAAAAGCCATTTCTAATTGGCTGACTATGACTGTCCATTGGTCTATTTCTGTATCCAGCTCTCTATTCTTACAGTGTAACTGTGTCAGATTATTTTTCTTCACATGATTACCCTTCGTTTCTATTTTTTGCCTAAATTCATGAGTTCTGAGTCCTTATGGCTTACTTTCTTCTTTAGTGAAAACTTTATCAGGAAGTACAAGAAACTTCTCTTTTTCTTACTGTTTTCTATACCTGCCAGTTTCTGAATGGAAAGACAGGAATTCACATTTCAAACACACATGTGACTATAGAGCACAAGCATCCCAGGCTATAGTATTTTAAGGCTTTAAAATATTTTCAGTGGCATGTTACTCAGATTAAAGTCCATTTAGTTCATAATTTATCTTATACATCTTCAAAAAAATTTACTGAAATTTGGATGCAAGAGGCACTCAAAGCTTCGATGATTAACTTGGTTGTTCTGTCGCATATTGGTATATTTGAATCTTCAATGTTGATTACTTAATGACAAAGATGGGGGGAGTTATGGGAAGAGAGGAAGAGTGATTAAAATGAAAGTTACTAAAATTTTAAATGCTGGTCTTTGACTCCAGTAGCAACTTCTGGAAGACCTAAAGCTTCCTGGGCATAGTCAGTAAAGATTTTCAGAAGCATAGACACTGAGTTTAGCAAAATTGGCAGAAATTTCCCCTGAAATATTGGGAATATTTCCTAATTTGCCTATACATGCGGATATTTTTCATGTTACGATTGGAAAACATTCTGCTTGCCGATTGCCTGGAGCTGTGTGTCATAAGCAATTCTGAGACTCCATGAGGAAGCATGCTCCTATGGTTCTCAAAGTGTAGCCCCTGAGCAGCAGCGTGGGCCTCAGCTGGGCTCTTGTTAGAAAGGCAGTTCTCTGAGGCACCTTCAGACCTACTAAATCAGAAGCTCTCAGACTGGGGCCTAGCAATCTGTGTTTTAACCAACTCTTCGGGTGAGTCTCATGCATGCTAAGCTTTGAGAGCCACTGCTCTAACCCACTAATTATTTCTGCTCTCTGTGTGGGGTAAGGAATCAAAAGTCATTACCTTTCTGGATTTGAAGAAATAAAAAAGTGACATGGTAAAGAATCTTTAAGCCATTGAAGTTTTAAAAATTATGAAACATTTCACCATCAGGAACTTTGCACTGTGATATTCAGTGAATTTAAAATGAAATAAAAAGCTAAAGCAATTGTTGGTGAACAGCTGCGGTGAGAACGTTTACTCTTGTCTGCACTGAGTCTCTTCTCTTTTAGAACAAGGCCACCTTACTCCATGATTCTATTCAGGCTGTCATTTTAGAGCTTGAAAATTATAAAAATTAATACCAAGAAGAGTGTATCCAAAGAGATAGATGATGAAATATGGCAAATTGAGTTGGTATGGAGACGCATTTTCCTGGTTGAAATTTAGCAAATCTTTGTTAAGTCATAGCAAAAGCCCCGCTTAATGTTTTGTCTATTATATAAGATTCAAACTCATTGTCTATTAACGCTAGAACTTCAGGGGACTTTGAGGAAATATGTGAGTATTAGAGTGTGGATATCAAAAAGATTTTGGGAGAAGACTAGATTATTTTATCTATGGTGGAAAACTTGAAAACAGTGAGAGTAGCAGACAGCCTTGTTATGTGAGGTAATTTTCTTCCTATGGTTACGAATGGGTGATGATGGGAACTCAGATATTCACGTGTTTTGTGGGAATACTGGTGAAATTGGAAGTGGAGGCTTCCAATAAAGGTTAGTGTAAGCAAAGTCCAGAAAGAGGAATGTATCAGAGATGATGGTGGAAACCAGGGCCTTTGCTTAGAAGGTACTTTTCCCAGATGTCTGCATACTTCACTCCCTCCTCTCCTCAAGTCGACTCAAATGCCAGCTCCCCAGTCAGGCCCACTGAGACTGTCCCATTGAAAATTCCATGAGCCCTACAACCCCCCATCACTCCTGATTCCACTTAGTCTGCTCTATTATTATCATCCGTATCACCTATCCCCTTCTAACTCACAGTAAAATTTACTTGCTAATTGTGTTTATTAGTTTCTGTCTATTTTGTCTATGTTTCCCAGATAAGATGTAAGCTCTCTAATGGCAGGGACTTTTGTCTGTTTTATTTATCTGTGTATCCCCCATGCCTAGAAGAGAACATGACACATAGTTGGTGCTCCATAAGTAGTTTTTGAGTGAAAGAATAAATCTGTGTCCATTAATTACATGACCATCAAATTGCTTTGAAATAACTTTGGAACTCAGAGTCTATAAAAAGTAGAATCTTTAAAAATGCATTTAACTCATATACGTTGCATATATACTGTGTCTGATACAGTGATATGCACTGTAGGAGATAAAAACTTCCTAAGAAAGTGGATGTTATGAGCTGAATTGTGTCCCCCCAAATTTGTATGTTGTCCTAGCCCCCACTACCTCAGATTGTTACTTTCTTTGGAGACAGAATCTTTAAAGAGGTAATTAAGTTAAAATTAGGTCATTTGAGTATGTCTTAATCCAATATGACTAGTGTCCTTAGAAGAAGAGGAAATTAGGGCATAGATGTGCAAGGGGGAAGACAATGTCAGGACACAGAAAGAAGATGGCCATCTATAAGCCGAGGAGAGAGGTATAGAGCAAATCCCTCCATCATGGCCCTCGGAAGAAATCCACCCTCCCAACACCTTGTCTAGACTTCATATTTCTGAGAAAATAATTTCCTTCTGTTTAAGCCAGCTAGCCTACAGTACCTCATTATGGCAGCCCTAGCAAACTAATACAGCGAGTTTACTTACAGCATTGGCAACAGGGAAGACTGATACATCTGCCCAACAAAGAATATATTTTGTATTTTTCACACAGTGCTGTTGGGGAAGATATTGATTGGCATAAAGCATTTCTATCGAGAGCCCTCTTGCTTGTGGATTTTTGTCTCTAAGATCTGTGCTCATGTTTTGCTCCTCTCAGGCCTATACCTTTCTAATGGAAATCCTAAATGACCCATAAGAGGAAAATTTTAGCAGGCATTCACTGTTCAGAAGCTGAATTATGAACTGACTTTGACCTTCCCCATATGCATTCAAACTCTGCTTGTACCAACAGAGAGTAGTTGTTATGGGTCAACTAGGACACTGCTAATTGCAATGGCATTTGTTAATCATAATAAGAGCAATCCATAAGAATGATGGTATAGTAATTACAAAGTGCGCACATAAAACATAGTGGTATTGGGCTAATAGTTAACCTACTTTCATGGTTCAATTACCAAGGAGAGTAAAGAAAAAGAATGAGTGGGCTGTACATATTCAGAGTGTCTGCAGATTGTTTACATATATCTGCATTTATATGGGATGAAATGGGCTGAAGATTCAGTGGATTGGTTAACAATTGACCACAGGGTCTTTGCCCTAACAAAAACAAAAAGCACCACTGCTGATTTGTTAAGATTTTCTCATTCACTAGGTCTTAGATATAGCAATCGAATGGAGGGAACATCTCTACCACAGCAAAGACCTTCAGCAATGGAAAGGATTTCCATCTCAGCTACACCCAATCAGCTCACTTGTAAATTAAACATCTTCTTCTCAAGCTCAATGTCTCAACCTTCCCTGACAACAATTGATCACGAAAACATGGTAAAAGGAGAGATCTAGTCAAGAGTCCTGTATTTCAACAAGAGAATCCTAAGAAGAAAGTCACTTGGAGATACTTCATCCATATTCACACTGAAGTTAAAATGTCCCTCTGCTCAGCAAAACACAGAATGGGTGACTCTAAACAGGTATTTTGCAAATATAAACTATTGGTACAGAAAGGTGTACACGTGCATGTTACGCATCTGTGTACATGTGAGGGTAACTAAATATTCATTCTCTTGAAAATTAGATTTCTCCGTCCAGTAGTATCTATGAACTTAAGTTTTCCTTTCCAGGTTCTCTCAGTTATAAAACTATTGCTCTGTTGTTTCACATAACCTCTTACTTTGTTCAACTGTCCACTTTCTTTGACCCTCTGTAGGGGAGGAAGACATTTCCTCTACCCACTGTGGGTTCTTCTGGCTGGAGAACGAATTAAATTCACGTGAGATAGAATAACAGGAGAAAATTAAACAAAGCTTTATAACGTGTATACATGGGAGAGGCTCAGGCAACCTGACCAACGTGCCAAAATGGCTGAAACCACCACCTTAATTATCATCTTCAGCTAAAGGCAAAGGGGGATGTGGGGGGTAGGGGGTTGTCAGTTACAGGAGGTTACCAGACAAGCACAGTAAACAGGAATATTATTATGCAAATTTGAGTCCTTGCCTTCTGCATTGATAAGAGTTTCTAGAGATAAGGTCATTCCCCCTTCTTCCTGTACAGAGAGGGAGACAGCTTTGCAGATGGAGATTTCCTTTACAATGTAAATGTTTCTTAACAAAGGGTAAGTAAACTCCACTTTTCAGAGTTCCTTTCCTGTCTGCAGTTTATTAAAAGTAACCAGGCCCAAATAATCCTCATGCCAAAGAGACATATCTTGGGGTGGCCAATTCCAGTCCCCCACACCTCCATGATTTCCTTCTTTGGCTCTGGCTTTTTGTTCAGCTGATACACAACTTGTTCATTGCTTGATGCACTCCTGGTAACTCACCTCCTCAGCTTAGGATCACCTCACTCCCATCATTGCTGGGAATTATTAGCCCTGTAGGAAAACTTGTTTGATAAAATAAGTCCCTATCATTCTCCTACCTAATTCTCAGGCCTTCAAAAAATTTATCTTTCAAAATAGACACCAATATATGATTGTTCCATCATTATTTATATTAGCTAGGTGGAAAGATAGTTAGGTCATTAGATAGGTAGGTAAGTAGATAGATGGATAAAATCATGTATAAAATACATATATAATATGAATCAGAAAATATATTTCATATTTGTATAATATTTGTGTTGAACTTTCACATTCTTGTAATTTCTGTATTGAGAATTTATCAAGAACTAGAAGAATAGATCAAGAAAGGGATTCAGATATAACCTGAACTCATTGTACTATATTCTCCAAAAGTTTGCCTCAGTCTAGCAAAGACAGAGGCAAATGATAATGGCTCCAAAGGATGCATTAGTGTTTATGCTGGCAATGCACTTTTAAGAATAGTAATCAGAGTTCATCACTGATCTATTATCAAGCTAATCCACACCGACCAATTGGAATCAATATTGCTCTGTGCATTACCAACATGAGTGCCATTGTCTAACATCCTGCCAAAATGAAGAAATTAAAAAAGGGGGAGGGGGCAGTAATGAGCCAGGTTAAGAACTGTACATAAATAACTAATTAAATAATCTCTTACTTGATGGTATGAAAGCTACAAATGTGGAATAGAATCACTATCTTATGTTTTGATTCTCCCCTTCAATAAATCTGTACTTTAACAAAGAGAGAAATAAATTCATAACTGCCAAACACCTATAGAGGACTCAAGTAAAGTTTCTTTTTAAAACCCATTGCTGGGGCAGGCCCCGTGGTTGAGTGGTTAAGTTTGCACACTCTGATTTGGTGGGCCAGGGTTTCACCGATTCAGATCCTGGGCACCGACATGGCACCACTCATCAGGCCATGTTGAGGTGGTGTCCTACATAGTACAAGCAGAGCACTCACAACTAGCATAAACAACTGTGTACTGGGGGGCTTTGGGGAGAAGAGGAAGAAAAAGAAAAAAAGAGAAGATTGGCAATAGCTGTTAGCTCAGGTGCCAATCTGAAAAAAAAACAAAACCCATTGCTAATTACTTATAAATTACCCAAAATCCTATAGGATTTTCCTTTTCTGTATTTCTTATTACATTGTCCTATTTCATACATCACATTTTCCAAGAGTAAACTCATGATGCTACTTATCTTCATTTAATGTTCTGTATCTATAACCAGGATATACTGTCATGAGTTGAGCCCATCCATCCCAGTGGCTTTAAATACTATCTATATACTGATGAATTCAAAATTTATGTCACCAGGCCCTGCCATTCCTGAGACACAAATGTTTATTACTTATTGAGCATCTGTATTGAGATGTTGAGCGGGCATCGCAAACTTAACGTGCCCTGAACTAAACTGTTGATTTACTCCTCATACGTGCTCTATTTCCCTTATATTAGCAAATGGCATCACTATTCCCTTAATAATTCAGATTAAAAATTTCTGTCTCTTGGGGCCGGCCCAGTTGTACAGCAGTTAAGTTTGCACGTTCCACTTCAGTGGCCCAGGGTTTGCCAGTTGTGATCCCAGGTGTGGACCTATGCACTGCTTATCAAACCATGCTACGGCAGGCATCCCACATAGAAAATAGAGGAAAATGCATGTCTCTCACACAGCAAATCCAGTTCACAGCAAACCCTATTGTCCTATTGATTGTACATTCAAAATGTATCCACCTCAATAGCTACTCCCCTAGTTGAAGTCACAATAATTCCTGACCTCTTAACTGGTCTCCTTGCTTCCATTCTTTCTCCCTCTACAGTCTGTTCTCTAAACAGCATCCACAGGAAACTTTATAAAGTGCAAGTCCAGTTATGTTCTTCCCTGATAGTAGGCCTACATTGGCTTCCCATCAGACTCAAGGTTACAGACCTTACTATGGCCATTGGAGTCCTATATAATCTGGCCCCTTGACGCCTCTCCAGTTTCACCTTTGCCCCTCATATTCACTGTGCTCCAATCACACTGACCTCTCTGCTTTTCCTTGGACACTACGTGCTTCTGCCTCAGGACATTTGCCTTTGTGGTATCTACTGCCTGGAACATTCTTCTCCAGTATCAGCATGGTTCATTCAATTACTTCTGATTTTGCAAATGCCACTCCCTCACAGAGGCCTTTCCTGACTACCTCATCTAAAATACAGGCATGCCTTGGAGATACTGAGGGTTCAATCCAGATCACTCAATGAAGTGACAATCGCAAAAAAGCGAGTGACATGAATTTTTCCCAGTGCCTATAAAAGTTATGTTTACACTGTACTGTAGTCTATTAAGTGTACAATAGCATCATGTCTAAAAAAACAATGTACATACCTTAATTAAAAAATACTTTAGTGCTAAAAAGTGCTAACCATCATCCGAGTCTTCAGCAAGTCATAATCTTCTTGTTGACAGAGGGTCTTGTGAAAAATGCAATATCTGGGAAGCACAATAAAGTGAAGCACAATAAAATAGGGTATGTCTGTAGACCCCTGCTACTTTTCAGCCTTATTTTAAAATATAGTGTATTCATAAAAAAAATTGATGTACAGTAAGGCCAACAGATCAGGAAACAATTGCCAGTAAAAAGATAGTTTATTACTCATAGTTCCCAAGAGAAGGGGGCATGCCACACCATGGGGGCACCACATGGACAAGCACCAGAGTTGTTGAAGAGACAGAGGGAAGGGAGGGGGAAGTGTGGGCAAGAACCTATATTGCGGTTCTCTCAGGAAGGAACAGATGAGGGAGGCAGGGTAAGCAGGTTTAGGATTGGCTAGTTTGAATAATTTTGGCAGTCTCTGGGGCATAGGGGCTGTACCTAGTTGTCTGGTACCCGGCCCTGGGGTGATTAGGGCAGGTGGATATTGGTCCAGCGTGAGAACCCCACAGAGAAAGTGGTTGAGGGTAGGGGTTTTGGATTGGTTAGTTTGCATTTAAAAAGTGTGCTCACTGGCAAGTTGTTTACTATCTCTAGAAATTGGCTAACCCTGGGAAGGGCAGTCCCTCCAGGGTCAGCAAGTCCCAGATGTCAAAACATCAGAATACAGAAAATAAAAGACATGATTAATACAATCCTCATGCTCAGCTTTATTTTCTTCATATCACCTCTCACTATCTGACCTTATATTATGGATCATTTTGTTTATCTGTTTATTCTATATCTATTCTCCCATAATATAAGCTTTGTTAGGGTAGAGACTTTTCTGTTTTATCGATTGCTCTATTCCCAGTTCTAGAACAGGGCCAGGCACAGAGTAAATGCTCAATGAAATATTTTTTAATTACTTGATAAATGAATGAATGAAAGCTGTACACTGCTGGCTCCCATCTGGGGACAATTTTGCTTCCCAGGGGCATTGGGCAATGTCTGGAAATATTTTTTGATGGTCACATTGGAGGCAGAGGAGTGCTACTGGCATCTAGTGGGTTGAGGTCAGGTCAATGCTAAACATTCTATAATGCAAAGACAGCCCCTCAAAACAGACTATTCATCCAAACGCCATTAGTGCCAAGCCTGAAAAATTCTGCTATAGATAACCATATTGCTTTGATAGACCTCTGAAATGTATACTTTTTTAAACATCATAATAATTATCAGTAGTTAATGATTATGGTCATAAGTGTGATTATTTTAGAAGCAAGCTTTCTCACCCAATTATAATTTTTAATGTGTTTATTAAATAGATAAACATAATCATCAATTTCTGTTACTACTTAATATATTTCGACAAAAGTTAAACCATAGGGGGCGGCCTGGTGGCACAGCAGTTAAGTTCGCACATTCTGCTTCGGCGGCCCAGGGTTTGCCAGTTCGGATCCCAGATATGGGCCTACATACCACTTGACAAGCCATGCTGTGGCAGGTGTCCCACATATAAGGTATGACTTGGGCACAAATGTTAGCTGAGGGCCAATTTTCCTCAGCAAAAAAGAGGAGGATTGGTGGTAGATGTTAGCTCAGGGCTAATCTTCCTCAAACAAACAAAGTTAAATGATAAAAAGCAATTTATTTATTTGTTAATTTTTTATTTATATCCTGCATCACTAAATACACAAACAAAAATGATCTACAAAACAGGATAGTTTACAATAGTATTTACGATAAAAAGGATAAAAATAAATTATTGTGATTCCAAGAAAACAGAAAATATAGATTAGAAAATAAAAATGCCAGGGTCTGAGTAGTTTTTATAATTGATGTTGTCTTGATTTAATAACGATAATATGTAATACTCATTGAATCTGCCATGTTCTAGGCACCTTGATCAGTGTTTTACATGCCTTATTCTCATATACTTAAAAATACTTGTGATTCACTTATTGTGTATGAGACCCTGTTATAGGCTCTGGGTTTACAGCAGTGAGTAAAATCAGACTGCCCCATTGATTCTCTCAGATAACAAGTACAATGAATAGTGTAACATATGGAAGATAAGAAGTTTGAGGGTGAGGATCCTCAGGCTCACTTTTTAATAGAGGTATTATTATTATCTCCACTTTACGTCAAGGAAAGGAAGGTTTAGAGAAGATAGCTGACTTGCCTAAACTCACACGGATAGTAAGGGGGAACGAGGACTCAAGCATGAACCCAAAGTCCATGTTTTAAAGCACTATTCTCTATTATCCTGTACTTCCAGATGAATAGGAGAAGTGGGGCTTTCTTCCACTCAGCAATTTAGAGCCCAAGTTTTTTCAATATGGTGGCTCTGCTCTCCCCTAAGTCCTCAAAGACCTAGGAATCCAGCAAGTGAGAGGGGAAAGATTCTGAAGGTTCAAGTATATGAGATTTTTGGGTCATGTCTGTTAAGTTGCACAAGTCACTTCTGTTCACATTCCATTGGCTATAGCTCAGTCGCACATGTGTATCTAACTGCAAGGGAGCCTGTGTGCTCTGGAAAAAGAAGACATGGATTTGGTGAAAGCTGGCACTTTTTGCTACAGATTCTCCTTCTTAACACCAATTATCCATTTGCATTTTTCTTTCTAGTCTTAGAAGACACTTACCTCAGTCCATTGGGCTGTTATAACAAAAATACCATAGACTGGGTGGATTATAAACAACAGAAATTTATTTCTCACCGTTCTCGGGACTGGGAAGTTCGAGATCAAAGCACTGGCAGATTTGGTGTCTGGTGAGAGCCTATTTCTGAGTTCATAGACAGCGTCTTCCCACTGCGTCCTCACATGGCAGACGGGGCAAGGGAGCTTTGGGGGATCTCTTTTATGAGAGCACTAATCTCACTTATGAGGGTTCTGACCTCATGACCTGATCATCTCCCAAAGGCCCCACCTCCTAATATCATGACATTGGAGATTAGGTTTCAACATGCAAATTTTGGGTAGATACATTCAGTCTATGGCAACACGCATTGCTGTCTTAAAGGTAAACAATCCAAAGCCCCATCTAGTTACTAAGCCCAGGTCGAAGTCTAGGATCTTTAGGTTATGTGCTGTCTTCTTCTTTAGGCCCTAATATGATTCCGTGTAGTGTGGCAACATATAAACTAAAACAACAAACTTGCTGCAGGTAATATAAACAAGCCAGTATACAATAATGGAGAAGGGACAGGATATGCCCAATAAAAACTCCTAATCAAAAAACTGAAAACGGGAAACACATGAAGTCGCAATGGCGGAATCCTGCTGGGCAGGCATTTTGAAGGATCCTCCTCTGCTCTTTGTTTAGACCTGGATTTGGTTACGTTGAGGGAACCGCCTTGTCCTTGTACTCTGTAGCTCTTGGCTCTGCCCACTGGGAGAGTGTAGGGGAGTTTGCTCTCTTTAGAGGATGGGGGCTGCAGAGCTTTTTCAGGCTGCTTCCTCTCATGGCAATTTGGAAGTGTAGCTAAGAATTGGTTCAGAGTCACAAGTTATTTCTGGCTAAGCTCATGGTTTCCTCAGCAATATAGTTCCGTTAAAAACCTAGGAGAATACGTAATACAGTTCCCTCAAAAATCTTATCTACTTTTCTTTTTAGACCATTCTATGGTAAGAAAACACACCCAAAAGCTTTTCCTAGATTAGTGCTCAAGTCTTCCTTCTCCCCATGTCTTTCTGTCCAATGACTACTGCCCTCCTCCCAAAAAAAGCTCAATTCCTACCACCTTGAGGGCAGCTGAAATGATAGGCTTGGAATGAAGGACAATTCTCTTTATCTTGCGTGATCCCATGAGTGAATCATATCTTTTAACCTGAAAAGTCTAGATGGTCCTTATGCCCTCAATGCCTTTTCAGTCTTACTTCCTATTACTTGAACCCCAGAAACTATTGATCAGCTTTGACAAACATATGAAATTACTGTCTCACATTTTCTGCTTGAAAGTTAGTCAATTATCATTTCCAAAAGAGGTAACTCAAATATCTTAACATTCTAGCCCTTTCCAACAACTTTCCTAAGTGCTACAGGCTTGGTAAGCACTTGTTTTACCTTCTAAGTTATCACAGGTGCCAGTTTTACCAAATATGGTAAACAGAGAAGTGCATCTTTATAGCCTTCTGTATTTTCTACCCCCAACCAGACTGATAAGCCAATGACACAAATTTTAGTGTTTCCTTTATAGTAGCACCCCACTTCTGATAAAAATTTCTATATTAGTTAGGATAACATAGCTACTGTAATCAATAACCACCAAATTCTAGTGGCTTAACAGAGTGTAAAAGTATTTCTCAATCACATAGCAGTTCTACGCATATCTTCTTTGTTGCTTTCCTCCACGTGTTAAATCAGGGACTCGAGTTACTTCCCAGTTATGGCTCTGTCGTCTCCCAGACCTTACGGTTAGTTCTCTGCCTCGAGCTAGTGGATGGGGAGGAGTAGGGGAACTGTGTACGGGAGGACAAAGAGACCAGCTTGATAACTTCTTTTAATTTTTGAGAGCAGTATAAATCACAGTTGTCACGGTTATCATTTTTATCATTGGTTCTCTTATTAACTTCTGAAGTTATATTTAATCCTATTTGTTATTGTTGTTATGCATTTTCCTTTTGAGAAATAACAATTTAAACATTGGGCTGCAAGTTTTGCCTCCTACTAACGTGAAGTGGCACGTCAAAAACCATGGTCTTTTTGATGTGTCTTAAAGAAAATCTGCCCAACTCTGGACTTTCCAATGTGTCTCTCATTTCCCTGTGCCTTATTTTAACCTCAGGTTATTTCCAGAAATTTTTTTACATTTATTTTTACTATAGTTGGCAACTTGCCTATGTATCTAGTGCTCAGCTTTTCTTAGCCTAGACTCTTCTTTCTTCTTGTACTGCATAAAATTTTGTAACTCACCTCTACCTTCCCTCACTTTTTGCCCCGTATATATATTTTTAACTTTGTTAGCTTTGTGTCAGGGATATCTGCTCAAAGCGAGTCCATCTCACTATGAAACATAAGAGATGATAGCCCTTCTTCAAACCACTCACTTCTGGTCAACAACCCTTTCATAATAATTCCTATCCTATTCCATTTGGCAACTTCTGAGTCTACCTGATCTAACAAGAAAGCATCAATTTGCATCATCCCAGCTACACTAGAACATAAGATTTTATAATAGATGTAAGTGGAACTTAAAGAAATTGGTAATCAGAAAGCTAAAGAATACCATTATGGTAGAAGCAAACCTGAATACTAAAATCCCCTTTTATTCCTTTGAACCATAAGTCACATTTCAGACCTCATGGTACTCTAATGGTGATGCTGTGAAAACTTAGATCTTAGTGAGGCATTGCATACTCATGAGTAAGTTGCCTCCCCTTACAATAATCTGGAGATGCATTTCCAGTGTCCTTCAGTGCCTATCATCTTCACTGGGGTGTTCAGAGTGATAAATGTTTTCAGAAATGCAAACTGGATCAGATCCTGTCCCCAAAGTGTCAGCTTTGAAAGAATACAGAATGTAAGCACACACAGAGATTTCAGAGGCCCTCCTTTATTTTACAGACATAACCCAGAGCCTTGCTACTCAAACCGTAGCCCACAGACAACAGCATTTGGAAATTGTTACAAATGCAGAGTCACAGATCCCACTTGATACCCACTGAACAAGAATCTGCATTTCCCAAGATCCTGGATGATGTATAGGCATAATGAAGTTTAAGAAACACTGGCTTAAATCATGTCAAGTGAAATAAGCCAGACAGCAGACAGCGAAAGACAAACACCATATCATTTCACTCACATGTGGAATATAAAGAAACTTACGGACAAAGAGAATAAATTAGTGGTTACTGGGGGAAGGGAGGTGGAGGGTGGGCACAAGGGGTGAAGGGGCACACTTTTATGGTGTATGACAAACAATAGTGTACAACTAAAATCTCACTGTGTTATAAGCTATTATGACCACAATTATAAAAAAGAGCAAGAACAAAAACAGAAACACTTAAAAGAGCCTATAGAGAAACCAGTCCTAGATGCAACAGCTGGTCAGAGACTAGTCGGAACCCAGTTTTTCTACTTCTGTCCAAAACATTTCCCATTATGGTACACTGCCCCCAGTGATGGCTCCTTGGTCCTCACTTTCTACCACAGTGGGTTTGTGCAGCCTCTTGACTATTGGTGGGCTTCGTGATGTGAAGCCACATCTATTCAGAGAAACTAAAACAATGTGCCTGAGCACACTTTGGCTAGGTACATCATAAACCAGCGAGAAAGAAGCACTGGACTTCTCCATTGCTTACCCATACAGCTCCTGAACATAAGATTTTAAATAGTCAGGAAGCCCAAGATACATAGCTCTTTCAATAAGATGAGCTCTGTCTATAGGGCCTTAACTGATGAAACTGCAAGAATTAATGGCTGGATATGAGCAAAGAGCAGGCGGTGACTTGGGGGAAAAATTCAGATGAGGAACAATGCAAATTATAGAGGTCTTGAGTTTCTACAAATAAAAGAAGGGGGTCTAAAATAGACTCTGATACACACAGAAATGGAGCAAATATAGGCAACAATTGGTTAAAAAGAAATAGGCATTCATAGACAAGTTTAATGGATGAACTGACATTAAAATCTAATTTTAGAATTAGATTGAACAAGACTGAGAACTGCTCCTGCTCTCTGACATGTTCCAAATAAGTCACATACACACAAAAACAAACAAACAAACAAAAACCATGAATGTAATGGCAGTACCAGAGTTCAGGCTGGTATGACCTCTTATTGAGACAGTGACAATAGCCTCTACTCTACTTTGATTGGGGACACACATTGGTGGTCCTAGGTTGCAGGCCTGAGGTGACATTGAAGATGGTTTTCTTTCTTTCTTTTACTTTGATTCATTTATATATTGTAATATGATTTCCAACGTAGTTATATTTATCACAATACATAATTATAGTACAATACTATTGCCTATATTCATTATACTGTCCATTAGATCTCTATGGCTTATTTACTACCAGTTACAAGTTTGTACCTTAAACACCCTCAGTCTTATCCCCTCTCCCATCCCCTGGTAACCACCATTTTACTCTGTTTTTTACAGGTTTCACTTTTTCAGACTCCGCGTATAAGGGATATCATACAGTATTTGTCTTTCTTTGTCTGACTTTTCTCGTTTAGCATAATGTGCTCAAGGTCCATCCATGTTACTACAAATGAAAAGATATCCTCCTTTCTCATGGCTGAATAATATGCCATATGTACCACATCTTTTTTATCCATTCATCCATTGATGGGCATTCGGGTTGTTTCCATATCTTTGCTATTGTGAATAATGCTGTAATAAATAGGAGAGCGCATATTCCTAGTAGAAATCCTGCTTTTACTTCCTTTGCGTATATACCCAGAAGTAGAATTGCTGGATCGTATGTTAGATGTCTTTTGAATTTTTTGAGGAAACTCTATACAATTTTCCACAGCAATTGGATCAATTTACATTACCACCAACAATATATTGAGGCTTTCCTTTTCACCACATCTTAAGGATGATTTTCAAAAGTCTTCCAATATTGTTCAAGATCTGGCTGGCTTTTTCTTCTGTGCTTCTTCCATCCTTATCGTTTTTCTTTTTTTTTTTTTGTATCACCAAAGATACAAATCTTTTCATGTGCCTGGTTTTGATAAAGTTCTATCAGGAAAAAGGCATGGTTTAAACCTTCTCTTCGATTTTAATATCCTCATATCAACCACACACTGTGTACAAAGTTATACAAGAAAAATTTCTGCTTTTCTCAAAATAAAATATTCTTTACATTGAAAGTATTACAGAATT
Source organism: Equus quagga (assembly GCF_021613505.1). Taxonomy (NCBI): domain Eukaryota; kingdom Metazoa; phylum Chordata; class Mammalia; order Perissodactyla; family Equidae; genus Equus; species Equus quagga. The sequence continues at coordinate 4,552,160 of NW_025796728.1, read as the reverse complement.
TAAAAAATTTAAGCATCTAAACAAGCATTCAACTCTCACGTGACCTCTTTCCTCAGGAGTTTAATGTTCTATCATTTTTAAATATACTTGTTTCATTCTATATTCAGCTGAGCAAGTATTAGACCCATTTTTTCTCATCTCAATAATGCATGCAATGTTTTATTGTTCCACTTATACAGAACAGTCTTAAATACAGTAGAGAAGGAAATTGCACATCCTCACCATATAGTATGCATTGTTTGTAACCGTAAGTCTTGTGGCCAAGCATTAAATTAAAAGCATATTTTTAAGTTGTCTTTTCCAGAGGCATCATTTTTCTTATTCTCCTTAAAGTAAGCCAGATTCTAGTATTTTAGAAATTAAAAACGAAATGTCTCATCCTTGTCTTTTCAATAGCCCTTGAACAATAACTGGTGAACCTTCTTTTTGCTCCATTACTCAGGAGCTTAACAATATATTTACTATTTCTTGTAGAACGTTTGTCTCTCATTTGTTTTAAAGAACACAAAATTCACAAACTTTATAGCGCAACTGAAGTTTTTATTCAACTGTTTATTTCAAATGTGGCTTTTCTTTCATTATAGCTAAACACTTGAAAATTGTTCACAATTACTTCCTTTATAATTTCAAACCTCAAATGATTGCTTTTTGTCTCCCAAATGTATTTTGAAATTGGCTATGTGTTGATGTGATGAGTGAGTCAGAGTACTGTGGCATAATTGACTAGACCTTTGCATAAATACATGATTTTTGTAATTAGAAATTTAATTCCACTTTCACCTTGTCATTATCCACCTATTGCAATACATTTTTATCATTTCATAACCTTTTTCTCAGGGGATGTGGCCACCATCTCAAATTCTCTCATTTCTTTTTACTGCTAAAATGTCATTGTTTTTCTTTCTCTTTCTTGTTAAATTCTAATTATTGCTACTTCTTTCTTTTTAAAAAATATGTATTGAAGGACCCTTGTCCTAAGCCTGTCAATTCTGTGCTCCAGCTACATAATTTAGTCTTCTGGAAATCTATTAGTGATGGCCCAGGTACTCTCTTTTTCATGTGCCCTAGCTCTCCTTTGATCATTGCTCTTGAAAACCTTAGCCCCTCCAATTATGCTGCTCTCTTTGTGGAACAAAGCCATATTACACATTTCATTACACATGTCTGTGGCTTTTCTGTCAAAGCATAGCATACCTGACTTACGCCTTCCCCATCCTTACTGATTAATTTTTTCATATCACAAAAGAGGCAACATCTTTTTATAGGCCTAGTTTCAATATAAAACTCAGGAAAAGGACATAGTTTAAACCCTCTCTTAAGTTTTAGTGCCATGATCAGAGTAGTTTGTGTCTTTGGGAGCAGTGTTCAGGGATCTACCTGATTCCCAAAACATCTTCTTGCGCCTCTCAGAGGGATGTCCATTTGAGCCTCGAAATGCCACACTATGGTAGTGTACATTGTAGCGTTTACTTTCTCTTTCAGAGTCTAAGAAAACAATCTGTTACATCAAAGTGAAAGAATATTTTAAGAGAAACTAATCACCTGATACACAGAAGCACTGGCTTTGGGTAAGCCTCAAACACACATAATTAGATAAATTGCAAAATCTACGTTCTACTGTTTGCGCCAGAGGATTGGAAGTTTCCTAGTCATCATGTATCTTTAGGTAAATGAGAACCAATGTCCACAGCAAATGAACAGATCAAATTTTCCAACACTAGTTTGAGAATTTGAGGAGTAAGGAGCCATGTCTTATTCACTTTTATATGATTTCCTAGCAGAGTGCCCAACACACAAATTGAAGTCAACATTACTTATGTCCTCAAATTAAATAATGATTTCATAACTTAGATGATATGATTTTTTACAGATATTGTGTTTAGAACTTTGTGCTCTAGTTGCTGCACGTAATTCCCAGTTGTTTTTAATGTCGTAAATTCATTGTGCAAGTAGGATAGCAATGGAAAGAGAGTAATATGGAGCAAATGTTTTGCTAAATAGGTCTTGACTTGACAAATAAAGGAGTGCATGACAAATGAGATCTTAAAAATATGAAATTACTTGTATATGACTTTTAAAAATTACATTCAACTGAAAGTTCAGCATTCAGCCAAAATTTTAAAGTCCTTTTTTGGAAACTAACATTTTTTGTTATTTTACATTAATCCGATTTAAGAAGTCATTACAATATTATTATCTTTCTTTTTGGTCACGTCTATATTTTTACTCAAGTATATTTTAGATTTCTCATGAGACACCTGTCTTGATATTTGAGCATGCTTGCAAAGTCTTAAGCCTCAGCAAATTTTCTCAGTGATTTTTAAAACACTTAGAAGAATGGAGATCTTTCAATAATTTGAATGATGCATCGATAACAGTCTCCATGGGAGTTAAAGAAGCAATGAACAGCAAAGCATGAACTCAGATGCTTAGATCTGAAAATCAGAAGGGCTCAGACTTGAGATGTATAATATCTACTTATATTCCAGTTCAAATAGAAATGTAGCAGGTCTGAAATTACTAGACATTTATTAATTAAATGACATACAAAACAAATATTCATAGAAGGACTCGATGCTAAGCCTTTTTAGAATATTCCTTATTTAATAAACTCAAAACTGGAAAGAAAGTATATTTCAAATAGGTTAAGTAATTTGATCAAAGGCACTTAGCCAACCATAACAGAGGGGCGACATAACTGTAGATCTGATTCAAAAAAAGCTTTCTACTGTGTCATACTATCTCTCAGTTAGAACATAAGCAATTGTCGTAAGTTTTGCCCTTCCAACTCTACCTAAAGAACCCTGTTCTGAACTCGGGGACCATGGACTGCAGTGAGGGCTCTGCCAGAATTTGTTTGACATTGAGCAAGTTACCCCACATCTTACAGTTTCCTCATCTGCAAAATGAGAGTGTGAACTAAGGACTTTTAAGATCTTTCCACCTCCAACAGTGTGTATTATAGTATTTGGAAGGTAAGGTAACAATAAAAAATGGTAGAAGAAAAAAGAATACTTTAAAATGCAATTAAAAAGAACTTTTCAGGGAAAACCATAAATATTTAACTCCATTAATCCATATCAAAATTCAAGAATATACCTTTTAAGTACTTTAATAATTTTATTTAATATGTATGTTTATAATTCAAGGAATTAATAATTATTGTAAAAAAAATTAAACAGAAGAGCTTCATGACCTCAACTTATTCATTTCCTCAATTGGCATAAATCGTATTAGCAGGTTCCCTAAAAGTATAATCATAAACTGAATTCTCCTTCTCTTAGGCTTTTCCTAGGATGCATTTGTACTTTTGTCCTCAAGAATTGAGCCTAAGGATTGCAGAGGGACACTTGTGTTGGTTACCAGAATGATTTCTGTCAGATATGAACATTACTATAAATATGCCCTGTGTGGTAATAATTTAGTGTTGCCCAAGAAGAGTTCTTGCCTTTGTCCTGGGCTCCTGGGAGATAGCCTCTTAAACTCTTGGAATTTCCCAAGTGATAGGAATGTTTTTGTTATTTGCGGTGGGCCCCTCAGACCATACACAATAGTTTATGCTAGCAAGGTCACCCAGGACCTGAAGTAAAGCAGCACATATATCATTTCTATGATCCTGCCTTAAATTCATTTTTCAATGACTGATCATCTATGATCACCAGTGTATCAAATAAGAAAATTTCTACTTCACAGAAATCCACCTGTCCCCAAGAAATAAGAAAAGAAAGGAAAACCACCATAACTCCAACACCTAGAGAAAAGTACTTTTAACATTTGGAGAGACAGAGAGCAAGAGATGTTTTCATGAATATACTAAATTTATAACAAATTAATGAGCTCATCCTTTGAATGCTATATGAAAGGCAATTCAATAGGCATCTGGGACTTTTGAAGAGGAATTAGATGCAGTACTTATTTCGAGAAGCAAATCAAATCAATATCAAAGATTTTTTTAAACACATTTTATTCATTTAATGAAATTTATTGAATATCTAGTATGCGTTTTCTCCATTTTGTCACTGTAGATAGAGCAATAACAATGACAAGCAGACATGATCCTCACACTAACACTTTATTTCACTGGAGGAGACCAGCAAGAAACATAAACAAACAAGAATAATATCTCATGGCGGTTAATACTATGAAGAAAAAAGTAATAAAAATAAATAATAACATGAAGCAGAATGACTGGCTTGCTACTCTAGTTTGATGATGTGGGAAAGCGTCTATGAGTGTTACTTTTACATCGAATTCAGATTGATAAGAAGCTAGCAGCCAGACCAAGGATTGGGGAGGAATATTCTAGGCAGAAAAACAGGTAGGTAGGAACAAGCTTAACATGTTTGATAAAAAGAAAATCAATAGGCTAGAGTATTATCAACCAGTGGAAGAACATATGAGATGAAGTCTGAGAAATAGAACCAGAAGAGGTGGAGCATTTGGCTTTTGAGTGTGATGGAAAGGGATTGAAGGGCACAAGGGTATGGTGTTCCAATAGTGTTTGAAATTGTCCCACAGTTCTTTGGTGTTCTGTTCTGTTTTTGTTTTGTATTTTATTCTTCTCTCTGCATTTCAGTTTGGGAAGTGTCTTGTGACCTATCTTCAAGTTCACTAACTTTTTCCTCAACTGTATCCAGTCTACTGATGAGCCCATCAAGAAGCATAATTCATTTCTTTTTTTGTGGTTTTGATTTATAACATTTCTTTCGGTTCTTTGTTAGGATTTCCATATCTCTGCTTATAATACATATCTGTTCTTTCATGCTGTCTGCTTTTTGCATGACAGCCCTTAACATATTAATCACAGATATTTTAAATTCACAGTCTGATAATCCAAACATCTGTGTCATATCTAATGTGGATTGCTTTGTCTTTTCATGTTTTTTTCTTGTCTTTTGCAGTCCTTGTGATTTTGTTATGGTTGAAAGCCAGGTACATAGTATCAGATAATAGAAACTGAGTTAAATAGGCCTGAAGTTAGTCTGGCTAGGAGGTGGGCTGTTCTTAACATTTGCTGTAGCTTTAGGTGCCAGAGGCTTCAAATGTCTGTAATGTCTTTGTTTTTGTCTCCTTTATTATCTTTCAACTTTCCTAAATACTCCTCCTCAAAGAGAGTCTGAAATTTGCAGTTGTTTTAGCAGTAATCTACCATTATTTTCTAGAAGCCCTGTTGGTATGGTTGTAATGTGGGGGGAAAGGGAAGAATTCTACAATCTTATGATTAAATCTCAGGCTTTTGGTAGGCCTGTGATACTGGGCCATAAGTTTCGCAAGTGTTTCTTACCTCCCCTCCCTCTCCCCCGCCCCTCCTCAGTTGATACTGGAAGGATAGAGGGAGCTAGAGCGTGAGGCATGCCCCTCCTCCAGGTGACATAAGGCTCTGGCAAAGTTTGTTCCTCGGGAAGTAGATCTTTATTATGGAGAACGCTCTGGAGGTGTTTCTCAATGATTGCTCTTCTCATTCCCTTACCAGACTCAGGAGAGTATCTTTCTCAGCTCTTCAACGTGAGAGCTTGGTGAGGTTCCTAGAGGTAAAACCCATGATTTTTCTCCCATGATTTTCTCACTCTCCTTCTAGTCCATACTCAGCCTCCAGCAAGTCATCCAAATTACCATTTAAGTGTTCCCACCAGTAAAGGGCTGCAGCACCTTCTGCTCCAGGTAAGCAGATTTTGTCTGTGACTCTCTGGTTTCCCCTGTCCACTCAGATTTTGGGTTGGTGATTTGCTTTGTAACCTCAGTCCTCTGATGGGTCTAAGAAAAATCATTGATTTTCCATTGGTTCAGTTATTATTGTAAGGACAGGAGTGACCACTTTCGAGCTATTTACATTTCAGAATTAAAATTGGGAATCAAGAAGATTCATAAGAGTCTTAATGAATTCTTTTAAAGATGATATTGACTAAAGGATTTAGTCTATTTAAAAAAGAGAGACAGGGAGGACTCCAGAGAAAGTGATTCCTTGTGTCTGCTTCTCACGCTCTAAAAACCCCAGCTAAACCAGAACCATTTTGCATAAAGAGAAACTGAGATTCAGAAGAATAGTTCTTCAAGGCCCAAATACCAAAATTCACACTCTCAACATTTCCTACTTTATCCCAACCTTCTCTTCTTCCTCTTCCCACTGTTTTCTTGCTTCTTCCCTATGGCCAGAATGGACTGGCATTTCTAGATGTGACCTGATCCTCATTGGATCTTTCCTGTCTTGGTTAAATGGTATCAATATTGTCAATCCTCAGGCTCCGATTCAGAGAACCATCTTCACCACTTCCCTAAAATCCCACCCAGAACTTGTCCCCAAGCCCTTTTGTTACATTCTGACTACATTTTTTATGCTTGACCACTGTCTATTTTCAAGTCTCATCTTTTACTTCTCTTACCCCGCAGCTGGGAAAGCCAATAAGAAAGTCTTCCCCCACCCTCCCTTGGCACCAGCAGAAATCTGAACTATGCAAAGCCAGCCCACATGGGAAGCCCTACTCTAGCCCTACCCTCTAACCACAATAAAAACAAAAGTGACTCCCTTTGCTCAAGCTCTTGTGCCTGCCCTACTCTAACCACCACGACAGTCCCATTATATGAGCAAGCAGTAAACCTTTCATAACTCCGTGGTACATGTATGATATCATTCGTCTAGATATAAAAACAAATTTTGTTGGGGATAGAGGTGGGCAACCACAAAATACATTTTCTTTTTTTCTTTTTAAAATCTTTCTTATATCATTTGAGGTCTCCTCTTGGTTCTTTTAAAGCAAAACTCATCAATGCTCCAGTTCCTCTACTCCCTTGTCTGTTGAACACAATTCAGTAATACTTTCACTCTCACCTCCCCATGAATCTGTTCTTGCCAAGGTCAGCAGAGATTTTCTTATTATTTAATCCAAAAGTCAATTCTTGGATTTCTTGCTTGAATTATCAGCAGTGTTTGATGTAATTCATTACACTTTCCATTTTGAAATATTTTCTTCTTCTAGCTTTTGAGACAGCATCATCTCTATGTTTCTTCCTATGTCACTGGTGCTTCTTGTCGGTCTCTTTAATTCTTTCCTCCTCATCTGCCTAAACTCTTAGTGTTGGAATGCTCTAGGTTTCAGTTCTTAGACCTCTTCTCTTCTCTGTCAAGACTACTCCGTTGGTGACCTCACCTATGAACTGAGAACTGCCAAATTTCTAGCTTAAGGCTTGACATCTCTCCTAAACTGCAAAATTGTAGGATTCAACTTCCAACTCAACGTCTCTGCTTGGATGTCTTAATATGCATTTCAAATTTAGCCATGTCTAAAATTGAACCTCTGATATTCTTTCCCCTGAATTTTCTCCACCTGCAGCTTTCCTATCTTATTTAATAGCCACTCCATCCTTCCCTGAAGACATCCTCACATCCTCTTTATCTCTCATATCTGACATCCAACTATCAGAAAATATTGTTGTCTCTATCTTCAGAATATTTCCAAAAACTGGTAAATTCTCACTACCTCCATTGCTACCGCACAAGTCCAAAGTATCACTATATGAAACTGGATTATTGCAATACTCTTCTAACTAGTTTCTCTGTCTGCCATTGAGGCCCCTAGTCTATCAACATAGCAGTCAGAGTGATTCTGTTACAACATAAAGCGCATTGTGTTTCTCCGCTGCAAGACCCTTCAACAGTTTTCCATCTCAGTCCAGAGCAGTCAAAGTTATTACAAAAAACTACAAAGTTCTAAAGCTTCTGGCATCTCATCGGCCACCTGACCTAACACTCTACTATTCTCCCCTTTGCCTCGTCCATCCTAGCCACACTGACCCCCTTGCTGTTCTTGGCACACTTCCATCCTTTGGTCCTTCCATTGGCATTACTCTCTACCAGGAATGATTTTGCCCAGATAACTGCATGGTTTGAACTCTCATCTCCTTCAAATTTATCTAAAATATTACTTTCTCAGTGAAACTATCCCAAATCATCTTATTTAACCTCTCCTCCATCAGATATTTCCTGTCCCCTTCACTGTTTTTTTCTCCAGAATACTTGTCACTCTCTGACATATATATACAAAATATTATATTATATAAATGCATATTATATAAAATTATATATAATTTATATACTATATATTGTATAGTATATATAAATATTTAATTAATATGTTTATTTTCTGTCTCATACCAAGAGAATATAGCCTCCACAGTGGTAAAAATGTCTTTTCAGTTTTGTTTTCTGCTGTATCCATAACACATAGACCAATGCCTGACTTCTAGTAATCACTCAATAAATATTTGTTGAATCATTGAGTCTTCCTATTCTTTCGGATTCTTATTGCCATTGTCTTGACTTAGGCCCTCATCAATTCATTCTTGGCCTTTTGCAACCATCTTACAACTTGTCTGCTTGTGTTAAGTTTCAGACTGCTAAAATTCATCATTTTCTAAAGTGATCTTTCTGCAGCATATGTTTGCTCATACTTTCATGCTCAAAAACCTTCATCGAGTCTCCACCGTCAAAGATAGTTTTTTCCAAATACTGGAGTACAACAGAATCACTTTATTTTTCAACCCTAGATTCTGAGGTCTCATACAACACTTTTTAAATAAGAATCTTTAGAATGAGACCATGTACCTAAAATTTTAAAAAACGAAATAGAATGTGAGGCACAACACATTTCGAGCATCCTAAGCTCAGAAGCCTTAGGAAAGCCTCCAAAATAATTCAGAAATTGACCTTGACTTACCTTTCCAGCCTCTCTCTCTTTCTGTCTTCCACTTTATCCACCCATGCACAAGAACGTGTAGACAGCTAAGTAATGTGTGGTGGTGGATTATAGGGAGAGATTGTTAGATATGGGAAAGGAAGTATATAAGCTGGTTAAGGAAAACCACAGGAAAGGCAAGTTTGTTTTTCTGGGAATGGAAAATCATCCTTGATCCTTAATATTTAATTTGCCTAACTAAATCACTAACTCTACAGGGATAGTCAGGCGAAAAAAACTCCACTTGGTAAAAAAGCATGTTCCCATTACAGATTATGATTGTGGTCAATATTGAAGATTGGTTAAAACCAACTTATTTTAAAACTACACAAAAAAGGTTTCTCTAGTGAGAAAGTTTTATTATTTGATATGATTCATCACTCTTAACCACCAACCACTGCACAAATTCTAGATTGTGAAAAGACAAAATGACAAGGTACATAATCAGTTTTTATTCTTTCCATTGTTAAAAATTGTTTAGTAACATAAATTTAAAGCTTAATTCTAAGATAGGAAAATCTATATATTTCTAAATTTGAAGTGTCCTATATAGTAAATATGAAAGCATTTAACAAGAGATTCATAACCAGATGAAACTAGATGATACTGTAGGCTTAAACATGGCAGGGGAGTGGGGGGTGTGTGTCTCATTTATTCATTCTATAATAGAATTATTAAAGTTATAATACATTATTACTATTAAGTATAAAGGTAAGATATTCATTTTAAAACTCAAGGCACTTCTTATGAACTGAGTGTATTTGATTTCTCTGGAAAGTCCTATTTATTTCCCTCCATATGAAATACTACTTCAGTGCAGGAAACATTTTGCTCCCTCTGTGGATTTTGTACTTTGCTTCTTGTTGCTTGTGATTTCATCAGTTTATACATTTAAATTTTAATCCCATTCTCAAGAGACTGTTTATTTCCCTGTTAGTATTCCCTCTGCAATCTGGGCACTCCATCAGCACGGAAACACTAGCTCTACTTATAGTGTTATGGCTCAGCCAATCAGGCTTCCTCTAAGAATGCTTTAAAAAAATCATTTGCTTATGGTATCCACCCAGCATTCACTTTTTAACTTGACCATGCCAGAGTCCCTGGGAGAGGGCTTTCCATAACACATGTGCCCATATATTATCTAACCAGAGATAATTGAACAACTTGCAAACCATTGGTCCAAGACAATCTTATCCACAGCCTGGGCCACCCATTAGATTTCTTTTCTGGGAATTCAAAATTTGACTACTGAAAGACTGAGACATTGGTTAGCAAAACGGGAAAAAAAGTAGGCACAGTAAGTACAGATAAATGAAAATAAAATCAGAGAAACTACAGTAAAGGCCCACAAAATCCAGTTGCTGGGCATCTATAGCTAACCCAATTCTTGACTTTCCAAGGCCTAGTTTTTCAGCCTTTGTTGATTTCTATGAGATTTTGGTATCCTTTCTTTTTATTTGAGCAAGCTTGAATGAATTTCTGTTCCTAATCAAACAAAGAGATCAATCAAAGGATCCCCAAAATTCTAAAACTATCACCTGTTCAACTACCCTGTTGTGCTTGTGTATATAATTTGTGTGAATTTTTTTGTTTTATATTTTTGCATATTTTGTGTGAAGTTTTATATTTTTCAAAAATAAAATTCATTAGATTTAACTAAGGTGAGCAAAAATAGTAAACAATAAAATCAATGTAATAAATAACAAAATTATTTTGCTGTTTACTTTTTGTTTTGTTTTTTTGCTTAAAAAAACCTTATGGTATCATTTGGTACATTTTTCCTAAATATTTTTTTAAAAATCTGAATTTCTCCCTAACTTGTGAGTAAAAGGCTTCTTTTATATGCCAATTCCTCTGTGCTTTATCTCTTGAATAATCTATGTCTGAAAATAGCCTAACTGCAAAGCCTACCCCACCCTTAACAGGCACCAGGTGATAACCTATAACTGAAAGCAAAGTCTTTAGAAAAATGATAAAAGTTACTCAATAAGGAGATGTCCTATAATCAAATCCTGAAGTCAAACATCTGATGATGTCTTAAAGCCTTGAGCAGCTTCTCTTAAAACAAGAATATTCTAAAGCAGATCTTTCAGTGGCATAGGAACTGAATCAGTCTAACCTGTTTTAAAATTACCATTTCAATAAGTTATTAGAAATATGATCTCACACCCAGCAAAGCTATCCAAACAATGCCAAAGGTAAAATTTAAGGTAATCAAAGCAATTGTCTACATGATGCCAAATATCTGGATATTTAAAGGTAGGTATAGAAAACATCTAATTAAATAATGAACATGTCGTTTTCTATTGAGTGTTATATAAAAACCATTTCCATGTACACTGAGATTGTAAAAGAAAAATTACTATTAATGTAGAAATAATTCTGCTGCTTAGCTCATTTACTCATATGTATAGTCTTTCAATCATCACTCTAAGAAAAATGGTTCTCAAAGTGTGGTCCCTGGACCAGCTGAATCAATATCACCAAGGAACTAGATCAAAATAAAAATTCTTAGTCTCTACCCCAAACTTACCGAATTAGAAACTATGGGAGTGGAGTCCAGAAATCTTTGTTTTAACAAGCTTTCCAGTGATTATAATGCAGCTAACATTTGAGGAACATTGCTCTAGGGGAAACATTGCTGAGAAATGCACGTTGTAGCAAGACATAGAAAGGCAAGTAATTTACAACATAATATATGATCATACTAAAAGATACTGTCACTGCCCCATCACAAAAAAAGTCATTTATTTGAAGTTCATTTGAAGGCAACATGTTTTTAGATTGAGTGCTGATCCAATGTACAACTCAAAGGGATGCTCTTCACATCATAATCTGTATGACTGGTCCCTGCCGCAGGTGTGTATGGCAGAGTCCCAGTGACAAAGCATGAAGTCCTGGTGCTAGTAGCACTTCTTGAATTCCATTCTTCACCTCTCCATGTGTTCATGAGGCTCAGCATAAAAACAAACAAAAGTAAAACGATGATAAATAATTGTGACATGATGTCATGTCATCAACCTATACTTGTTTCAAAATTTTATTGTTAATTTAAATCCATACATCTTAATTTGTGTTCAGATCTTCTCCTGGGTATGTATGCTCTGTGTGCATGTGTCTGCACGTGTTCCTTATATATGAATTTACTGAAAGCTCTTTTCTTTTGTAAACATTTGTGAATATCTGAAAAAATTGCTTCCTGTGACTCTTTATTGTTTCTGTTTTAAGGATATTTTAAAAGAATAATCAATTTGAGGGAGTGCCTATCTGAGTATATTACAACCATCTAGCATTCAAAACCAGTCCTGGAATTTCCACTTTCTCTCAATAACGGTTTGGTGAGGACAGGATTTGGCTGCAGTCTTCAGCACTCCATATGTTTGATTTAGAATATTTTCCATGTTGTCACTATTTTTTCACAGATGCACAGATGAAAGGCAAAGTGGATTAAGCTGCCATAAAATACTAAGCTGTATTTTACAACAAGCGCACAATGACTACCAATGAATCCCAGCTAAAAACTGTCATGGGCAGGCCCTTCTTTTCTGCCTTACTGTTTAAGTTGCATAGAAAGAAAGGATTGGAAGCAACTCAAAGAAGTCATTCAGCATCTTATCCTGTCTCTAATAAAGCTTATGCTTTGATCTGCCCAAACAGAAAGTTAATTTATCTTTTTCCTTTGAAGTGCACAAAAAATAAAACTTGCTAACGTTCCACTTTAAAGGTCTTTAATTTGCTTTGACACCTATTGATTACCTATGCCAGGTATCTACAAAGAAACATAAGTCATGGTTCTTGCCTTTAAAAATCTCATAATGGTCCCAAAGCATACTTAGCTGAGAACAACAAATGTCAAATGCTTTACACATTAACGAGGGCTTCACGACATCCCTGTGAGATATGTATTATTATTATCATCCTCATTTTATAGAAGAGGAAATGGATTTTCCCAAAGGTACACAGCTAAGTTTACAGAGTGAAGATTGACATCAAAGTACTGTCATTCTAAAGCCCATTCTCATTCCACTACACCACATTGCCACTTAACTGGTGACATCACTCTTTCTGGTTTTCAGAGCAGTGAAAGTGAGAAATAAGTTGGGTCTGCACACTAACATGAGGCAAAAACATTTATTGGGTATGTCTAACACTCCAAACACGACCTCTGGAGGCATACAGTATAAACATTCATTGAAAATTTATACAGTTATAGTGCAAACATGATCTAATCCAGTCCACTCCTTGAACCTATGGCAGACATTGATAATCAATCCCAGCTTAATTAACTAGATGGGAGGAATCCCTTCTCAATGTACACATATATCAAATCCTCACCATGTACACTTTAAGTATCTCCCCATTTTGTTTGTCAATTATACCTAATAAAGCTGAAAAAAACCCGAAGAAATTTAGCCCGAGATTCTGTATTCGCAAAGAGCACATGGTGGCCATTACCAAATCTTCAGAGTTAACACAGAAAATGAAAACTGCTTGCTGTGCTTAGCCTAGTCTCAACCTTATTTCTCCAGGTTTATAGTTACACTGAGTACACTATAAATCCTTAGCAAAACATTGAGTACTACATAAATATCAAGTTACATGGCATCTAGAGTTTATTCTTAAACAACCAGCTTCTTTGCTTTGTTGTAGAAGAAAATAATGGTATCATAAAATAAATTCTTCATGAGAATTTCTGATGATGAATCTTCCCCTGATTTAAATAATCCTCTTCATTCCCTGTCTTAGTGTGGAAAATTTCAACAGGGATTAGAGGCAGAATTTAGGCCACATCAGGATGAGCCACATATTACTCCATTTAGAAGTTTCAATCAAAAACTGTTCATTTGTTTGGAGGTGGACATCCATGCAACAGGTGTGAATTTATTCAAGAACAATAAAATGCAAGAAATGGCATATTTTAAATCAAATTACCTTGACTCACAGCCCTCCACAGGCGTTTTACCGCCATTCCTCATTAAAATCTTGCCACATAGCAGAGTACACAGGGAGGCAGGGAACAGATCTTGAACATCCCTCAATCCTTGCAGTCCAAGAATCTCACCCTTTGCCCAGATCAGGCTATCTCCTCCTTCCCCTCTCTGCCTCTAAGCCTCTTGTACTATGCTGTGTAATATAGGAGCCATTAGCTCCATATAGCAATTACACATGAAATGTGGCCAGTCTGAATTAGGTTTTCTGTAAATACTAAAAAGAAATACTGCATTTCAAAGACTTCCTATGAAAATAAGAATCTTAAATGTCTCATTAACAGTTTTTATATTGATTATATGTTGAAACAATAATATTTCAGAAACATTGAGGTAAGCAAAATCTATTAATAAAATTATTTTCACTCCTTTTTATTTTTTAAAAAATACAGTCACTAAAATATTTAAAACTACCTGTGTAATTCACAGTATATTTCTATTGGGCAGTGCTACTCTAGGATGATTTCAGCTAAATTTGTTGATGAACCTGTCCTTATGACTAATACCCTGGATTATTACTCATTTTAGAATGTTACCCCAAACAGGGAGAATCAATTGTCATACTTTCTCCCACCCCTAGAAGAACTTAGAAAGACAAAATTTTGGCTGTACTAGAAGGTAAAGAGAAAAACACTTCTCTTTTTTTCTTTGAGCATCTAGTTAGAGAAACACACAGAATTTCTCAGTTAAAAGTATCACAATTCCTCAGTTAGAAATATCAAAACTATCGGCACTACTGTGAGAATGAACCATGGGTCCAAGGTAAGAAAAACAGTTTTTCCTTGTGTTACAATAACTTATGTGGCATAGTGTTTCTGTTCTGAGTTACTCTGGGTTTTAGTTTCTATATCAAACACAGAACAGGTCTTTAAGCTCTTCCAATCTACACCTCCAGTACTCTATGGAAACCATGACCTTCTTTTCCATGTCTTTAGACAGAAATAACCAGACTGTGGTAGAGAAAATCAGGTTCCACCAAAAGTTTTAATCTTACATCCTCATAGAAAGTTCAACTTTTTATCCTGACACATTGACCGTGCCACATCCAGATATATTGGGTAGGCAGATTATGGCAAAACAGAATTAGCAGACCATTGACCATGATCCAACTATTTTCGTCATTCCAAAAATGTTCCTTCCATTTCATTATCATTTTCTTCTCCTTCTCATAGAACTAGTCTCTGTTTTGTACCTGATTCCTTTGGTACCATTTCAATTGACTGATTTTTGCATCTCTGGTTCTACCTGTGGATTCTATGCCCTCTTGGGTTTCATAAAACAATATGACTTTTGTGACTTGGGTGGTAAGAAACACAATGTTCTGATCCTGTGCCCAAGTTAGTATGGAAAATGACTCTCTCCTGAAGATGAATGCTTTTCTTCACAACTAAATCTGATGATAATTTTAATTTCCATTAATATAATGTCAATACTCATTTTAGAAAAATAAATAGAAATGGCTTTTCACTGAAATTAGAAATGCTTGAAAAAATCTCATATTAATTGCTGTCTGTAGTCTTCTAATTTATACCTGAAAAATATGCCAGAATTTAATATCTTGTCTGCATTTTGTAAGAATTGGGTAAAGTTTTCGATTTTAATTTCTTTTTAGTACTTAATTTTCCACCAATCTTGCATTTTTAAACTGGTATCTCATATTGAAAATTGTACCAAAACTAACATGACTTAGCTGCAATTCAACAAAGTAAGATGCTATCCAAAAATTTCCTTCTTAGGAACGTTACAAAGGATATATGACTCTCCATTAAACTAGACTGTTTCTTTTCTCCACAAGTGTTTATACTGGCTAGTTCCATTAGCTTATTTATTTATGCTTTACTTACCAAATGTAATGTAGATATTATTGTAATGACGTTTGATTTTTAGACATCTTCCCACTAAAATATTAAGGTAAGTGATTATTAATATTTCATGATGAGATGTGATACAGGAATGAGCTCCAGTTCCTATAGAGAATAATAGAATTTTGGAGGCACTATTCTACCTTGAAGGTATATTAGAGAATTATATTATATTTTGGTTATACAAGAGCCTTCTCTAGATATATTTAAGAACCAGGTTGGTGACTGAGTGGTTTAAGAATAATCTTCAAGAAAAATATTCTAAATCTCTCCTCTATTGCCTTCCCATCTAATAGTTGGGTTTTTAATTTCAGAAAAATGAGAAAATTTACTGTCTTGTGTCCAAATAAAAATGACTAACTGAACAGTATTTTAATCAACTGGGTTGACTGGATTGTCTAGTTTTATATGAAATAAATACAACAAGGAGTTTTTGATTAGAGCTTCTAAATAAAGTAATCTATACTAACTATCTCTACTCCAATATTCACCAACGAAATCCATTGCTTCAGCCCTTAATCCTCTCTGAAATTATCCACAATAAGACTACCAACTCACGAACATTCTTCTAATATCAAATGCCAATTTATAGTGCGGAGTTTATTGTGGCCACTCACACATGGCCTCATTAAATGCTTACTAATTTAAACTCTCCTTCCTTTTTTTGTGTGTAAATGCTTTTTTGATGGTTTTGTTTGTACCTCTGTGTTTGTCCCTTTGCAAATTTCTTTGGGCTTCCTGTCTCAATGTTTTAAATAATAAAGAGCCTTTATTGAAGGGAATATTTGCAGAGGTGTTAGAAGGGTTAAGATAGCAAACAAGAGAAATAGAGTACCCAGTAACTCACAAAAAAAGGCAGCCACTACTATCCCTGAGCCTGAAGAGGCAATGGGAAGACACAGTGCTCCTGGAGCCCAGAAAGAACTGGAGTCATGGACGAGGGGCCACCTGGTGGATGCTCTCATTATAGAGGGATTCAGCAACTGCTAGAGAAGCAGTACCAAGTAGAGAGGGAACCAGGAGAAGGAACTATATTAACCTCCCTCTGATTCTCTCTGGTAATCTCAATGCTTCCCTTTGGGCAAATTTGACCAGAAGTCACCTTAGAAAAATCTTGGGGGATACAGTCTCTGGAAGGTCAGCCTCCTGGGGACCAGGGCTGAGCAAAGATGTTAGAGAAGCTATCTAGGTTGGGGGTGGGGGCAGACAGAAAGCCAAGAATTTCTGGTTGAAGTTGACAGAATCAAACACACACACAGAAGACTGTTCAATTATCCTTGGAAATAAAGTAATCCCAAATTACAAACTATGAAGAAAATCTACTGATATTTTGTATTGCCAAACTTTTCTAATCTGACAGGTAAAGAATGGAATTTCACGTTAATGCGCATTTTGTAGTAAGGTTAGCTGACTGTACTTAAATTTTTTCTCTTTCAAGTGTTTACTGTTTACTTTTTTTTTTGAGGAAGATTAGCCCTGAGATAACATCTGCCACCAATCCTCCTCTTTTTGCTGAGGAAGACTGGCCCTGAGCTAACATCGGTGTCCATCCTCCTCTATTTTATATGTGGGACAACCTGCCACAGCATAGCTCGACAAGCAGTGTGTAGGTCCACATATGGGATCCAAACCTGAGAAGCCTAGGCCCCTGAAGCAGAACGTGTGAACTTAACCACTGTGCCACCTGGCTGGCCCCTGTTTACTGCTTACTTTGTTGACTTTTTTAAAGAGTTGTGGTATCTTCTTTTACTTATAAAAACATCTTATAATTAAATAAATTAACTCTTTGTTAATCATGTTGGAAAGACTTCATCCTGCCACTGACCAGAAGCACCAACTATTAATGTTTTCTTATATATGCTTTTAAGACTGAGTTAGCTTGAGAGACTCCATGTCTACAACTCCCCACCCCAGCTTATTCTCACACTGCGCTTTTGGAGAAACACTTAGACCTGTATGTAGGCAAGCTAATTAGAACCAGTGAGGAACCAGCAGAAAGAATGACTTGTTAGCAGAACATTTAAATCCTCTACCCAAACTATTCCTCCTCTCCCTGATAAGAACACGACTAATATTTCCTTAGATTCTCAGGAATGTCACATTCAGCAGATCTGAAACTTTTGTCTATGGAGAGATACCCAACGGTCTGTGGTCATCCAACACCTGGCGCTCCTGAGCCCCCGCCTTAACCCCATTTGCCTCACATAAGTTGTCTCCAAAGCCGTTCCCCTTTAAGACGTTTTTTTGGGGGTGATACATCACCATCTTCCCATCACTTAGCTCATCTCTTAAATGAAAGTTTTCTCTCTCCCCACTGCCTTGCTTCTTGCCTGATTGGCTTTGGCTCATGGAGAGCAGATAGAGCCCTTGCTCTGTATCACTTTCAGACGTTTTCCATCCATATTCAGCCACATAGATGTATAACTTTTTCATATAAGGGAAGTATACCCTTTAACATAAATGGAAGCTTAGCTTACAAACTCCTCAGTATTTGTTTATACCATTTAAAAACATATTTTTTTCATTTACAATATAGTTTTAGAGGCTTTTTTCCTTACCAATATATCTTACTCACTCTGATAGGACTGCATTGTATGTATATAATATTTTGTTGAAAAAAACCCTTACCTCTGATTATTTGTTTCTTCTCCTTTCATATTACAAATAATGGTATACATTGTACAAGTATTTTTTAATGTATACAAGCACATATGTAGGAAATTATTGGGTTGAAAGACAGGTTCAGTTTGAAACTTGATAGCTATTTTCAAGTGGTTAATCAAAGAAAAAGTGCCAAGTTATATTCTATCAATAGTAAGATATTAATAGTAATAGTTGAGTAACACTGTGTTAATCAAACATTTTAAATTTTGCCAACACAATAGATCAAAAATGGGATGTTATCATAACGTTAATTTGCCTGTCTTTGATTCTGAGCAAAGTTGGGCATTTTTCAAATTTTTATAGGGTATTTGCATTTCTTTTTTCTATAACTTTCTGTATATAACCTTTGCTGATTTTATGTATATTTGTGCATAGGTGTGTGTATTTATACAAAATCTACCTTATTGATTGTATTTACATCTTTTATATTTCATAATTTTTGTTCCCTTGATCTTTCTTGGTGTGAGAAAGGTAGACAGATCAAAGGAACTGAACAGAGAGACCATAAATAGAAGCAAATGCGTATGGGAATTTAATGAATAGCTAAAGAAGTGGCATTTCACTTAAATAGGGAAAAGATGGATTTTTTCTTCTTAAAGTATTTAGAATGACTGCTAGCCACTTAGAACAAACAAAGGTGTATCCCAACATCATTCTCTTCACCAAAATATCTTTTAGAGAGATCAAAGTAGAAAATTTGAAAATTAATGTCATAGGAAATAAAAAATGTCCATTTATTCATTATCTGAGAGTGGGAAATGACTTTCTTCATGAGACACATATTCCAGAAACTACAGAGAAAAATATTATTAAAGTTGCATATACCATAATTATTAAATATCAGTATAGAAAAAATATTGTAAAAATGGCAAATGATAAACTAAGAATAGGGCTGTTTCTTAAAGATATAAAGCATTTGCATACATTAAAAGAATAACTCAATGACCCAATAGAAAAATGGGTAGATTATATAAAGAAGAAATAACATCAATTTATAAACCTCTCTTTTAATCAACAAAATGCAATTTAAAACAAAAATTTGATACCATCTTTACCTTCCAGGTCAACGAACTGAAAATATTTATTAATATTAATACAACATTCTCATACACTGGGGAAGGGAACACAAATTGATTCATCCTCTTTGGAGAACAATCTGGCAATAACAAAATTTAAAAGGCACTTTTTTTGGTTTAGAAATTTACTTTTTGGAATTTATTCTTGCATGTACAAGTGAACAAAAACATGTGGACTGATATTTATTAACAGTCTTGTCTGTCAGTATATAGTTAAGTGAGGAATGGAAAGCACTGCACAATATGTATGGAATGCTCCTATTTGTGTTGAAATTTGGGATCCAGACCTAGACTGGAATGGAAACAACTTCTTGTTCCACATAAGTTCAAATGCCACCATTTGAATTCGTTATTTAATTAATGATAGTGCAAGATTTTTACTATCTAGTATCTTGGTATTTAATATTATGGTGGAGGTTTAGCAATCTCAGATGGATTGGTTATCTAGGAGTACTGAAATTTTAACCTACACTATATCACCCTTCTCATGAGATTTCTATACAGCAAACAATGACAAATGGGAGACAGAATCTTTTAGCAAAAGCTATCTTTGGCCTTAAATCCCAAAGCTTGTAACCATATTAAGTTGGGACTTTTCAAGCTTGACCTGTCACCTTCTCTATTTCACTCAAACTCTACTCCCTTCAACCTGAAGCAGGTTTTCAATGTGATCACGTTCTAATTCCATGGGAGGAAGATGAAGAAGATATGCAAGAAAAGAAAAAAAAGTAGGCTCCTGGACTGTTGAAATGGTCGTCACTGAGCTGCAAGAGTAGAGGACACATGAGAGAGCAATTCAAATGGAGCTAGCCATTCCGCCCACAGGTTAACTTCACTCGTTGGCTGTTACAGCCTCTTCAGTGTCTGATATCTGATAAACAGATTTCTCCTTCAGGAGAAATAAGAAGGCGAGTGTGAGGGTAGAAACTTAAAATCTTCCTTTCCCTTAGAAACTACAAAGCTGACAACTCTTATATATATTTTTTGCAAACTCAGTCTTCCATTCAGAGGCCTAGGCTATATTTCTAACTCAACAAAATCTTTATTTGGATATCCCACCATTATCTCAAAATTAACTTGCTCCAAACTGAACCTATAATTTTCTCTTAAATCTGTTCCTCTTACTGTGATAATCCCTGTCCTGGCTAAAAGACCACCAGTAACCTAGATGCTTAAGGGAAAAATGTCACGGTGTTCCTCCAAGCATTGTTGAACCAAGGCAAGAGGAATCCCTGCGCTGAGCCACATACTTTAGACAGCCCTGGATATGGTACAGACACGCACAGAGATGCTTGTGCGCACACACACAAACACACACACTATTAAGGAAGATATGGGCACCTCTGTCACTCTTGATCTGACACTCAGACTGGCACAAGGTGAACTTGTATCACTAATATCTTCTCTCTTGACTAGTACCCTTCAGTCTTGGTGAAAATATTTCTCCTATCTCTTGCCCTATATTCTTGAAACAAAAGGGAACTATTTCTGAATAATGGGAAGGTAGAGGGATTGTGCCACTACTGACACCAGAGAGGGACATTGTCGTGGAGGATGATGAGGATTTAAGCTATGGGTGTGCTCAGGTAAAAACACAAATTAATGAACTTGTCAAATGCTCCTTCAGCTAGCATGAATACAATGGATTCTTGCAAATAATAAAATGTCATTTTTCATTCGTGCCAGCTATCCATTTTCTTGTTCTCTTTGTGTTCCAATTTGTACTCAAGAATCAGTATCATATTACTAACTGCTCAGTGGAGAATGTAGAACATTCAGCAAAACTAACAATTCATATTGATTTTAAATTTGTATGTATAATGTTCTAGAGGAAACATGCATGAAGTATGCCAATTCTTTCCACTGGCAACCAGATGGATGTTAAATGCTAGAACTGTATTTTAAATTATAATATTCATTATAATTTGCATTTTGCATCTTAATTTTAATAGATCATTTGGATTGCTTTGGAAGGAAAATCTTTCCTAAAAATACAAACAGTATTTTTTTAAAGTTTACTTAAATTCACCATTTTATTGAAAACATATTAAATTATATATACTTTGAGTACAGTTACATTTTAGTTTGTTAATCACTCAAGTCATTGTCTTTACAAAAGATTGCTGACCAGAACACTCAGACATGTACAATAAAAATTAAATTTAGCTATCTTTGATATTTTGCCAACATTGTAATACAAAAATCATAGATTAACACTATAGTTAATCTGTCATTATAGAATTGTATTTTTCAAGATAGGAGAATAGAATATGTTTTAATTAATGAGTTTTTAACTTTATTCATAATTTTTAAGTATTCATGTTATGTCGGCCCACGTTGACTCAGGCACTGGGCCCTTGAAATGGGAGGGGCCAGCCTGGTCTTTCTAACCCCTTCCTATTCCCTTGCTTCTCACATCCAACTCATCAAGTCTTGCCAGTCCAGCTCCCAAATCCTTCTGGAATCTTTCCTGTCTCTGATATTTCTTCAACCATGTCCTCCGGGATTTACTCTGGATGATTGCAATATCACTCTAACTGGTCTTATCATTCAATCTATTTTCCACAATGCCAAAAGGGTAGCTTTTCTACATATCAAACAAGTGATGTCTCTGCCTTGCTTTAAATACTTAAACACCTTGAGGACATTATGCTAAGTGAGCTGTCAGAGAAAGATGAATATTGCATCATCTCACTTAGATGTGCAATCTAAAAAAGCCAGACTTGTATACCCAGATAGTAGGATGGTGTTTACCAGGAGCTGGGAATTGGGGGAATTGGGGAGATGATTTTTAAGACTACAAACTTACAACTAGTTGAAAAATAAGTCCCGGAGATCTAATATACAGCATAATGATTATACACAATGAGACTGTATTATCAGCTTCAAAGTTGGAAAGAGACTAGATCTTAATTGTTCCCACAAGAAAAAGAAATGACAATTATGTGATATGATAGAGGTGTCAGCTAACACTATGCTGGTAATCATATTTCAATATATAAATGTATCAAATCAACATACTGTACACTAAATTTACACAGTGTTTTAAGACAAATATATCTCAACAAAAATAAATTTAAAAAATAAATGAATAAAATGGAGTTGGTAAACATTTAGAAAAGAACACTGATTATTAGGAATCATCACAAACAGATGTAATAAAAAATTATGTAAAACTAAGCCAATTACCCCTGTGGCAGTTGTGGTGGTGGTGGTGGATAGAATTATCAGACTGAAAATATCTCGATCATTCTATGTATTTGGGTGAGACTTTCAATAAAATCATGGAATCTCAAAGATGAATACATGCATACATACATACATACACACATACATATACAGCCCCGAAATGGCTTAATAAAATTGGAACTTGTTATCACAACCTTCAAGAACACTGTATAACTTCTATGGTTAGTCTTCTGTCATTTTCTCACGTATCTTATTCCGGGTCATACTAAGTGTTTTTTTTTTTTTTTTCCTTTAGTTGGCTTTATTTTTTAGAGCAGTTTTAGTCTCACAGCAAAATTGAGTAGACAATTCCCATATACCCACTGACCTCACATATGCATAGCCTTCCTAGCTATCAACATCTCCCACCAGAGTGGTACATTTGTTACAATTGATCACCCTACATTGACACATCATCGCCCAAAGTCGTAGTTTACTTTAACGTTCACTCTTAGTGTTGCACATTCTCTGGGTTTTGACAAATGTATAATGGTATGTATCCACCGTTAGTGTGTCATGCAGAGTAGCTTCACTGCCCTAAAAATCCTCTGTGCTCTGCCTATTCATCAGTCCCTCTCACCTAATTCCTGGAAATCACCAATTGTTTTACTCTCTATTGTTTTGCCTTTCCAGAATGTCATATAGTTGGAACCGCACAGGATGCAGGCTTTTCTGACTGGTTTCTTTCACATAGTAATATGCATCTAAGACTGTTCCATGTTTTTTCATGGCTTGATAGCTTACTTCTTTTTAGTGCTGAATAACATTCCATTTTATGGATGTAACATAGTTTATTTATCCATTCACCTACTGAAGGTCTAGTGGTTAAGATTCAGCATGTTCACTGCCATGGCTCAGGATCACTTCCTGGTCAGGGAACCATACCACCCGTCTGTTGGTTGTCATACTGTGGCTGTGTCTTGCTGTGAGGCTGAAAGCTATGCCACAAGTATTTTCAAATACCAGCATGGTCACCCATTGTGGACAGGTTTCAGCAGAGTTTCCAGACTAAGACAGACTAGGAGGAAGGACCTGGCCACCAGCTTCTGAAAAAATTGGCCACGGAAACCCTATGAATAGCAGTGGAACTGGTGTAGTAGTGCTAGAAGGTGAGAGGATGGCACAAAAAGACTGGGCAGTGTTTCGCTCTGCTGTACTCAAGGTTACTAGGAGTCAGAATCAACTTGATGGCACTAACAACAAAAATTGAAGGACATCTTGGCTGCTCCCAAGTTTTGGCAATTATGAATAAAGATGTTTATATTCACATGCAACCTTTTGTGTGGACGTAAGTTTTCAACTCATTTGGGTAAATACCAAGGGAGTGTGATTGCTGGATCATATGGTAAGAATACATGTAGTGTGAGTACCACCCCAAGACTGGGCCCCCTGTAGTTTTTAAAAAACTTGCCCACATTGAGCCTCTAACAGTTCATCAGTTACAGTTTAGGTTTCAGCTCCAGTCAATTGTGATTCTCTGTGTTGGCCTGTGTGTCTCCCCAAAACCTTCTCCTGAAGGTTTTAAGAAGAGTTGTGGATTTTCAGTTTGTTCAGCTCTTTACTTGTTTTCAGGACAGAGTGATGACTTCCAACCTCCTTAGATGGTGGACCATAAACCCCCCAAAGTTGCATATTTTCTTCACATGGCCTAGTGTCTTTCTTACCTCAATGCCTTTGCACAAGTTGTTTCATCTAGCTGGGCTTCTGGGTGATGTGGGGTCGGTGAGCTGAGGAGTCGAAAGAAAGATTTCTTAGACTCTTAAGATCTGACAGTAGTGCTCTTTTATTTAGAGAATAGAATAGCATGGGGACAGGGCAGTCAGAGATGCTGCTGGCATGGGGAGCTGCTGCTGCTGCCGCTGGCATGGGGACAGAACCCATGGGCAGGCAGAGCTGCTGCCGGCATGTTGCTGCTGTGGCTTCTGCTGCTCCAAGTTGAGGGTTAGAGTTAAATTTAAGGCATAGGTATGTGAGTTATCTCTTTAGGCAGTCCCACAACTTTTAGATAAGAATCAAACCAGATTGAGTAAATGACAGAAGTCACTGCTTGAGTAAAAAGGGGGGTTTGGGGGGGGGGGGGGGGGTTCAGTTACATGAGGTTGCCAGACAGTAAACAACTTAAGTCCTTGCCTCTGGCATTGATTAAGAGTTTCTAGAGATAAGGCCATCCCCCTTCCTCCTGGCACAGAGAGGGAGGCATCTTCACAGACAGAGGTTTCCCTTAGAAATGTAAATGTTTCCCAACAAAAGGACAAGCAAATTCCACTCCTCAGAGCCTGCTTCTCATCTGTAGTTTTAAAATTAACCAGCCTAAAAATCCTCATCACTGGGCACTTGTCACCATCTACACTACTCTATACTGTGTGACAAAGATTTATTTTTGTTCATTTCATGTGAAGATGGAAGCTATATACCCAGTGTCTATACAAGGCATCAGGACGGTATTGTTTAACAAAAAACAGAAAACCAATCTAAATTAGCTTAAGTTAAAAAGGAAATCTATTGGCTCCTTTAGTAAGAAAATACATGTGGTGGTTTTTGCCTCAGGCTTGGCTGGATCCAAAGGTTCAAATGTTATCGGAAAGTTACCATCTTTTCATTCTCAAATAGACTCCATCCACATCTTAACAAAGACGGGGGTTCTGGGTTCCTGTTTCCTTATACTGAATATTTCTGCCACAAAAATAGTATGATCTCTTTTCTACTGCCATCTATATTAATCACTTGAAAAGTTCTGGAGTTGTTACTGTTCCTAACAATGAGGGCTATTCTTGCAGGTCAGCCTGGTTTATATTCTTTCCCTTGTAGCCAGGAATCTCACACATAGAGGAGAGGAACTAGCCCAAAGGATGGAATATAAACAAGATATAAAGGTCACAGATAAATTACATGGTTTATAACCAGCAGAGTCTCAAAAATGTTCACACAATGAATTTTGACAATCAGAATAGACAACTGAAATTATCCCTAACCTCATTATTTTTTCATTTTTATTTTTTGCACATATATGATGTGGATTAAGGCTGCCCCAGCTAGAGAAGCCCAAGGTGACCTGGCCTACATGCCAAACTATATGACCCAGTGGATTTTTTTTATGGTATGAATTAGGGCTGCCCCAGGGAGAGAAGCCCAGGGCATCCTCACCTACATGCCGATCCATATGGCCAGATTCGCATCTAAAAGTTATATGACCGCACAGTAACCAGACCCCATCTGCACTGAAATCATTTAATGACTTTTTACATCATCTTTTCTTTTTCCAGTAAAAATAAGTCACTTACCCATGCCTTATAAAATTAGCCCTAACCCTCAAGTCAGGGCAGCAGCAGGAGCTCTGACTGCCCATGGGTCCTGTCCCCATGCAGCAGCAGCAGCAGCTCTTCACTGCCCATGGGTCCTGTCCCCATGCCTACAGCTCTTCACTGCCCATGGGTCCTGTCCCCATGCTATTCCACACTATTCTCTAAATAAAAAGAGCACTACTGCCAGATCTTGAGAGTCCAAGAAATCTTTCTTTAGACTCCTCGGCTCACCGACCCCGCATCAATATAGTTCAAATTCACTGAAAATTTATTAATTCTCATACTAGTTTGAGTTGTTCACAGTGGCCTCTAACAAATATATATCCACTAACAATTAAGAAAATGGAATGTAAATTAACAGCAGTTGTGCCTTGTAACAATTGTTTCCTTTTTTTCCAAAATTATCTTTAATATGACTTATACTGTTTTTGCAATTAAAAGTCAAAAAGAGAGAATTCTTGCCAGAAAGAGAATAACTTCAAAACGTTTTAAGAGAATAACTTTAAAACAACCATACCACCTGCTATTTAAAGAGACACTAACTTTTGCAACTCTATCTGCCTTGAATGTGAATTAATAACATTTCTATTATGTGTGATAACTTGCTAAGAACTGCTTGCATTTGCCCAACCCTATTTGGAAGAGTTTAGACCATTTTTGACAGCACCAGCTAGTAAATACAACACCTTGAAGGAGTATTGTAGATACGATTATTTTCAGTAATACAGAAAAACTTAAACAAAGGGAGAATTCCTGATCTGGGTGATTTATCTATCGAATCACAGCAAAGACTGAGAGAAGGAGATCTCATCATGAGCTGTGTACGCAGTCCTCTGCTTACTCACGATTCCCTGATTGATTCATTCACCGAGCACTGATGGAGTGATGGCCTCTCAGCAGGAGCTGTGCTGGAAGCCGCACTTCTTTGAATTCTTTGCAATTGTCTTCCAATTATTTCTCCTGTGCTAAGACTATAACTACTATAATCCTTGCTACATGTTTCTTTTCTTTATGCTTCTATTGTGTTTATGATTTATTTTTAAAATTTTGGTAACATGATATCGATATGTAGATGATGATAATATCCACAGAAAACGTGAAAGTTCCCTGGACATTTCATGAATGTTTTACACTACAAAATTTCCAAAACAAAACTAGAGGTATACATAAGTATTTTTGATAGGGAACACATTTTGATTTGTTATAAAATTCTAAAATGCAACCGTTACATAACATGATTGCAAAAATCAGCAAAGGATCCAAGCAGATAATTCAGGAAAGAAAAAACAAAAATAGCAAAATAAAACATAAAAGCTTCAACTTTGTTAATGATTAAAGAAAAACCAAGTAAAACAAGATGCAATTTCTATCTATAATATTGGAATTTTAAAAAAATGTTAATATCATATTACATAGAGTCATTGGTGAGAGGGGCCCCTTATATACTGCTGATGGACACAGTCTTTTTGTAAAGCAATTTGGCACATGAATTGTGAAATGCAATATTTTTACAGCTTTTCATTGAGAAATTTTACTTTTTTTTAAAGATTGGCACCTAGGCTAACATCTGTTGCCAATCATTTTCTCTCTTCTTCTTCTCCCCAAAGCCCCCCAGTACATAGTTGTATATTGTAGTTGTAGGTCCCTCTGGTTGTGCTATGTGGGATGCCTCCTCAGCATGGCCTGATGAGTGGTGCCATGTCTGCGATAAGGATCTGAACCGGTGAAACCCTGGGCAGGAGAAGTGGAGTGTGCGAACCCCACCATCTGGCCACTGGGCAGGCCCTGACAAATTTTACTTTTAAGATAAAATCCCAAGGAAATAATTAGGGGTGGGGGTAGAGATTTATGCAAGGAATTCTCACTGTAGCATTATTTATAACAGTGATAAAGGAAACATTTTAAATTGTAACCATGAAGGAATAATGTTATATTATGATATACTTACACATAAAATGGAGAATTTTGTTTCCTTTAAAATTTACTTATGAGAATTATTATTCACGTGGAAAATTTTCACCATACTATGTTGGGATCAAAGTCAGATTCAAAGGCATACTAGAGCTGTAGATATAGAAATAAAAAGAGATAGAACTTTGGGGGAAAAAAAACCCTCAAATGTTATTATCATTGATGATGAGACCATCATTGATGATTACTTCTTCTTTATATGTTTCTGAGTATTACAAGCTTTTTTTCAGTGATTACATATTTGGGGTTTTTTTTTCCTTTGGTCAGGAAGATTGGCCCTGAGCAAACATCTGTTGCCAATCTTCCTCTTTATTATTTTTTTGAAGGAAGATTAGCCTTGAACTAACATCCACTGCCAATCCTCCTCTTTTTGCTGAGGAAGCTTGGCCCTGAGCTAATGTCTGTGCCCATCTTCCTCTACTTCATATGTGGTATGCCTGCCACAGCATGGCTTGATAAGCTGTGCATAGGTCCGTGCCCTGGTCTGGAACCAGAGAACCCTGGGCCACCGAAGCAGAGTGTGTGAACTTAACCGATACACAACTGGGCCGGCCCCGATTATATATTTGTTTTACAAATAAAATACAATCAAATTTATTTTAACAAGCAAGATGTGGCTTCTGGTTCACAAAAGCTCACTAAATACAAATATTTTTCCTCTTTTGTGTCAAGATCCTCATAAAGGGACAATAAAGAGTAAAAAGTATAAATGAATATAATAAATAAAGTGAGACAAGGGCTTTCAGCAGACAGATTTATTAAATAGGAAGGAAGAGAGGAGGACACCACTCATCCTAGGATTTAAGAAGGAGGGTCCAGAAATGGAGGGAGGTGACATTCCAGATACAACCCCTCTGGTTAGTTTTCAAAAAGGCTGAAATAGCCCTCCCCCTGTGCAACACAAAGCCATGTAAAGTGGTGGGGGGGGGGGGAGAGGGAGGAGGATTTCTTTCTAACGAAACTGAAGTGGCTCTCTGTGGGCAAACTGGGACAATGGGGGTGTGCCTCGAAAGCAAAATTGTTCAAATTCTACCATTCAGAAAAATTCCAGCTTCCTGCTCAATTAATTATTCAAAATGAAGCCTGCCAGTTGACAGGCCCCATCCATACACCTCAAACTGCCAGTCATTTTCAATATGAAAGAATAATCAAGAATTGCTAGAAATTGAGGAAAAATCTGTAGCAAGAGAAAGATCAGGACAAACAAATTTGAAAAAGTTATCACAGTGGAAATATCAATTATCAGGGAATTGAAGAGAACTTAAAAATTTTTAACCCTAATGCACAGAGGTTTGAAAGATTTTGCAACCCCCCAGAAGGGGAGCAGGGCAGTCCAGGAAGGAATTGCTAGATATTCATCTGTCATACAAAGACATCCATAGACAATGGTTGAAATGGAATAACCAAGAAATATCAATTTAAGTTTATGATGCAGAGCTAAAAGAAGAAACAAAAACAGAAACCCAATTAGAAAACTGTAAAATGGTTCTCATGACAAAGAGACTGAAGATAGAAGGAGTTGTTATGAGAGATTATTGTTTTTATTTTAAGCCTGTCTACATTGCTTTGAGTTTTCAAAACATGTACTTATATTATTTTGTTACAAATAAAAAAATAATGTGAAAAATAGGAAAAAATATGTTTCAAAATGTTCCTTCTCAAAATAACAAGATTTCCAAACAAAAGTCAGGTTTCTAAATTCACGTTTGCTTTAACTTTCACTTCAATTCTGAGTAGTGAAAACAGAAATGGAAAATCATCTCTGAAGCATTGACAGGAATGATTTATTTTGTTGTTATCATTGAAATTCTATAGTCAAATATGTACTCTATGTGAGTTAAATATTGAGAGGAAACTTTGGGATTTCAGCAGTTTAGATAAGCTATGTCCACGAATGAAATTCTCTAAGCATTTTGCTAAATATCTCCTATGCCATCATTACAGAGGCAGTGCCAGCAAAAATTAAATACTGCCTCAAAAATGTTGATGCTTTTCAATTACCTCTCCTCTGTCTTTTCTACCCATGACCAATTTGCATCAAAGCCATGTGTTCACACCGTAAGGCATTGGTGATTCTCTAGTCACAAGCTGGCTTCCGAAACCTGTAAACTAATAAAGCTCCTCAGCTCAACGCCTGGAATTCCCTGCTGAGATCAGGTTCTTTGACAGCCAGGATTCTTCAACCAGTTCAGACTATAAAACAGCTTTGGACAAGTTGGTCCAGCTTTGAACTGCCTAGAAAGCATGCACTACAATATGCCTTTCCCAACCCAAGTTGGCAGAGCATTTGGTAGATTCAAGGATATGAAAGGAAATCAGTTGACTAGAGCATTTTTGACAAAGGGGAGAATAATGCCTCAAAAACAAATCAACTAATGCACAAGCCTTGAATGTTTCTCTGATATTGTGATCCCAAAAGACTGCCCGAGCAAAAAAGCTCATTGGAAAAGGTCAAAGAAAATGTTTGATTAAATGATGGCATCAAAATTGAAAATTCACTGTCAAAAATAGCCTGAACAAATTTAAAAGGCAAACAAAAACATAAGAAAGCAGTTGCAGAATATATGACTGAAAAGAACTGGTACTTTACTATATGAAGAAGTCTCACAATTTATTAAGACAAGAATGTCAGTCAAAAAAACAGATGAAGGAAAATAACAGACAACGTGAGACACATGTGCACACATTCACATACAAAATGATCTTATTTTAAAACGTCTGATACTAATAATAATCAAAGAAAGGAAAATTAGCATACAACAGATATGGCATTTTTCACATTTCAGTTTTCAATTTTGCTCTTTAAAATGAGATTACTAAGTGGGAGTAAAGTATACCAAACTCCACATAATGCCAAACTGCAATGTCCAACTGGTGGAAGCTGGTAACATTTTTCTAAAAAACATCTTGATAATCCATATCGAGAGTTTTAAAATGGTTATACCTAGCAATTCCTCTCATAGGACTCTACTTAAAAATACCAAAAGTGCACATTTAAGGTTTGTGTATAAGGCTGCTTAATACATTATCATTTCTAATAGTAACAAAGGAGGAATTTATATGTCTAAGAGAAGTGACTTAAATAGGTTCTGGATTGGTGGCTCTCAAATTATGCAAGCTTTCCAAGCATGATAAAATTCATTTAGCTAATAAAAGTCCTACTTCATAGGGTAGTTAAGGGTATCAAATAAACACAAACAAGGCCCTTGGAACAGTGCCTGGCACACAATAATAATAATAAACATCGAGTGAAGATCCATTGGAAGTTATACACTGCAATTTTTTTTGTCTCAAGTTTGATTTCTTTCTCTGCCATTTATTTGCAGAGGAAACTGAATATTTGTCCAAAAGAGTTTCTCAGTCTTGATTTTGCTTACTGCAGCCACATGGTGTTGTCCAAAAATGTTCCCCTGTCTCCTTATTTCTTGTAAATTGGGTTAGATTTATACTTTACTGGGTTTTTTTCTTTTGGCAAGAGTAGTTCGTAGATGGTATTTGTACTTACTTGTACTTTCACGAGTAGGCAGGTAATGTCTGATTTTCTCTTTCTTTGTGATATAAGTAGTCACTAACAATCATTGCTTAGATCCATTCTTTCATATGAATGGCAGTATTCTAATTCTGTCATTTTTCCAATATGAAAAGAAACTTTTCACCATTTGTTTATGCTTTGTCAGAGTTCATATAGAAGAGGCAGGATGAATGCCACGTTCTTTACATATATATATATTCCATTTTTGAAATACAGATCTTCCTCTACTTCCAATGAGATTACATATTGATAAATCCATTGTAAGCTGAAAATATCATGTCAAAAATGCATTTAATACATCTAACTTACGGAACATCACAGCTTAGCTTAGCCTACCTTAAATGTGCTCAGAACACTTACATTAGCTTACAGTTGGGCAAAATAATCTAACACAAAGCCTATTTTACAATAAAGAGTTGAATATCTCATGTGATTTATTAAATACTGTACTGAAAATGAAAAACAGAATGGTTGATAGGTGCAAAATGGCTCGAAGTGCTTGCGTTGTTTGCCTTCGTGATGGCTTGGCTAACTGTGAGCTAGGGCTCGCTGCTGCTGCCCAGTAGCACGAGGGAGTATCATACTGCATGGTGCGGCTGGGGAAAAGAGTAAAATCCCAAGTATGGTTTCTACTGAGTGCATATCGCTTTTGGATCATCATAAGTCGAACCATCTTAAGCCAGAGACCATCTGTAGCGAGATGGTTTCCTAATATCCTTTGCAGGGAGCAGTGGATTCTGTTGAAGAGTTTTTCTAATTCCCACAGATGGAGACTTTTCATGCTATCACAGACACCAACCAGCACAAGCCCGCTGGTTGCCCCACCTTGGAGGTCTGGATGCCAGCTCTGCAGGACTCCAAACCCAAAGGTGCCGGCACCAGCCAAGCAGTGCCCGGTCTTCAGAGGTCGAAGAACCAGATCTGCTGACCCCCTCTTTATGCTTCCAAGTTCTCATAACTGCAAATTTTTCCCTGGTCATAGGTGGTTGTCATTTCCTGTAGTTACTACCTGTGTAATACCTTATCGTTTCCATTTTCTTCTAGTTATAAGATTTCATTTTTGAAATATTTAAATCTCAGAACAATTTAGAAGCAATCTTTGGATAGTGCCAGAAAGGGAACCAGTTTTATCTACTTTTCCTATGATTAACCAGTTAGTCCAACACTATTTATTAAAAAATCCGACTTTTCCTGGATATTTGTTTTTCCAAATGAATTGTATAATCAAAATGTCAACTCCAGACAAAAGCAATTAGTACACCATGAAAATAGTATTTAAATCAGTGGGAAACAAATTCTTGTTGTCGGAGCGAAGTAGTTTGCTGTTGTGACACTCAAAGGAACCAGAGGCAAATCAAAGAAAGGCTAGCATCCTTTATTTCCCCCTCACAGCGCTAGTCTCGCGATAGTGCCCTCAGCAGGCAGAGACTAACAGAGCTAGTGGTTAATAGAGGCCCAGATTGCAAATCTAGTCAATTACAGACGGGTGGGTTTTGAAGCTGAGAGACAGGCGTTTACTAACTGTCTGTTTACAGTCTTTTGCTATTACAAAAGAGTTTTGCCATGAACAGCATCCTGCATATACGTTTTCATGTATTTGCTAGCGCTTTTTGAGATAGATTTCTAGGAATGAGATTGCTGGGTCAAAGGGTAAATACAGAATATTGCCAAATTCTCCTCCAGGGAGATTTACCAGTTTGCATTCCCAACAGCAATGTTTGACAGTGCCTGTTTCCCCCAGCCTCATCAACATATAGTCAAACGTTGGGATTTTTGCCAATCTTCTAGGTGAGAAATAGTATCTTAGTTTAGCTTTAGCACATTTCTCTTTTTATGGAGAATCTTATTTTCAGATATATATGAGCTATTTGCATTTCTTTTTCTGTGAACTATCCCTTCATCTCTCTTTTGCCCTTTGGTTTTTTACCTCTCTACCTTCAGAAGGCTTATATATTAGGGATAGTAGCACTTTAAACTGACATCATTTTCAAACACTTTTTCCATTTAGTCATTTTTTTACTTACTGGATTTTTTGCAGTGCAAACATTATTTCTTAATATGGTTAAATTTATCAATATTTTTCTTATTGCCTCTGGATTTTGACTCATAATTAGGAAATTTCCTTCACTCTCATGTTACTAATAAGTTCCCCCATATGTTCTTATCTTATAATTTCATTTTTTTATATTTGAGTTCTAAACCAATCCTGTCTAACCTGTCTA
This sequence comes from Equus quagga, assembly GCF_021613505.1. NCBI lineage: Eukaryota > Metazoa > Chordata > Mammalia > Perissodactyla > Equidae > Equus > Equus quagga. The sequence goes on along the minus strand of NW_025796728.1, from coordinate 4,518,586 downwards.
CAGTGTCACAAGCGGATACGGCTTTATCTGCTTTCCTTATGGCTCACTAGTTATCCCAACACAACTTATTAAAAGCTCATCTTCTCCCCACTGTTTAAATGCAGCCTTTATCATATATTAAATTTTCACATGCAATAATGTCTATTTATGGATTCCCTATTCTATCATATTGTCCTGGCTTCCATCCACACGCAATAGCATAGTGCCTTAGAAATAGACTCTGGGAAATGTTTTAATAAGTAAGAGAGTCAGCCACTACTTCTGAAATTATCATGTGTCCTGATTATTATTTGCTCTGCTAAATGAATTTTATAACTAACTTGCCAAGGTCCAAAGAAAAACAGCTTATTAATATTTTCTTGGAAAAGCTTTAATGTTATAAATTATCTGAGGGAAGATTAACTATATGACATTGAGTCTCCCTGTCCAAGAACATGGCATGTGTTTTCATTTGTTCATATAGACACACATACATTTGTTGGACATAAGTTTACAGATAGTTATTCTATGTGTTTATTTATTTTCCTTTTTGTAAATGGAATCGTCTCATCCACATCGTCTTTTTGAATGTTGATTTTACGGTTTTATAATCTGATACCACCTTGTCATCTGCAAATAGAAGCTAACCCTTCCTTTCCAGTTCTTATGCCTCTAATCATGTTTTTCTTGAGTACTTTATAAGCTAATACCTGTAATAAAAATGTTAAATAGTAATAGAAATAGAGAAGATATTTGCCTTGTGCCTGACATTAAGCAGAAAGCCTCTAATGTTTTCCCATCGGGTAAGACACAGACTTTAGGGCCAAACGATGTGTGTTTGTGTGTGTGTGTGTGTGTGTGTGTATGCATGCAAATCAGATTTTCATTTTGTCTTTAAAGAATAATAAATTTTAAACGTTGTTAAATATCTTCATGCATCTAAGAACATGAGCATATGATTTATTTCCCTAGCTCTATTAATACAATGAGTTATACAAATGTGTTTGTTAATATTTAACTATCATTGCATTTTGCATTCCTGGAAGAAATCTAAATAATCACTATGTATTATTTCAATACTGATATTGAGACTGAATTGTAATTTTATTTTTGGTACAATCATTATAATGTTTGGGTCAATAATATACTTATTTCATTCTTGAAATGAATTTGGCTTTTTCCTTCTTTTCTCTGTTCTAGAATAGTTTAAATAGACTGAAGATTTTTATCTTCCAATATTGGCAAAATTCTCATCTGGGCCCATTCAGGGTCCTTTTTATTTAGTTGGAGTAATCTCTTCAACTACTTCCCCTATTTATTCTCTGATAATTGGTCTGTTTAGAGTTTATACCTTTTGAGATCAATTTATTTTGATAAATTGTATTTTGCCAGAAAATTATTCATTTCATCTAGATTTTCAAATATATTTTCATAGAGGTATCCAGAATAATCTATGTTTTTTGCAATTTGAAGGAAACATTGCCATTTCCAAATTTCTGTATTCATGTTCTCTCCCACACATTTTTTAAAAATTAATATGGTTGACTAGTGGTTGTTTATTATATTGATCATTTCAAATAAGTGAGTTCACTTTTGGATTAATTTATTTTTCTTAATGATGTTTTGTTATATTTCAGCTTGGGAGTTGATTTAATTTTTCTGCCTTGTTTGGTTTGTATAGTTATTTCTAAAGTTTCTTTTTCTTATAGCATGCAGTTAGGTGTTTAACTGATTTTTTATTTTTATAGTTATAGGTATTTAATCCATAAATTTTCCTCTAATAACAAATATAGCTGTATCTCATCAATTCTGGTATGTTGTGTTCTCATAAATCTTTATTTTCAAGGAGATCTGAAAGTTTGGTTTCTATTTCCACTTTGACCCAAAAATTGTGTGATAGGTAATTTTATGTGTCAATTTGACTGGGCCATGATGTGTCCAGATATTTGATCAAGCATTATTCTGGGTGTGTCTGTGCGGGTGTTTTCGGATGAGATTAATATTCAAATTGGTAGACTGAGTAAAGCAGATTGCCCTCCCTAATGTGGGTGGGCCTCATCCAATCAGTTAAGGTCTGAAGGAATTAAAAAGCTGACTCTCCTGCAAATAAAAGGGAATTCCTCCTGCTGACTGTTTGAGACGGGATATTGGTCTTTGCTGGTCCTCAGACTCAAACAGAAATATCTTCTCTTCTTGGTCCTGAGCCTGCTGGCTTTCAGATAGGACCTTATATCATTGCTCTCCTCGTTCTCAGCCCTTTGGACTCGGACTAGAACTACACATTAGCCCTCCTGGGTCCCCAGCCTGCCAACTCACCCTTCAGATTTTGGGACTTGCCAGTCTCCATACTCACATGAGCCAACCTATATTTTATAAGAAATCTCTCTCTCTACATATGTGTATATATATACATATGTTATATATATGTAATATCCCATAGTAACTTTTTTTTAAAAGTTAGGTGAAAGAGGCTTTCTGTTTTATAATTTAGGAATTTGGGGGGTTTTAAATGCAATATGGGCATAGTATGTATATTATTTCAATCTCACACACACACACACTCGCTTTTTTTTACAACTGTACAATTTGGGGGGAAAAGGGGAACTTGATCTGTTTGGCTTGATCTGTATAGTTGTTGCTATAGTGTGCAACTTACTGCCCTGAACTCTTTGCCCACGCTGAACTACTAAATCAGAGAGAAATACCCTTCATTTTCTTGAGACTGCATTTTAGATCTCTCTCTTTAGCTTAGCCTTATTGTAGCTAACTAACCATAGACAAACTTACCAAGTTTGTAGCTCTGAAAAGAAATTGGCTCAGTGGCAGGTGGCTTTACAAAATGTCAGTTCCAACTAATGCAAATAAAATGTGGCATGCATTTGGGACTAATTCATAAAGGAAGATGCTTTCTGCTGTTTTGCCACTCTCTTCCTCATGGCCAGTTCAAATTCTAATAATTCTATTCCACAAACTAATTAATGATCTTGTATTATGGGGAGATTCATACACAATCCAATAAATTATTAATTTTGAATGAGTAAAGAGCACAAAAGATTTGTCTTAGTGTGTTCAAGCTGCTGTAACAAAACACCATAGGCTGAGTGGCTTATAAACAACAGAAATGTATTCCTCACAGCTCTGAAGGCTGGGAAGTCCAAGGTCAGGATGGCAGCAGATCCAGCATCTGCTGAGAGCCTGCTTCCAGGGATCTCTTTTATAAAGGCACTAATCCCATTCATGAGGGCTCTACCAGCATGACCTAATCACCTTCTAAAGGTCCCATATCCAAATACCATCCCATTGGGGATTAAGTTTCATCATGAATTTTGGAGGGATACAAACATTTAGTTTAATAGCAATATTCTACTAGTTAAATGACTATGTAACTATGTAACATCTAAGTTAAGAGCAAGTGAAAATCTTGCTTAAATATTTTATGTGATATATCAGAAAAAGTAGTGAAGAATGTGAAATTCCTCTTCTTTCAATTGTTCTGGAAATTTCCTTTTAAGTGTTATTAATAGAATTTTTGTTTCATTTTACAGAAGCAAACATCCCAGATTTCCTCATTTCTTAGGTAACAAGTCAAGAATGACTACTTTGAAGTTGTATAACATTTAGCAAATAAAGAAAAGCCTGTTTTTTCCCATTGATTAGATTCTTTAATTGGCCAAATTTCAATGCAGTTTGTTCCAGAAAGATGAACAAAATGATTTAAAAAAATTTTATAGAATGATTCTCACTCTCAAATCATTCTATGTTGTTGCATTAGGAAAATAACCAGTATAGTTCAAATTTATTTGTATTCCAGATATAACACTTTGGAAAAATGTTGAAAATTGAATATTCACTCATACATGAACTGAGTGGTTGCTTTCTTACAAGCAATTAAGTTATGAATAACTTTTTTGAAAGCAGTGTGAAGTCAGAAGTCTTATGCTATTCCACTGGGGATAACAGCTTCTATTGCTTATTCAGTATTCTTAGGGACGAATTTATAGAGTTACTAGAACTGCAAAAATTTTCTTGGTGCCACAATTCAGAGACTTTATGAGATAAACAAACTTGGGCAGGGTGGTGTATGACGCTGAGCACCATTCTCATAACATCAGGTGATGCAGTAATAATGTAATCTCTTGAGAACTCTATTACTAAAGTAGTAACAGTTAAAAACTCAAGTTCACAAATTATTTAGTAGATAGGGGAGGTAGGTACATAGAGAAAAAGGAAGAAATGGGAGTGAATTTAGGGCTTTTCCTAGTATATACTCCTCATACATAGTAGCATTTACATGTGTTTCACTGATTGAGAAAAAGGCATGTGGCCAAATATAATGCACTTGAAATTGTGACATAACTTCAAGTCTATCTTAACCCGAGGTAAGCAAAATTTTAAAAATATAGTTCTTTAACATACTTGAGGCAAATATAAATTATCACATGGATTATGAATTTAGTTATTTCCTTAAAAACAGCTTGAGAAACTCTATAATCAATGTAATTATGTATGCTTAAAATACTTTTATGAAGGCCTATGACTTTTTAACCTACAAAATATCCGTGTTCTTATTGCTTTATTTCCCTAATCTTTGAAAAATCAAACCCTGAATACATCCATAGAAGTCTGTCGTGCATCCATCATTCAGCATGTGTTGCAGAAGAAAAAGTTTAAAGTTGTGTAATTTTAATATTGTTTCCATGGTAACACAGTGGAGTCACATCATATATATATTTGACTTAATCAGATTTAACTCTACAGGCGTGGAGACAAAGAGAGAGACAGGAACAGAGGAAAGGCAAACAGAGAGAGAAGTGGGGAGAAACTAAGAGACAGACATAGATACAGAATGACAGAAGCGAAAAAGAAAGAAGAATTCACAAAGGGCAGAACACTCTATCTATTGTTCTGCTCAATAAGTCTGTATCTCCTGAGTGGCTTCTGGGTTTCACTTTGCTCTCACCAAAGGCCATATCCTCATAATCTGTGTGGGTCTACTGTACAATTATATTTGTCATGTATATGTCTTGGTAAATGTATATTACTGTATACATTCTATATATAACAGAAACTACATTAAAAGAATACTGAATTTGATGTGTAATTTAAGACAATTTTGAAAATATGATTTTTACCTTTCAGTCTTATTTTAGAGCCTATTCCTACAATATGATGGAGCCCCTCTCCCACCCCATTCATGCAATCCAACTCCAAACAACAATCTTAAAAGTGAATTTTTGGAGATTACCTGAGTTTTGAACTAGGGATAGCTGTTGTATTATTAAAGTTAAATCATAATCAGAGCTCTTGAGATTGGAGAATATGGCATTCATATGTAGTCTCTCATCCTCATCCTCATCATCAGCATCGATACTTTCATCACTCATTAATTCATTTTACCAGATAAAAAATTATAATTACTTATTATTTGACTTAGCTCACTTAATCTGCAAACAAATTCTATAAATCAGGTATTATTTCTCTCAACTTTATAATAAGAAAATGGGAGAGATGAGCCAGATAGGTAAGGGGCAGAGCTAGGCTCTGAATATAGGTCTTTCTGAATTCAAAGTCCATATCATTTTAGGAAATTGCTTTTAATGCAAAAATCTAGAAAGAACAATATTTTAAAAGAGTGACAGATGTTCTCAAAACTGTATTTTTATTTCTGTAGTTAGCATCATACTTACCATTTAAATGTCTCATTTGTGAAGTAGTTTTAAAACTCTCCTGCATGTGCTATCTAATAAAATATCCACATACTTCTTTGTTGTTGCTGTTGCTGTTATATTTGTCAGACACCCATCAGTTATGGTTTTGTGTCTGATTGGAAGATCTTTCATTGCAGGAAAATGTGAAATGTTTCCATGGAGATCAGCTTGAGATAGCCCAGTGACGAACTTCTTAGCTATAATTTCACATTGGTTTCTATGGTTTCCAGATAGGGGAAGAAAATGAAGTTGCAGATTTTTTTTGTAATGTAAAAGGTTATTGGAAAATAAGAGATACTGCTCAAATTAATGTCATCCCCCCCAGAAAAGCAACTGCTGTTACTGCAAAACATGAAATATTTTATGATGTATGTCATACATCCATGTTCTTTTCTACACTTGTAACAAATGAGGAACTATCATGACACTTAATTTCCAAAATTAGTAGCAACTTCTCTTAAAAGCTGTGAATTCATTGTTGAAATCTGTTTGAATAATTGCTACTAATAACTGACTTACACTGTCTCCTTCATTTTTCTTACATCACATCTTTAAAGATGTCACACAGTGCATCTGTTAAATCAGTTGACGTGAGTGAAAACTGACAAAGAGATACCTCTTTGTTCATTGTTTATGCCTGAGACCAAAGTTTACACAGTTTTGGGGATAATTCTTGTTATTGTTATTATCTATAAAGTTGTGTCATGAAGCAAGAACTGGTAAATACTGGACATTATATTTAAATTCCATTAAAGTAGCTGCACATAAATTAGACTGATCAAACACACACCACCCTTTTGGCCCCGTTCTCTAGCCTGCCGCTTTTACTGCCAATCTTCCCAGTAGTTGGCATGCAGCCACACCATTTATTTGTCAACTTGCCATCATCACCCGAAATAAGATCATGGTTGTCTTTTCTTAGAAAGCATGTGAAATTCATAATGCAACAGTAGACCAAAAGCAAGAGATGGCGTTTCTATTTCTATCTTCATTTCTAAGTGACTTTCATGTCACTTAACCAACCCACGGCTGATCATGGGTATGCATCTATTCAATAGGATACATGACCAGCTCAATGGATTTTACAGGATTACTGTAAATTTCAAATGAGAAAACATTCAATCCTTTAACAACTTTAACAGCACATAGATATGGAAAACTAATTATTCATTCTTCCTTTATTACGCATACTTACTCACAGCCCAGTAGCAACATGTGTCCCTGGTAGCCCAGTTTATCCAAATAAAGGAAGAATATGTGTCAAAATCAAGTTCTCTTTCTCTGCTGACAGTAAACAAATGTATTCAATAGCTGCCAGGTAATACTTCTTCTTAGTAATAATATATAATAATATAATTTTCCAAGAAATGTGTGAGACAATGTAAGAATTACGTTGTGGCTGGTAATTTGATAAATACATTCAAAAGTTAGTTTTAAGACACATGGAGAACAACAAAATGGCTTGCATCAGATGTCTTACATATGATCAATATGACATCCAGTGAGAAAGATTAGAAACAGTAAAAGATTCAAGACCTAGATTTTGTTATAAAAAAAGCAGTGGCCACAAGTTTTAATATCATAATAATTCTAGCATGTATATATACATTCCTTAAAATAATTGTGCTCTTAAAAATATATGTGTATGTATGTGTATATATCTATATAGATATATGTATGTGTACATATCTATGCCTATATCTATACAGATATATGTATGTGTATATATAGGTATGACTATATCTATATAGATATAGATACACATACACACATATGCATTCTCTCTCTTTCTCTCTCTACACACACATATGCATACTTATACATACACCTAAAGAGGTAGGCTTTAATCCTTGTTTCAAATTAGAAAACGTTCAGGATGAAGATAAGGAAGAAAGTAATTGTCATTTAAAAATATTCATTACATGCCACATGCATTCCTTATCCTTACTTCCTTGTTGATATATTCTCTTGAAAATGTTTTTCACTCCTATGATTTTCACAACAATTTATGATGGCTCCCTATCTTCTCTAGCTCCAGCTTGAATCTTTTTCCAGAACTTCCAACCTATATACTTGAAGAAAGACTAATAGACCATGTAACTTGGAAGTAAAAAACCAGGTTCTAAAGCTTGACTCCTGGCTCCATTGTTTACAAGTTGTGTGTTTACAAAAGTTTCATATCATCCCTAGAGTTTATAGGTGTGTAAACCTGTGGCCCCATGGTGTATTTCCTATTACCACCTGTCTGAGAAAGAAAGAATTTGGATATGGTTCTGAAAAATATGTTAGACACACCTGAAAGTGGACAGCTGCAACAATACAGTTTAATTTCAAGTTGGCCCTGAAGAAGAAGGGAAATCTTCCCAGTAGGCAGTACATTATGAAGCATACATAGCCGTTAATTTTGCTTGGAAGGAGAAATGGCCAAAGGTACAATTCCACACCAAGTCATGGGTACAAGTGGTTTGGCAGGTTGGTCAGGGAATTAGAAGGAACACTATTGGAAAATTGGTGACAAGAATTCTAGGAATGGATTATGCGAACAGACTTTTCTAAATGGGCACAGAGTGGGAAGATATTTGGGTACCATATAAATACTCACAAAATGATACTCAGCAGAGGAGTATCTTAACAATCAGGTGGACAAGGTGATCCATTCGTATGGCTATCACGCTCTTTCTCAGCCACCCTATGCTTTCACAATGACTCAGAAACAAAGTGGTCATGACAGCAGGGGTGGAGACCATGGGAAGGTCCAACAGTGTGCACTTGCGCTCATCAAGGCTGGTCCGGCTATAGCCACCATTGAGCACTCAGTCTGCCAAATGGACACACCAACACTGCATCTCCATTTGGCACCATTCCTTAGGGGAAGGGAGGGAATCAGTTAGCCATCAGTGTCAAGTTGATTTCATTGGACCACTTCCACCATGGAAAAGGCAGCACTTTGTTCTCACTTGAATATACATTTACTAACAAGAGAGATTTACCTTCTCTAGCTGTGACTTTTCTGTGAATACCATCATCCATGAACTTACAAAATGCATTATTTAGCACTGCAGTATACAACACAGCACTGATTCTGCCCAAGAAGCTTACTTTACAGTAAATGAAGTGCAGTAATGGGCTCACACTTATGGGAGTCACTGATCTTACCATGTTTCTCGTCACTGATAGAATGGTGCAATGGCTTTTTGAAGTGTAAGTTACAATAAAGGCTGGATAACACCACCTTACCAGGCTGAGGTAATGTCTTCTAGGATGTTGGATATTCTCTAAATAACCAACAAATATATGTTGCTATTTTCCCAGAGCTAGGATTTACAGGTCTGGGAATCAAGAGGTGGAAATGGAAGTGGCTCCCCCACAATTATCCAAAGCAAAGCACTATAGAAATATTCAGTTCCTGTTCCCATAACTTTGCTGGTCTAGACATCTTAGGCTTCCTCTAGGAATCACAGCAATGGTTCCATTAACCTGGAAGTTGAGAATGCCCCCCTGCCATGGGTAAGGCACTTTGTGTCCTCTTTGGGAGATAGGCTCACCAGGTTAGTTTTATGAGGAACAGTTGCTTCATGTTAGGGGAAAGCATATGTTTGCTATTGTCTTTGTTTGAGATATAGGTATGGTTAGGAAAGATATGCACTGATTTCAGGTTGACAAGAGGTGGATTACTGTGGCCTTCTAAGTGTTAACTTAGCTAGGCTTGAAGTACTTTTCCCAGAATTCCCTTCTTTCTATGGTTTCAGGTTAGAGTTGGCCACAAGACAGAAATGCATGAGATAGGGATGGTGGACATGAGATAGCAATCATTTTACACTCGAAAGGTTGGCACAGAACACCAGATACTGTGGCAGCTTGCATATGCTGTTGCTCATCTTCTGTTTACTTTACTGACAGGGAACAGCACCTAGGTGGATAGCTATTTACATTCTTCTTTAGCTTTTGTGAGTCCTGTTCCAGGTGAATGTGCAGTTTCACAGTGAAGGACATCACTTCTCCCATAAGTCATCCATGTCATCTTAGAGACAGTGGGAAACAGGCACAAGTTCCAGTTTATATTCACAGTTTCAATGCATCCTTCTCAATTCCAGGTGGTCCTTGCTCTCCTCTACTTCACATTCAACTTTCCTCCTTTACTGAGAACTTATTTAGTACCAGATGCAGAGACAATAGCCTTGTAAAGCCTTCTCCACTAACTCTCACGATTGCAAGGGAATTAGAAATAATTCCCATAATTAATCCTATCTTCTATACTACTCATACTGGTTCTGTTTCTCTGGTTAAACCTTGACTGATACAATTGCTATGTAGAATATAGAAAAACTTCCACAAATGAGTAAGACAAACAACTGAATAGAAAAATGGCAAAAGAAACAAACAGAAAAGTCACATACACACAAAAAAACCCCAAAAGCTAATACAGGATGTTCCACTTCATCAGTAATCATAAAAATATAAATTAAAACATGAGCTGCTATTTTATACTCATCAAAGTAGCAAATATTAAAATGTATGAAAACTCTAAGAGGGAGTTTGGATGTGGAACAAGAGGAAGTTGTACAAATGGCTGGTGAGACTGTAGACTATTTAACCACTTTGGGAATAATTCAGCTAGACTGATAAAGCTGAAAATGGACATGTCCTATGACCTACTAATTCTACACCTAGGAACAGCCCTAGAGGAACTCTGACATAGCAAAAAATGGGGAGGAACATGTAATGCCCTTTATCTAGAGAATAATGATATTAATATATATTTGAGCTTGAGGAACAGTACATTTACCTTGAAGTTAGTCATCCAGGAGGAGGAGGTGGTCTCCATGGCCAACTGTGGTAAATAGTCCATAAGACAGCCCATGATGGTCCCTGCCTTGAGGTAATCACACCCTTGTATAACCCTCTCGCCTTTTATATGGCCTTGACTTAGTGTCTCATTTTTAATGAATAAAATATGGTGGAGGTGATAACATGTCACTTGCAAGACTAGGTTACAAAAAGACTGTGGCTTCTGTATTGGGCACCTTCTCTTACTCTGTTACATTGTGAGTTGCCCTGTGGAGAGACCCACACAACAAGGAACTGAAGTCTCCAGCTAATATCCAGCTAGGGCTGGAGGCCAGTAAACAGCTGTATGAGTGAGTTTGGGTATGGGTCAAGCCCAGTTGTGCCTTGAGATGACTACAGCCCTGTCTGACACTTTGACTGCAGAAGCGTGGCATCCCGCACCAGAGGCATCCGGCTAAGTCATGCTCAGATACTTGACCCACAGAAAGTGTGAGATAATAAATGCTTGCTGTTTTAAGTCACGGAGTTTTAATTTGTAAAACAGGAATAGGTAACTAATACACCTGCCAATAACCATTGCAAACCCATAGTGGTAAACAAATTCATTATTTTCAGACTAATAGGGACTCTGAATTATCTAAAATCACCCATTAATTCATTAATTCCATCAATAATTACTAATGGCCTAATCTATCAGGCCCCTTTGTAGGGATAAAGTGATGAAAAAAGAGCCCCCAACTATGCTTTTATGGCGTTTTGCACATAGACAATAAACAATAAAACACTTCTTACTTCAGATGGTGATAACCGCTATAGAGAAAAATAAAGTTGGGAAGAAGCACAGGCAAAGCCTGGTCTGAGTAGGAGCTGTACTCTTTAAAAGGGCAGTCAGAGGCCCTCTCTGAAAAGACCACACGTGAACAAACCCCTGCAAAGTGTGATGGAGTGAGTCATACAGGACCTGGAGGAGGTGCATTCCAAGCAGAGAGAAGAGCAAATGGAAAAGTCTTGAGGCAGGAGTGAAGCTGACCAGGCAGCACCTGGGAGCCTGTGTACCTTTCCAAGGACTTTAACTTTGGAGGGACATGGGGAGTCATTGGGTTTTGAAAAGAGGAATGATATCACTAATGTTTTAAAATGATCATTCTGGCTGCTGTGGTTAAAAAAGATTGTATGTGGCAGGGTGCGGGGACAGGCTTGGGGAGACATCAAGTGCAGAAGCAAGGACACTGGCTAGAAAGTTTTGTAGTAATTCCATTGAGAGTACAGTGGCTCAGATAAGGGAGCGAAAGATGAAGGATGCGAAAAGTGGTCAGATTATGAATATGTTTTAAACAAAGATTCAATAGGATTTTCCAGACAATTAAATTAATTTGTAAAGTACATATGTGTATATGTCTACTGAAGGATATCTACTGTAAATCATTAAACCAGAAGAATACACACCTTATTAACTCTACTTTCAAATATTTATTATTCATAATCCCCTTTAATCTATACCCACTGCTACATCTTTGCTTCCAGGCACCATAATGACTATTTTCAATGACTATTTAAAGGTTTCAAATGTACTTTATTTCTCAATTATGTTAAATTTTAATGAGCAGCAGAGCCCTTAAATAAACAAGTTGATTTTGAAGCAATTCTGTATTACAGTAACTGTGACGGTTACTCATCATTCCACTCTTTTGGGGTGACTCTGCCAACAGGGGATTGGTTCCATTCTATTCCAATCTGTGTGATTGTAAACACCCATGCAACAACACAGAAAATGGTTCCCCTGGTTAGTAAAGTATTACCATATTTGTCATGAAAATCTGGTGAGTGTTTTGCATGACTCTGTCTTGCCCTAATTTGCTGAATGCTTCGAATCTTGAGAGACCTTAGTACATTTCTGGACAAGGGGAACATCGTGAAGGTGTGAGAGGATTGCAGTTGATTGCAGCTGCTGGTCTTATTTTCTTGCAAAGAGACCTGGAAAAAACAAGAGTTGGGCAATGGTATCTGATCTACATTCAGTTCCTCCCTCTTTGTCACCCACATCACCCCTTGGAGTGTGGCCAGGCATGTGAATTTTGATATCATGATGTCTGGATTTGAGTCTCATCTCTGCCACTGATTAGCTGCGTCAACTAGGGCAGTTATTTAACCTCTCTTTGCTTTATTTTCTTCAATGGCAAACTGAGACAATAATGTCTAGCTCCAAGGGGAGCTGTGACATTACATGCGATAGTCCATAACAACAATAACAACAAAAGTAAAGACACAATAAGTGTTAGCTTTTCTATTCTTCACAGTCAATAGCTTCCTTCCTAGATAGACTCCAAACTCATCAGCACGGCTGATAAAATGGCTAAAATTCCCAACTTGCTCCACTAGTCCAATTACCTGCCTATGTCTACTATAAAATCTGGTTTCAGTAAGAATTAGAAGGTATTCACAGAGTGTATCATACCTCCTCCTCCCCCTGCTCTTTTTACCCTTCCCTTGTGACTCCCTCCATCTCCTTCTCCCTTCTTCTCTACCCGTAAGTCCTGCCTTGCACCTTCCTACAGGTAAAATTCTTCTTGCCTTTTAAATCTCAGTCTAAAAGCCACTGCTTCTGTGAATTCTTCTCCAAACTTCCCTCAGCTGAATAAGCCCCCTCTTCTCTGGGCTACTATAATTCCTATAACCCTTCTTTCAGAGTATTTACCATCACTCATTGGCTTTATCATTTTTTAAAGTAGATTTTGTTTTTTTAGAGCAGTTTTAGGTTCACAGCAAAATTGAGTGGAAAGTACAGAGAGTCGCCATATACACTCTGACCCTACATGTGCATAGCATCCTCCTCCTGCACCAGAGTATTACATTTGTTACAATCAATGAATCCACGTAACAGTCTTTTATCAGATATGTCTTTTGAAAATATTTTCTCCTAGCTTGTGGCTTGGCTTGTCCTTTTCTTGAGGAATTATCTTTATATTCTCCTCCAAGAGACTGCAAGTTCTTCAAGAGCAAGGGATGTAACTTTGCATACACAGTAGCTGACGCAAAAGCATAGAAAGAACTTTTTTGAACCAATCTGAAATATAAATGAATGTTGGTATCCTCATAAGAAGTTAAAATGAACACTGAGAATAAGTCAAAAAATCATGAAATCAGAGCAACATGGCAGAGTAAGCTGTTCCCTTTGTCTCTCCCCCTTTTGAACTGCAACTAGATGGACACTCATTGACCAACGGAGGAAGCCCACACAGCACAACAGGATGCCTGAGACACACGAAGCTATACATCTGAGGGTGGATGGACTGGCTCCCCAGGAAGTGGCAGAGATAGGTGAGCATACCCTGGTCTCCCCTGGTAGCCCTGGGCACGCACAAAAACGCCTTCCAACCTGGTGGAAGAACCCAGAAAGTGGGAACACGCAGCTGGGCAACCATAAGAGGGAGCCCACTGTGCCCCTGTGTCATAAAGGACCAGCCATAGCCCGGGTCCCAGCAGGGAAGCCCTGCCCACCAAGCTCAGAGGCCCCACCGACTGCAGATCATAAACAGGGACCTCAGCAGATTTCCACGCTGGGGCAAACATTTCCTAGGCATGTGCGAACACTCACAGTGCAGCTGTGCTCCCAAAGAAGGAATGGGTCTGGGTGGCTGTGGGAATAGGCGCAGGCAGTTTTGAACCTACACGCCCTCGCTTAACTGGTGGGGAGGGGGAGCTCACCGTGCCCCAGTGCTATAAAGGAGCAGCCATAGCTCAGGTCCCAGCGAGGAAGCCCAGCCCACCAAGCACAGAGGCTCTGCAGACTGCAGATCGTAAACAGGGACCTCAGCAGATTTCTGCACTGGGGCAAACACTTCCCAGGTGTGTGCAAGTGCTCACAGTGCAGTTGCACTCCCAAAGAGGGAACATGTCCCGGGTAGCTGTGTGAATGGGCATGGTAGCTTTGAGCCCACTGGTGATCACTTTCTCGCAGGGAGGGGGAGCTCAGTGCACCCTTGAGGCACCAGAGAGTGGCCCCAGCCTAGTGAGGAAGCCCCACCCAACAAGGACAGTCCACACAACTGCCTGAACGCATCTCAGGCTGGGGAAAGCATCCATAACACCCCCAAAGCTTCCAGCAGATGGGGTGGGGCCAGAAACACTGCTCCTGCTCCCCCCTAGTGGTAACAGGGGGAATCTGCATCCTAAGAATACCACAGAAGTCCCAACAAAAAGATCAGCTGATCAAACACCATGAGAAACTGCAGCAACAATTCAGACCAGAAGAAAAATGACAATTCTCCAGAAACCAACACTAAAGGCACAGAAAAATACAACCTAAATGACAGAGAGCTCAAAGTAGCCATCATAAGGAAACTCAATGACTTACAAGAAAACATGGAAAGACAATTTAAGAAGCTCAGCAATAAAATGACTCTCTTCACCAAAGAGATTGAACTATACAAAAAAATCAAGCAGAAATTCTGGATATGAAAACACAATTAATGAAATAAATAATAACCTAGAATCATTAAGAAATAGAATTGATCTTATGAAGGAAAGAATTAGTCTTCATGAGGATAAAAATGTAGAAATTCTACAGGTGGAAGAGGAGACAGAACTAAGATTTTAAAAAAAGAAGGAATTTTTCAAGAAATATCTGACTCAATTAGGAAAAGCAACATAAGGATTATAGATATCCCAGAGGGAGAAGAGACAGAAAGGAGCAGAGAGCTTGTTCAAAGAAATAAATGCTGAGAACTTCCCAAACATGGGGATGCTTTCAGATTTACAGATAAATGAAGTTAACTGAACATCCAATTTTACCAACATGAAAAGACCCTCTCCAAGGCATATAATAGTAAAAATGGCAGAAGTGTGGGTTAAAGAAAGAATATTAGGAGTAGTAAGGCAGAAGAAAATAACCCACAAAGGAAACCCTATCAGGCTGTCAGCAGATTTCTCAGTAGAAACCCTACAGGCTAGGAGAGAATGGAATGATATATTCAAAAGACTGAAAGACAAAAACATTCAGCCAAGAATACTCTATCCAGCAAAACTTTCCTTTGGATACAATGGAGAAATAAAATATTTCCCAGATAAACCAAAGCTGAGGGAGTTCACCACCACTAGAGCTCCCCTACAAGAAATAATTAAAGATGCCCTCAGACTGGCAAAGGTCTACAAAGCTCTGAGCAAGGAGATAAATAGACAGACATGATCAGAAACTTGCAACTCTCTCCTAGAACAGGGAGGCAAAGGGTCAATTACAACTTAAAAGAGAAAGGGAAAGAAAGCATCAAAAGTAAGGATAAATACCTCAACTTAGCCACAAACTCAGAAAATTAAAAACAGAACAATGTGTAACAGCAATTACCCAGAAGGGGGGAGGAAAGGGAAGGAAACTGCTTAGGTTTAATGGCGATAAGAGACTATAAGAAAATGGACTATCTCATCTCCAGTATCTTTCATACAATCCTCACAGTAACCACTAAGCAAAAAATCAGACCAGAGCCACAATTCACTAAAAGAGAGAGAACTGAGAAATCCCTCTCACAAAACCAACAAAATGAAATGGCAGCCAGAAATACAAAGGAAGAGAAACAGTGGAAACACAAAACAACCAGAAAACAAGAGATAAAATGGTAGCATTAAGCCCTCATATAACAATAATCTCTCTAAATGTAAATGGACTGAGCTGTCCAATCAAAAGACACAAAGTAGCTGGATGGATTAAAAAACAAGACCCAACAATATGCTGCCTCCAGGAAATGCACCTCTGCTACAAAGACAAACATAGGCTTAGAGTGAAGGGATGGGAGACAATACTCCAAGCTACTAGCCAACAAGAGAAAGCAGGTGTTGCCATACTTTTCTCAGACAAAGCAGACTTCAAGTTAAAAAAGACTGAGAGACAAAGAGAGGCAGCATCCAAGGATAAAAGAGATATTCTACCAAGAGGACATAACACTTATTAACATATATGCATCTAACACAGAGGCACCAAAGTACATAAAGCAATTATTAACAGACCTAAAGGGAGAAATTAACAGCAACACAATAATAGTAAGGGACTTCAACACCCCACTTACTTCAATGGACAGATCATCCAGACAAAAAGTCAACAAGGAAATAGTAGATTTAAATGAAACACTTGACCAGATGGACTTAATAGACATATATAGAGCATTCCATCCGAAAACAGCAGAATATACGTTTTTCCCAAGTGCCCATGGAAAATTCTCAAAGATAGGCCCATATGTTGGGTAACAAGGCAAGCCTCAACAAATTCAAGAAGATTGAAATCCTCCCAACCATCTTTTCTGACCACAATGCTATGAAGCTTGAAATCAAACACAAGTACAAAACTGGGAAAGTCAGAGATATGTGGAGACTAAACAACATGCTATTGAACAACCACTGGATTATTGAAGAAATCAAAAAGGAGGGGCTGGTTCCGTGGTCGAGTGGTTAAGTTCTTGCGCTCCACTGCAGCGGCCCAGGGTTCAGATCCTGGGCGCAGACATGGCACCTCTTGTCGGGCCACGTTGAGGTGGCGTCCCACATCCCACAACTAGAAGGACCTGCAACTAAGATATACAACTATGTGCTGGGGGGGGGAGGGGGGGGAAAATAAAGCAGAAGAAAAAAAAAAAAGATTGGCAACAGTTGTTAGCCTGGGTGCCAATCTTTAAGGAAAAAAAAAAATCAAAGAGGAAATTAAAAAGTACCTGGAGACAAATGAAAATGAAAACACAACATATCAACTCTTATGGGATGCAGCAAAAGCAGTCAAAAGAGGAAAATTCATAGCAATACAGGCCCATCTCAACAAGCAAGAAAAATCTCAAATAAGTAATCTTAAAATGCACCTAACAGAGCTAGAGAAAACCTCAAAGTCAGCAGAAGGAAGAAAATAATAAAAATCAGAGCAGAAATAGATGAAATAGAGACTAAGAAAACATTAAAAAGGATAAATGAAACTAAGAGCTGGTTCTTTGAGAAATAAACAAAACTGACAAAGCCTTAGACTGACCAAGAAAAAAAGAGAGAAGGATCAAATAAATAAAATTACACATGAAAGAGGAGAAATTACAACAGATACTGCAGAAATACAAAGGATTATAAGAGAATACTATGAAAAACTGCATGCCCACAAATTTGATAACCTAGAAAAAATGGATGAATTCCTAGACTCAGACAAGCTCTCAAAACTGAATCAAGAAGAAACAGAGAATCCGAACAGACCAACCACAAGTACAGAGATTGAAACAGTAATCAAAAACCTCCCCCAAACCAAAAGTCCAGGACCAGATGGCTTCTCTGAAGAATTCTACCAAACATTCAAAGAAGATTTAGTACTTATTCTTCTGAAACTATTCCAAAAAATTGAAGAAGATGGAAGAGTTCCTAACACATTTTATGAGGCCAACATCACCCTGATACCAAAACCAGACAAGGACAATATGGGGAAGGAAAACTACAGGCCAATATCACTGATGAACTTAGATGCAAAAATTCTCAACAAAATATTGGCAAACCAAATACAGCAATACATTAAAGAATCATACACCACAATCAAGTGGGATTTGTTCCAGGGATGCAGGGATGGTTCAACATCTGCAAATCAATCAATGTGATAGACTATATTAACAAAATGAGGAGTAAAAATCACACAATCACCTCAAGAGATGCAGGGAAAACGTTTGACAAGATCCAACATCCATTTATGATAAAAAAAACTCTCAATAAAATGGGTATTGAAGGAAAGAACCTCAACTTAATAAAGGCCCTATATGACAAACCCACAGCCAACATCATACTTAATGGTGAAAAACTGAAAGCCATCCCTCTGAGAACAGGAAGGAGATAAGGGTGCCCACTCTCACCGCTCCTATTCAACATAGTACTGGAGGTGTTGGTCAGAGCAATTAGGCAAGCAAAAGAAATAAAAGGAATCCAAATTAGAAAGAAAGAAGTGAAACTTTTGGTATTTGCAGATGATATGATTCTATACATAGAAAGCCCTAAAGAATCCACCAGAAAACTACTAGAAATAATCAACAACCTACAGCAAAGTTGCAGGGTACAAAATCAATTTAAAAAGATCAGTTGCATTTTTGTACACTAACAATGAACTAGCAGAAAAAGAAATCAAGAATACAATCCCATTTACAATTCCAACAAAAAGAATAAAATACCTAAGAATAAACTTAACCAAAGAGATGAAAGACCTGTACACTGAAAACTATGTCATTACAGAAAGACATTGAAGAAGACAAAGAAATGGAAAGATATTCCATGTTCATGGTTCAGAAGAATAAACATAGTCAAAATGTCTATATTACCTACAGCAATCTACAGATTCAAAGCAATCCCAGTCAGAATCCCAATGACATTCTTCACATAAATAGAACAAAGAATCCAAAAATTTATATGGAAGAACAAAAGACCCCGAATAGCCAAAGCAATCCTGAGAAAAAAAACAAACTGGAGGCATCACAATCCCTGACTTCAAAACATCATACAAAGCTATAGTAATCAAAGCAGCATGGTACTGGCACCAACACAAACAAACAGATCAACGGATCATAATTGAAAGCCCAGAAATAAAACCATACATCTGTGGACAGCTAATCTTTGACAAAGGAGCCAAGAATATACAATGGAGAAAGGAAAGGCTCTTCAATAAATGGTGTTGGGAAAACTGGACAGTCACATGCAAAAGAATGAAAGAAGACCATTATCCTCCACCATATACAAAAATTAACTCCAAACAGGTTAAAGATTTGAATGTAAGAACTGAAACCATAAAAATTCTAGAAGAAAATATAGGCAGTACACTCTTTAACATTGGTCTTAGCCACATCTTTTCAAATACCATGTCTACTTGGGTAAGGGAAACAAAAGAAAAAGTTAACAAATGGGACTACATCAGACTAAAAAGCTTCTATAAAGCAAAGGGAACCATCAACAAAATGGAAAGACAACACACTAACTGGGAGAAAATATTTGCAAATCATTTATTGGACAAGGGGTTGATATCCAAAGTATATAAAGAACTCACACAACTTGACAACAACAACAAAAAACTCGATCAAAAAATGGGCAAAGGATAGGAACAGACATTTTTTAAAGGAAGATATACAGATGGCCAACAGGCACATGAAAAGATTCTCAACATCACTAATCATTAGGGAAATGCAAATAAAAACTACGACGAGATATAACCTTACACCAGTCAGAATGGCTATATTTACCAAGACCCAAAACAACAAATGTTGGAGAGGATGTGGAGAAAGGGAATGCTCATACACTGCTAGTGGAAATGCAAACTGGTGCAGCCACTATGGAAAACAGTATGGAGATTCCTCAAAAAACTAAAAATAGAAACACTATACCACCCAGCTATCCCACTACTGGGTATCTACCCAAACAACCTGAAATCAACAATCTATAGTAACATATGCACTGCTATGTTCACTGCAGCACTATCCACAATAGCCAAGACATGCAAACAATCCAAGTGCCCATCGACTCATGATTGAATAAAAAAGATGTGGTATATATATACAATGGAATACTATTCAGCCATAAAAAAGATAAATTCATTCTATTTGCAACAAGATGGATGAACCTGCAGGGAATTATGCTAAGTGAAATAAGCCAGACTGAGAAAGACAAATACCATATGATTTCACTCATATGCAGAATATAAACAAACACACGGACAAAGAAAACAGTTCAGTGGTTACCAGGGGAAAGGAGGTGGAGGGTGGGCACAGGGGGTGAAGGGGAGCACTTATGTGGTGACAGACAAGAAATAATGTAAAAGTGAAATTTCACAATGATGTAACCTATTATGAATCTAAATTAAAAATATTAAAAAAAATCATGACATCAGATGCACGTGTTATTATAGTCCTAACAATTTTTTTAAACAGTTACACTGAACCAGAGATCTAGAAGCAGAAACACATGGAGGAGTTCTGTCAATTTCTCTTCTTTGTGGAAGCTCTCAACCAGTGCTCAGTCTCTTACAATGACATATGTTAACTATGGCCCAAATTTAGGCAACATGAATACAAATGGGCCTGGGGTCAGTACTTGTAAACTTATAACTGTTCACTGAGATTTGCCAATTCAAATGACTTTACTCCCAACTTAGAAAATAAGACCCTAAGGTTCTCTTTTATTTCCTACCAGATGGCAAAGTGGTACTCTTCATGCTTGTGACAAACAGGGCAAAAACAGAACCAAATGCATTTCTTTTGAAGTTCCAAATATTCGAAGTTTTTTTTCCTGTTAATCATGAATCTCTCCATCAAAAGGCAGTAAAGTTTTAGTTTGGATTGAATTCGGAGAGTAGGCTGAAGGTGAAAGGGGTCACAGCACGACAGGTGCAGCCTTAACCCAATACAAAAGCACTTGTGCCACACATTGCTTTCAGTCTTTAGGAAGACACATAACCAGAGAATAATTTGTGATAATCGGGATCTCTTGGGGGTCATGGACTCATGCCTGTTGCTTTATGACAAACTGATTTCACTATTCCTATCCTCATGTTAAGTTGAATCTCAGATACTTTGTCTCCAGTGACAGTAATCACATCCTTTTGTAGCCGAGTTCATCCTTTGGCTATTCCCATATCTGTGAAGCTTCTTTTTTCCATCTAGCCTGAATTTTTATGTACCAATAAGTGTCTATCACTAAGAATTTTCTTTTAGGAACTCCTTCTGTAGTTTGTAGTTGGCATTTCATCCTATAATCAACAAACTGCCGTCTTTTCATTCCTGTTTTGTTTTTCCTTGTCAGCATCAGCTACATCTGTCTCAGTTGCTTTCATATCTACCTTACATCTATTTTTGTTTATACAACACATGTAAGAGCTAGGAACTGACTGCTTAGAAAAATTTTCCAAATTGCTAAACTCCACAGGACATACTTCTACAATAAGTTTTGTGTTATTGAAGAGCCCTAAGCCTATTTACCCAAAGAACTGAAGCTATAGGTTCTAATACCCATATGAAAGCATAAAACAAAGGGAAATTCAATAATATAATGTAGGTAAAGAAACTGCTTCTCAAGTAGATACTTCCTGATGAAAACAGACTACAAAGAGATGGAAGAAGATAGATTTCTCCAGGTAATAGGAAAAAGTAGAGGTTATCTCATGCCTGTGGCAATAAAAAAAAGAAGTATACTCTGAATAAATATAAATAGTTAAAGGGAGTAAAGCAATCTATGAGGATGAAAAGGAAAGACTGATGGTGTCATTTACTTTATACAGCAATGTTGAAGCTCGGTTCAGGACAAATAACTAACACTGGACCTCAATCTAACTGTGACAAGGAGGTATATAAACTTGAAGCTTCACTGTAACAATAAGAATTTCAAATCACTAAAGGCTATAAAGAGAAGTAAAGCAATAATGCAGGAAGGAAACTAATCTTTATTGAATATATGCCTGTTTGCCAGCCATTGTGCCAGAATTTTGCACATCTGCAAAAACAGTGTGAGATGGAGACTATCTCCATTTTATACACAAGAACAAACGACATGACAAAATATGAACTCAAGTCCTCTGATCCTAAATCCAATGCATTTTTCAACTATATCGTGTTTTCTTAAAGTATATTCAATTCTGAGTATTGGAAACAAATAGAACAAAAAACCCCAGTGTGGTTACCAGAGATGGCCCTTTAATTGAAAATGGTTCAGTTCCATTTACTATATATTTATTGAGCATCTCCTGGTGTGTCAGGGCCTGGGCTGGGGCCAGGGGTACCATGCCCACTCTCAAGAAGCTTATGGTAGAGTGAGGGAATGAACAGAGCCACTGTTATAAGGGAGGAGATAGGCTAGAGATGAGCACCGGGGGCCTTTAGCCCACAGAAAGGTACATTTCAATCTGTGGTTCTAACATGGTTTTAGAGGAAATGACATCTAGGCTAGATCTTGAAGGATAATTAAGAACTATAAAAGAACAAAGCTGGGAAAAACAGAGTAGACAAAGTAGCAAAAGAGATAGTGTGGGGGCAGGGCAATCTGAGGAGCTCAAAAACTCTAGCTAGTAAGGATGGAAGCAGCAAATGCCCACAGATAAGCCTGAACGATGAGGACGGGACAGTAGCACACTCAGGGCTTTCCCTGCTGTGCTATGGCATTTGGACTCAATTCTATAGGTCAGTGATTCCCACTGCTTTTTCTGTGAGTTAATAATGAGAATTCTTAATTCTGTGTCTTCACTTTCACAATAATATAAAGAAATATAAGAAAATAATATGAGACTTGGACGATGCAGCTTATCAGTTTCCAGGGCCCATGTTTATCTTTGTTCTGCCTTTCGGTTGCACTAGCCTACAATCTTTATTTGTCCTGGGTTAATCTGAAAAGAATGGGAGTGGCTTTTATATTTAAATGGTGTGTTTACGCCATGGACAAAATGAAGAATTAGACAAATGGAGTTATGTGACAGCTCACTATACAGCACAGGCATTTGAAAAAAAAAGAACTTATGGCCACTGTAAGCAGCATTACAGTTTCAAGATAATATTAACTGTCATATTGAATTAATATTGCAAATTAGAATTTTCTTTGTTGTATAGTTTAGTTCATTTTTAATTTGAAACATGTTTTGGTTTCATAGTTGCATTAAGCTTTAAACACAAAGAGGATGAATTTAGCTTTATGTTTACACACAGATTTTATAATAAAATAATTTAAGATGTTACAAGTGATATGAAATAATTTGTTTCCCCTTTAAAAAGATTTCATACATTATCCAAGTTTGCGAAACAGTCTTACAGGTGAAGAGAAACTACTGATTGGTTTAATCAGGGGTGGGGAAAAATCTGGGGGAAAAAGTACTTTGCAAAGACAATTGTTAGGTCGAGAATGGTGGGAAGATGGTAAAAGTGGCAGAAAAGTCAAGAGATTAGGTAAGCGTTTATTCAATGGTTCATGAAAAAGATGAGGAGGATCTGAATTAAGTACTGACAATAGAGACAGAAAGGAGATAGAATTGAGAAACATTAGGAAAAAATCAAACTGTTTGGAAAATAAGTTACTTTAAGTAAATTAAGTATTCCATTCACTTCGCTTTCTGGGTTAAGATTTTGGCCAAAAACTGTCTCAATGTCTGTTAAAAATTACCAGACATTGACACTGTAGCTCGTAGCTGACTCCAGGGAGTTAGAGCATGGGTGATCTAGGTACAGAATGCAGCAAGAGCAAAGCAGACACAATAGAGGTGTTCCAGGAGTGGGCAGGTCTAGATAACCTGAGTAGAAGAAGGGAGAGGAATCCTAAAAGGATTTACTATATGGTCCTGAGGAAAAAATCAACTTCATCCAGTCTAGGTATAGCCTAACACAAACCAATAAATGACCTGTGTAGCTTTGATATAAGGCTTTCTATCTAATTTCAGGAAAAAAATTGGAAACTGTGTCCTACTTCTCAAATGTGCCCAGATATTACTCTTTAAGTACCTCACAGGGAGATGATGTTCAAGAAGGGATTAAGTGAATACCAGGATTTCCCAATCTGGACTTTACTAATATTTTGGTCCAAGTAATTCTTTGTTGTGGGGGGATGTCCTGTGCATTGGAGGGGGTTTAGTAGCATCCTTGCCTCCACACACTACATGCCAGTAGTACCTCCCTCCCCTCAGCTGTGACACCAAACGTAGATCTCCAGACATTGCCAAATGTCACCTTGGAGGCAAAATCACCCCCAGTTGAGGACCACACCGCTGTATACAGAGAAGTGTCTTTTGTCACTTCTCCCACAATCTTCTAAATGACATTGTTCTACTCAACACAGAAGGCTTAAATTCTAAGAAAATACATTCTCCCATTCCCTACCATGGGATGCATACAGGTTGCCTATCAACGTGTTTCTTGAACTAATCTCAATTTTTAAAATGTTGTGCGGTACAATTTAGATGAATCACTTAATCTATCTGGGCTTTTGCTTCCTCAATCATAAAACAAAAAAGTGGAACTACTTTGGCTTTTCCCAAACTTGCTTGATCCTAAGAGTCACCTGGAATCTTTGTTACCAAATGTAGATTCCTGGGCTCCATGTTAAACTGATGGTAACTGAGTATCCAAGGGAGTAACCTGAGAATCTTTATTTTTTAAACAGGTTCTCAGGAGAATCTTGTCATGAGACAAGTTTATGGAACACTGAATCAGATAATCTCTAAGGTCCTTTCCGACTCTAACACTCTAGACCTTTCCAAAGAGAAAAACATTTTAGGAAGACCATTTATTCTTTTAGGCCACTGAGAGAGTACAGTAGTAATTGAATTCGCCACCATGGTAATTTAGAAAGCAGTACCTGAGTGACCTCAAAGAGTTATAGGGACTCCCTGGGAATAAGTTAGTCAACAGAAACATTTGGCAGCATTTAAAAACATTAAAAGTACTAATAATCCTGGTGTTTTGCTGTATAATGAATTATACTCTTTCAAAGCTAAGCCTCCTAGACTACATTACTCGATTGTAATACCTTCATTTCCACCCACTTTTATTTCTATTCTTCTTTTTACAGCTTTAGAACATCGATGCAAAATAAGAAACAATAAAAAGGCAATTTTCTTGAAGTGAAAATGCACATAACCTGCAGTGTCTTCCATTCATTTATCTACTTCTCAGAAGACTGTGCTGCTCAAGGAGGGGTTAAGTGTACACAGGGCAAAGTGTCTCCCATCACAACTCCTTAAGTCTTTAGCCTTTTTGTAACAAGAAATATGGGAGTCCTGCAAGAAGCAATGCTGCTGGTGGAAATGCCGAACAATGGTTCTACTTCATGTGTACTGGCACCATCTCCTGAGTCACTGCATTCATAGATGGCACAGCCATTTGCTTAAAGCTCTGTATTACGTCACTTTATTAAGCTTAAAAAGTTACATAAATGGATGTTACCTGAACAAATAAAAGGTAGATTACAATACTGAATTGTTATGCCAGGAGGGAGAAATAACAGAGTGGACAACTTATGAGTTGATGGCCTAAAATGGCACATGTTGTCCGAAGAGCGAAGGGATATAAGGTGTGTACTCCCCCTCACATTCTTCCCACAAAGTCAAAGTCTCACGAACAGAACATTTCTATCCTATATAGAATGCCGAAAGAAGTCAATAATGTTCATCCTGGGAATAATCATAGTGTTTATTCAGGCAATTCCTTTTAAAGACCTGATCACATTAATGCTGTTCACTCATTAAATACCCATTATATTTTCATTAGTCACAAAGTGCTCTCAAATATACTCACTTTTTCTACTCATTCGTTAAAACAACAAAATGGTAACAGAGAGGTTGAAGGCTTTTCTCCATGTCACACTGGAGGTCAGTGGCATGATTGTGCAATAATTCTTATTTTGTTTTCTACTAAACTTTAGTAAGCCCAGCAAATTTCCTCAAAGTGGATGACCATGTTATTTTTACATTACAATCTATTTCAAACATTAGAAATAGGTGACCCTGTTTTTTCAGGCAATGTGTTAAGTGCTAGAAAGAGGGCTACTGTGGTTATGCTCAAAAGATTTTATATTAACTGCATTCCACAGCTCACAGATTGTTGTACGGTCATGTACTGCTAGAAGAGTCTATTTCAGTGGATCCAGCAAGTCAAACATCTGGATAAATGCACAGACCTTCTCCAAACTAATCTTGGAAAAGACAGAGATCCTGGTTATAATAGATTCTAAACACTTTAAAATTTTATCCAGAAAATGCTATGTAGTCATCGAAAGATATTAGGAGTGTGAGTTACATGGTCAACTTCGCAGTTTAGACATTATTCAGGTACGAGTGTGGGGAAGGGTTTGCAGGGGAATACTGCAAATGTTCCAGTGAGTAATGATAAGGACTTGAACTTGGACAGTTCACCCAATTAAGGTCTCAGAATGTGCCAGTCCCTTATATCTGTGTCATCATATTTCTGCATCTAATCCTCAGCTTTGCAGAGCCAGACCACAATTCTTTTGCACAGGCACCTAAAGGTGACAGCATCTGTAGATCCACCTCATGCCAACAGAACTCTCAGGACTTGATGTATAAACTAGAATGTGGAAATTTATTTTATTAACTTTAAAAGAAGGCTATTCCATTCCAATGACTGCAATACACAATTTCTCTCTTAGCTTCACTAGCTTGACACTGATTCCAATCGCAAAGTGACCTTGCAGCAGTATCTCCCAAAAGCTGAGAAATACGTATTTCACTAGTTCCGTTTGTCGTTAGTGAGTGTTACTTTAAAAAGGGTCTCAATGTTATCTAAGTTTGGGAAATATGCAGGTAACAAAGTCAATTGCTTTTTATTGAAGTATTTTACAAACTTCTATTGTGCTAATGTACACACTGATTCTCTGTGACGCCATGTGGTGCTTTCCAAACTTAGCTGAGCATGTTGAGCTTTTTCTCCCCTGGAGCCATATCTCCATATTGGTATTTTCCAGAACACTCTTTGGAGAATACCGAAGGATGTTTCTGTATTCTCAATGCTGTTACATCATTGTACTCATTTTCAATGGTTTAATAGTTCCAGGAGGCATTTCTAAACTACATCACATTCTTGTGGGGACTTTTAACATATGACTCAAGGAGTAAGAGAGTGTGTGGTAAGCCCAGGGCATCTTAACAACCCTTGTAGCAGCAATTAACTCTAACCTTCATTATGTGCTTCTAACTTCTGCTGTTTTGATATTTGTATAGACGTTTCTCTCCTCTCCACATCTACCTTTATTCATTAAATGCTCTATGAATAGAAAGATTGTATGATTCTGCAGTGGCCATTAGAGTCGCATCAATGACCCCTCATGGCATAATTTGAAACTTTCATTTAAATCTTGAAATGAAAATGTACAAGCCATTCCTGCCTTTAATCTAAGTACATCACTGATATATTTACGTAAAAGGGAAGGAAAAATTAAAATATTTAACTTTTAGATATTAAAGACACTTTAATTTCAAAAGACACATTTACCAAGTGTTTCCATTTTTCATGAAAACTGTTTTCAGTTGCAACCAGAAATCAGGCCAGTAAAGGTTACCCCAGAAGTTAATTTTGATCAAATTCCAAATGCAGATTGGAATACTTAGCGCTGTAAAAATAATCCTTTCCTCCTTGTTTCTGAAATCTCCAGTTTTTTTTTATTTCTGACTTGGACTATCTCTGTCTTCCTAAACTCTGCTCAAAATGTATCTGTAAATAAAACATTTATGAGTTGGGCTTTGTTATTGCCATCACCTGGACAACTTATGGAGCATTTTCAGAGAAATTCCCTTTGATGAGAAGCGTACTTCACAGCCCTGAATTAGTAACTCTGATCACTTTGCAAGTTGTTTTATCAGGCCAGTTCTGTCTTTCAGTATAATTTTTTTTCTTTCACTTTCATAAAATTTTGGAAACTTTTTGAAAACTTTTAAGATGTTGGCATTTTACCTTTTTTTTCCCACCTTCCTTTTAGGATTCACTATTTGGAAGGCAGAAAGACTTTGGCCAGAGGGGCTGACTTTGGTAAACCGATTTTTTTTCCTTGTAGATGCCTCAGAAGAAACAGTGAGACAGGAGGCACTTTGCTAAACCTTGGGGCAGGGTGCCTGCATTAGTGAACTGCTGTTTCATTTTAGTTTTTCTTTTAAGCTCCTGAGGGAAGGAGGATAACGAAGAAAGCAAGTCTGAAAGAGGTTAGCCATCTAAACATACGCAACAGAAATTCAGAACACAGATTCTTGTCTGGAAATCCTAAGATTTCCAATTAGAATTCTAGTTTCAAAGAGGTTATGAACTTCTAGTCTCTTTTTCTTTAATCTAAAGGAACCTGAAATTTCATAGATTAAAAGGGCATTCTTAAACTAAATTAGCATAGTTTAATGATTTGAACATTTGTTAATTGGAAAAGTAAGATTTCTATGCAAACAGGCCATAACTTTGATTACACATACAATTATACGGTTTAGAACCACTGCTAATGATGCAACTGTGGGCTTCTTTATATACATAATGCATTTTACCATATTCATTGAATCTAAAACACAAGATCTGAAAGACCCAGACGTCACTTTAAATTTCCCTTTAATGTTTGTAGTATTTAATATTTGTAGTACTCTTTTGGCCACTGGTCATTAATGACTTGATATTATAAACATATGTTGAGGAAGAGTGTGGCTAGAAACAGGAGGATGGGGAGTGGATAGTAAACATATAGGTCCAGCTACTCCTTTCCTGGATTCACATTCTAATTGAGGGAGAGGTGGTGAACCAAACTCTTATACGTATTTTTCTAATGCAACCTAATTATAAAAGAGGAACAAAGATCTAAGTGTAGAAAAAGGTGAGGGACCTGAATGCTTTGCCTTCCACTAAAAGCCGGGCATTGATGGAGAATGGAAATTTATGGCTTCCTAAGAGCAATAGGATGCTGTTACCGGAAAAAGGTGGAATGCATACTGAATGAGGGGAAAAAAAAGATGTCCACTATATTGGAAGAAAAAATTGATCCAATTACAGGTCTATTGGGAGTGGGAGTGGAAACACAGAGATTCATTCATTAAATGACAGGGACCAGTGGACTAGATTCTCTCTAGTTTCTTCAATCTTTAACATTTGTTTATATATCAAAAGTTTCAAATAAATGTGTTGCAATGGCCCAGAGAAGTCAGTGTGAGGGACAATTAGGACTGTGTGAGGATGGGTGCAAGAACTCTCTTTCCTACTACTATTTCCAAAACTGAAAGTTGCCCTTTTAAGTCTTTTACATAAAGAAAAGATCCTCTAGAAAATTCTAAATAGCATTCTGATTATTTTGCCACTTAATCATGATTCAGTTGAGCTCCTATTATGTGACCGCAGCCTGCTAAACACTGGACTTACGAAAATGGGTAAGAATGATCCATCCTTTCAAGAATGCTCAGTTGGTGGGAGAGACAGACAGATAATCATAAGGTTTCAATATGAAAACAACAGATGTGATTGGGAAGCTATGTCACCAAAAATAGGAGGCACCTTTCCCATCCAGAGAGCTCATGAAGAGCTTCCTGGAGTAATGGATGAATGAGCTAGATTCTTAAATAGGCTCAACCAGATGAAAGGGAATGAAGGTGAAAAGGTTTATTAAGGGCTTTTCTCCAAATCTCCAGGCTAAAATTTAGTTATCAAACACTTCCCTTTTAAAGGTGACTTTCAAGTCCAATCATATATAAATCAAGAGACTCTCCTTTAATGTTAAATTCATAACAACAGCACATGTAACTGGCATGTAAACATCATATTGGAATAAAGCTCCTTCTGCTTTTTGCCAATTCTATAATACATTTTCATCTTGATTGAACATAATATTGTAATCACCATAAAGATTTGCTGTTAATGTTACTAAGAAATAGCAGATAAGCTTCAGTCACTTCTTTTAGAACAGATTTTAGGCAGTTTATAAGACAAGATAGACACAAAATGATCAGAGTTAAGATAGAATCCAATTATGTTTATAATTAATAATATCAAAGGTGGAGTCACTTTCTGCCTTTACTTTAGAGTTCATGATGTTGCATTACCACCTATAACTTTATAATTTACACTGAAGAGCCAGAGAGGACAAGGAAATCTTGGAATTCATACTGGGAAAATAGGTCATAGCCATGCTTCATAAGCACATGCTTCATCCAGGACTGGATTTAAGCTAGATTGTGAAGGTGTTCCCTTAAGCATCCTTACAACCATTGTCACACTTTATCTAAGAGTCTACAGATGATCACTGCCAAAATATTAGCAAAGTCCAAAAACACTGATACAACATATACCCAGCAGTTAGATGATGCTGGGAATTCCCTACATAAAACATTTATTTATTTGACTGCAGAAAAAAGTCCTAGAACAAAAAAAGATTATACTTTAAGGCCAAACAGCAATTTATACTATGCCAAATGCACACAATGTGAAAATGTGTAGAACATTACCCCATGGAAAAAGGGATCCAGTTTCAAACTACAACTTAATAAACCCTGGGCATTTCCTGAGCTTCCATTCATTCTTCTTGCACTCCATCCAGCTTCCATTCCATCATTGTATATAAACAGGTATTAAAAGGTCAATAATGACCTCTCTGTTCCCAAAATGGATAATTAAAATCACTTTTCTTGGCTTATCAGCTACAGTAACACCAATAATGCATCCCTCCTCTGGACTTCTTCTCTTCCATTAGCTTCTATGATATTCTCTCAGTTTTCTTCCTATTTCTGTGGCTCCTTCTTCTTTACAAACTCATCTTCCTCTAACAGGTCCTTATGTTCTTCATGGCTCAGGCATAGGTTTCCTTCTGTTTTCACTTTACATACTCTCTTTTTCTAGGTATTTCCAGTCATACTAATAAACTTATTTATCACGGGTAATTAGATAACTCCCAAATTATATCTCCGCATATAAACCCTATTCTTACTTCCAGGGCAATACATTAAACTGCCTTCTCAACATATCTCCTAAGATAATTCAAATTCTAAGATATTCACAAGATAATTCAATGATAACTTGATGTCTGCAAAATCAACAGGCCTATGTGTACAACCATGCTCTTCCACTTCCAAACTTAGTCCTTACCAATGTTCCCCAACCCAGTAAGTACACCTCCACCCACATAGTTGAGCAAGTTAAATTTAGAAATCATTCTTGATACCTTCAACTCCCTTGAAACCTTTAATAAACCACTGGTTTCTTTTAATTTTTCATCCTAAAACCATCTCCAATCTGTTGAGTTCTCTCCTTCCAAACTCTTTCCATCGTAACTCAACTTCTTTTCATACACTTTCTTTAAAGGGTGTTCCCACAATACCTCTGCCATCCCCCATTCCCCAACTATTCTTCCAACTGCTTACAAGTGATCTTTTCATGTTTGCTTATTTTTTGTTGTTATTTTCCCCCCAGCTTTACTGAGCTATAATTAACATATAGCAGTGTGTAAATTTAAAGTGTACAATGTGATAATTGATATATGTATACTTTGTGTAATGATTCCCACAATAAAGTTTGTTAGCATCTATCACCTCACAGTTACCATTTTGTGTGTGTGTGTAGTAAAAGCATTTAAGACCTACTCTCTTAGCAAACTTCAAGCATACAATACAGCATTGTTAACTATAGTGACCAAGCTATACATTAGAGCCCCAGAACTTATAACTGGAAGTTTGTACCCTTTGGCCAACATCTCCCCATTTCCCCCACCCCTTGTCACCGGCAACCACCAATCTACTCTCTGTTTCTATGAGTTTAGGTTTTTTTGATTCCACATGTAAGTGAGATCATGGAGTATCTGTCTTTCCTTGACTTATTGCACTTAGCATAATGCCCTACAGATTCATCTATGTTGTCCCAAATGGCAGGATTTCCTTCTTTGTTATGGCTGAATAATATTCCATTGTGTGTGTATGTATGTAATACATACATGTACTATACATATGTATATTACATTTTCTTTATCTATTAATTTGTCAACAGACACAGGTTGTTTCCATGTGCAATTTCTTCTTTCCATGTGATATCTCTTCAAGATATTAATTTTATTTCCTTCGGCTATATACCCAGAAGTGGGATTACTGGATCATATGGTAGTTCTATTTTTCATTTATTTATTTATTTTGTGAGGAAGATTACCGCTGAGCTAACATCTGTGTCAATCTTTCTTTATTTTATGTGGGATACTGCCACAGTGTGGCTTCACAAGCAGTGCTAGGTCTGCACCCAGGATCTGAAGCTGCAAACCCTGGGCCGCTGAAGTGGAGCATGCGAACTTAAGCACCACACCACTGGGCTGGCCCCTGGTAGTTCTATTTTTGATTTTTTGAGGAACCTCTATACTATTTTCCAAAATGGGTACACCAATTTACATTCCCACCAACAGCGTACAAGGCTTTTCTTTTCTCCAAATCCTCCTCAATGCTTTTTCTATTTTTTTTGATAATAGCCATCCTAAAATGTATGAAGTAATATCTTATGGTGGCTTTGATGTGCATTTCCTGATGATGAGTGATGTTTACCATCTTTTCATGTAGCTGTTGGACATCTGCATGTCTTCTCTGGAGAAGTGTCTATTCAGGTCCTCTGCCCATTTTTTAATCGGGTTGTTTTTTCTTTTTGCTATTTAGTTTATAAGTTCTCTATATATTTTGGATATTGCCCTTTATCAGATATACGGTTTGCAAATATTTTCTCTAATTCCATAGCTTGCCTTTTCACTTTTTTGATTGTTTCTTTTGCTGTGCAGAAGCTTTTTACTTTGATATCTCACTTGCCTATTTTTGCTTTTGTAGCCTGTGCCTTTGGCATCAAAATTAAAAAATCATTGCCAAGATCAATGTCTAGGATCTTTTTCCCTGTTTTCTTCTAGGAGTTTTATGGTTTCAGGTCTCACATTTAAGTCTTTAATACATTTCAAGTTAATTTTCATGAGTGGTGTAAGATAAGGGTCTAGTTTTATTCTTTAGCATGTGAATATCCAGTTCTCCCAATATCATTTATCGAAGAGACTATCCTTGCTCCATTGTGTGTTCTTGGTGCCCTTGTCAAGATTAGTTGACTGTGTACTTGTGAGTTTATCTCTGGACTCTCTGCTCAGTTCCATTGGTCTATGTGTCTGTTTTTATGCAAGTATCATACTGTTTTTATTACGAAAGCTTCTTAATACAGTTTGAAATCAGGACTTTTGATGCCTCCAGATTTCTTCTTCTTTCTCAAGATTGCTTTGGATAATTATGGTCTTTTGTGGTTACATAAGAACTTTAGGATTGTTTTTCCCATTTCTGTGCAAAATGCCATTGGTATTTGGTAGACATTGCATAGAATCTGTAGATCACTTTAGTAGTGATCTTCCTCTCAAAATAAATAAATAGTGGCCTAATGGTTAAAGCTCGGCACTCACCACTTCAGTGCCCCAGGTTCGCTTCCCAGTTGTGAACCATACCACCTGTCTGTCAGTTGCCATGCTGTGGCGGTGACTCACATAGAAGAACTAGAATGACTTACAACTAGAACATACAACCATGTACTGGGGCTTTGGGGAGGAAAAAAGAAAAAAGAGGAAGACTGGTAACAGGTGTTAGCTCTGGGAGAATCTTGCCCTTCAAACAAAATTTCAACATAAATAGTCTGATATACATGTGAATAAATTAATTTCAGTTTACAGCCTAGGGGTTGTTAGCATTTGAAGTACACTAATCAGAAATCTGCACTTCAGGAATGGCTATATACGCACCTGACATACAACTATAGAAATATAAATCAGAGGGTTTGTTAATTAGCCTAAAGAATGTTGGAAATAATTTTTCATTGATGAGTTGTATTAAAGATACACGACTGACTAGAAAGGTTAGATCAGGCCTAATGCTCTTGCGTTAATGAAGAATGAGAATCTGGCAAGCATAGCAGCTTGATATACTGGCTTTACTTCTAGAGTTCTACTGGTCCTGAGTTTATCTATTGTAAACAAGTTCTGTTCTCTAATTAAACTATATAATTGGTTGCTCCTGCCTTTAAAAAGAATATCATTGGCCTTGTTTTAATGTAAGAAGTGTGCCAAAGTGCCTAAGGACAGTACCTGAACCAATGTTCTTGAGTTTTCTTTCAACTCAATTCCATATATTTGAGAGAATTAAGTTTAAGAATTTCTTTTATTATAATACCATCTATGTGCACAACCTACTCAAGCTATTAGTGAGCACAAATATTTATCAAAAGAATGTGACTGCTTGAAAGGCCAAATTGTTTTAGGTCAGGATACAGTACCACTCAGTAGTTTCTCATTGCTTTTAAGATAAACACTAACATCTTTTATGTGACTGTCACGATCTGCTTGGGCTGCCATAAAAACATACCACAGATTGCATGGCTTAAACAACAGAATTTCATTTTCTAACTGTTCTGGAGGCTAGACAGTCCAAGATTAAGGTCCAGTAGGGTTTCTTTTTCCGGTGAGGACTCTTCCTGGCTTGCAGCCAGCCAGCCACCTTTCAGCTGTGTCCTCATGTGGCAGAGGGAGCAAGCATTGGTGTCTTCTTTTTCTTCTTAGAAGGGCACCAGCCCTATCAAATTAGAGCTTCACCCTTATGACTTGATTTAACCTTTATCATCTCTTCACAGGCCTTATCTCCAAAAAGAGTCACATTGCATAGTAGGGCTTCCACATATGAATTCTGGGAAGACACAAACATTCAGTCCCTACCAATGATCAAGGAGGCTTATACGATCCTTGAGCATTTAATCAGCCACATCGCTCACAAATCTTCTATTCAGTTTCTGCATTCCATCTTCTATTCACCTTCTGCACTGCAGTCACACGTGGCCTTCTTTCAGTTTCTGGAACCCCTATTCCTTCTCGCCACTGAATTTGCTGTTCTTTCTCCTCTCACTTCATGTACTCAATTCTAACTTATCCCTCTGTTATCAGCTCAAATTGTCCTCAGAGAGATCTTTATATTCTTTCATTTATTTCAACTACTTAAAAGCAACAATTTTATTGAGGCCTACATATGAATTTGTTTATTGTTGGTGGTGGAGTGCGTGGCATACCATTTAGTTAACACTTATATGTCTACTTTAGAAGCCACTCCTTACATCAACTTTATTCTCTTTTAACTTCTACCAGAAAATGTGGAAGTTAATTATCTTCATTTTAGAGCTGATGAAACTGAGAAGATTTTATGCTATGCTTTTATTTGTAAGCTTGAGTATTTATTGAAATAGTAGTAAAAAAACAGACACATTCTCTGCCCTTGAGCAGCTTACATAGGTCAGTGGGGGAACAAGTCATTAGATAACCACAATCATATATAATTACAGTGTGATAAGTCTAGAAAAAAATGCCAAGTATTATAAAAATGGGAATGAAATTGAAGTTATTTTATAATTGGTGTGTAGGAAAGATCTCTCTGAGGAAAAGACATTTAGGGTGGGACCAGACAATGACCAGAAACGTTCCAGCAGAAGAGGGGGAAGGTAATTCTAAGAGGAAGAGTCAATACACAAGGAGTCCCGGAGGTGGAAAGTGAAAGAAGTCCAGCGTGACTGGAGCATTGCGGATGGAGGAAAGCTAGCAGCAGGTAAGTGAGGAAAGGTTGGCAGGAGCCAGCAACGCAGAACCTAGCAGCCCTCCAAGGGATTTTGGATTGTATTTGTAAGTACAACACTTCATTGTAATTTCTTTACATAACTATTTCCTATAGTATTGTTCTATAACAACTACTGTAATATTTATTCAATCAGAATTCAGTGAAAATTTCCCTTCAGCAAATAAGATAGTCTGGATATACTGCTCTTTAATATTTTAAACTAAGAGTCACAGAGCACAGAAAATCTAGAGAAGTGGGTGGTTGGCATGGCCCTTGGAGACAGTCTCCCTCTCTCTCACAGTTAGCTATTATCTCAGCCATGTGTCTGGCAGGAGTTGAATAATAATCAATTCATATCTCTGCATCCTGGCAAGTGCTTAAATGTGCAGATAGTATGTGTTTTTTTATTAATGAAAGTTTTATATGTTTCCATTTCCAGAAGTGCAGGTAACCAAGCTGATATTACATGGAGAAAAGAACAAAGAGACATTCTACCTCAACAAAAAAAGAGTAAATTATAAGAATAGCTGTGTATGACACAGATCAATGGAACAGAACTGAGAGCCCAGAAATAAACCCTCACATCTATGGACAGCTAATTTTTGACAAGGGGCCAAGAACACACAATGGAGAAAGGAGAGTCTCTTCCATAAATGGTGTTGGGAAAATTGGACAGTCACATGCAAAAGAATGACAGTAAACCATTATCTTACACCATGCACAAAAATAAACTCAAAATGGATTAAAGACTTGAATGTAAGATCTAAAACTAGTAAACTTCTAGAAGAAAACATAGGCAGTACACTCTTCCACACTGGTCTTAGAAGCATTTTTTCAAATTCCATGTTTGAACAGGCAAGGGAAACAACAGAAAAAATAAACAAATGTTTATTTTTCAACTAAAAATTTACTTTTTCAAACTAAAAAGTTTCTGCACAGCAAAGGAAACCATCAACAAAATGAAAAGAAAACCTAACAACTGGGAGAAGATATTTGCAAACCATATATCAGATAAGGGGTTAATATCCAAAATATACAAAGAACTCATACAGCTCAACAACAAAAAAATCTAACAACCAAATTAAAAATCTGAACAGAGATTTCTCCAAAGAAGATACACAGGTGACCAACAGGCATACGAAAAGATGTTCAACATCATTAACAATCAGGGAAATGCAAATCAAAACTACAATGAGATATCACCACACTCCAGTCAGAATGGCTATAATTAACAAGACAGGAAACAACAAGTGTTAGAGAGGATGTGGAGAGAAGGGAACCCTCGTACACTGCTGATGGGAGTGCAAACTGATGCAGCCACTAAGGAAAACAGTATGGAGATTCCTCAGAAAATTAAGAATAGATCTACCATATGATCCAGCTATTCCACTGCTGGGTATTTATCCAAAGAACTTGAAAATACAAATGCATAAAAATACATGCACCCCTACGTTCATTGCAGCATTATTCACAATAACCAAGACTTGGAAGCAACCTAGGTGCCCATTAAGGGACAAATAGATAAAGAAGATGTGGTATGTATACAGAATGGAATGCTACTCAGCCATAAAAAATGATGAAATGCAGCCATTTGTGGCAACATGGATGGACCTTGAGGGTATTATGCTGAGTGAAATAAGCCAGAGGAAGAAAGTCAAACACCATATAATCTCACTCATAACTAGAAGATAAAAATGACAAACAAATACATAGAAACAGAGATTGGATTAGTGGTTCCAGAGGGGAAGGGGAGAGGGGGGCAGGAAAAAGTGGTGATTAGGCATATATGTGTGGGGATAGATTATAATTAGTCTTTGGATTGGTGAACATGATGTGATCTATAGAGAATTCGAAATATATTATGATGTACCCTGAAATTTATATAATGTTATAAACCAATGTTACTGCAATAAAAAAAAATTTAAAAAGAATAGCTGTGTATGAGTCCGAGTCTCTTTTCCAGAGTGTTTTTGATTAAGATTTCTAGTTGTAGTAATGTGGCAGGATACACAGAAGAATACATATTCTCAAAGCAGAGGTTTAGTGATGGAGGAATTTGGTCAAATAAGCACAGGAGTTTAGTCAGCATTTATTCTGAGATGTTTTCCCCCAAAAGTGAACTTGAACTTCAGTTTTCATGGTTTCTCTGTGTGGGGAAACTTGTAATCACAGCCCAAACCTGTCCAAGGTGGGGAATCTCTCTCTTACAACTGAGATTCCAAAGGATTATCTCTTTCGGGAAAGAAGGGGCCAGAAATAATCCACTCTGCAGAAAACTGCAAGAAAATGACCTCTCTCAAACCTTGAAACTGTCTAGAAGGCATTGGTTTAAAATGGTGATTAAGATTTTGGAACCACAAACTGGCCCTCCTGCAGGTTTACAGCCCAATTTCACACTGTCTTGGTAGTCTGAAAGCCCTCAAACTGAGAATATAATTTAGAGATCCTAGACTCACAAAAGTAAATGTAAATCTTCTCCAGAAGAACACACTTCTATCCCAGGTTCAGGGGATTTTCACAATGAAAAGTCTAAGGAAAATGAGCAGCTCGCAGATGAAAGTACCAAACACAAAGGAAATGAGGCACCATGGGCAACAGCCCAAGAAATAATAGAAGGAATTGAGTCACAAGTACTGCAGATAATGGAATTATCAGAGACTGTCTCCAAGATAAACATATTTATTACATTTAAAGAATTTTTTAAAAAATCTTAAAATATATTCTGTGAACAAGGAATTTTAAAGAATGACTAAGAAGATTTGAAAAGGAGCCAAAAAGAATTTCTAAAAATACAAACAATTAAAATTAAAAATTCAATGAATGGGTTGAATGGCAATTAGTCACTACTAAAGAGAGAATTAGTGAACAAGAAGGTAATCTGAGGAATTATTCAAAATCCAGCAGAGAAACAAAGAAAAAGTATGACAAAGGTTTTTAATGTGTTCAGATGCGTAGCAGAGAATTCAGAATCATACTGGTGAGGGTACATGGTAATGAATGATAGTAAAATACGCCTTCTAACTGGGCCTTCTAGGGATTTCCTCCTTCTTTCGACCCTTAAAACCAGTCTGGCCCTTAACTTTTCAGCCACTTGAGCTGGCTGCAATCAAACACAAGAAAACTTCTTGGAAGGTAGGTGAGTTACTTACATAGCAAGCTAAGTGTTCTCTTAGCAGGGCCTCAGCTCTTCCTCAATCAGAGCCTTTTTAAGTGAGTAGAAAAAGGTTTAAAAAGGATGCTATGCCAGCAGAAGCCAGAGCTCCCTAAAAAATAGCCCCTTGCTTCTATGTGTAAACCTGCTTGTCAGCAGAACCAGTAGCAGGGGGCCGCCTAAATGGTAGCATCTGGAGTGCAATATAATTTCCTGCTGTTTTCATGTGGCCAAGATATCCATTAAAGAGCTGGCACAGCTTCCAGAGGCACATTAGAAATGGCCTCTACTAAATACACAGTCTCCTCTTCCTTCCACATATAGATTATATTGCTTTAATTGTTCAATCATTCCTACTGTGTTCTCCTGGTCCCAGGACAGGGGAGAGAGCTGAACTGTTCCTGTATGTATTATGCTTCCACTGTTTCTTGCTGAGGAAGTATGAATAGAATTAAGGCTGAGAATGCATTTTCCAGAAGCTATTAGTTCCTTTTAGTTTTTATGTCTGAAATCTGAATGTTCGGACTCAATATCCTAAGCTGTTTGAAACTCAAAGGTTCATTGCTTTGCCCCAGGGAAATACGGATCTCTGCTGGCCCACATGATGAATTGCTTTTTGTTATGCTCTTCTCAGACCTTTGTAAGTATTAGGGATTAAAAATCAAGAGAGCCCAGGAGAAATCAGAAATTCTAACTATAGGTCAGAAGTTGTGGAGACGAGTGAATTACAAGAGACCTAAAAATTCCATCATCCATTAAGGCAACTTACTGATCTCTTTAATCACGACTGTCATCTACTTATCTATTGTCCACGCTTTTTTAAACCACCTTGGTAAGACTGCAAATAACCAAATGAACAGTATGATCCTGGATGCAGGATCCAGGAAATTCTAGTCTCGGCTCTGCAGCTTTATTAACTATGTGACCTTGAGTAAGTTGCAAACTCTCCTTGCTTCATCTTACTCACATATAAATAAGAATAATAATAACTATTGTAGTCTAAGGTGAAATAGCTTATAAGAGGCTTAATGAGAGTAGGAATAGGTGACAATGGAATACGGTGCCCAGCAGAGGAGAACAAAAGGACTCTTAGCTCTATAATTGCATATACTAAACTTTATTAACAATGTCTGTCCTCTGCTTTTTTTCTAACTTAATCATAAGCTTATTGAGAACCAGAACTCTTTCATCCATATTTGAATTCCTAGCACCTATGGAGGATCTCGCATATAAAAGTTCTCAATAAATGTTTATTGAGTAAATGAATTCTGATAAGAGTTAGTTCAACATAGGTGTCCAGCTATCGGGCCATACCGGAGAAGACAGAGAGATGGGGGAGTAAGAGAAGAGTTATACATCACAGTTTTCACTGTCCTATCAGCTAAAGGGAAACATATAGATACATAAAGATATACATATAGATACAGACATAGATAATTGCTTATTTCAGTTTCCCTTTCTATAAAGAGTATAACTTCACGAGGCCGGCCGCATGGCCCAGTGGTTAAGTTCGCGCACTCCACTTTGGTGGCCCAGGGTTTTGCCGGTTCGGATCCTGGGCGTGGACATGGCACAGCTCATCCAGCAATGCTGAGGTGGCATCCCACATGCCACAACTAGAAGGACCTACAACTAGAATATACAACTATGTACTGGAGGGTTTTGAGGAGGAGAAGAAGAAGGAAAAAGGAAAGAAGACTGGCAACAGATGTTAGCTCAGGTGCCAATCTTTAAGAAAAAAAAAGTATAACTTCATGAACTTAGAGAGAAAACATTTTCCATTTCCCTGTTTTTTCATGTGTGTGGTCTTTATGCTAGATGGTCTTAGAGCAGACCTAAGGATATAATCCTATTTCTACTAGTGGTGGCCCAGGCGGTCTAGTTGGTCTCAAAATTTTCTTCAATATATTTTCCAGAGGACTACAACATTTAAATCCTCATGCACAAAATAAGGCCTCTCATCCCGCTCTGACGATTTCCATCAGAGCTCGTGAACATGACTATAATTCAGCCAAATTTAACCCTTATTTAATCAGACTTCATATGTACATACATAATTATCTCCTCACCCCTGCCAAATCGTATGAACTTAAGACACAAGAGATCCAGCACAAGGCAGGGATGGAGTGTATGTTCTATATGGCTTCTTAAGTGAAAAATCAAAGTTTCAAGCATATGGATTAAGGACAAAACCACCAGAGAATTCAAACATTGTTTGTATCTGAAGTTGCAGCCACATGTGTACATATATATAAATATATATGCATATACACATACACACAAAATAGACAAATGACCAATGACTTCAGCAACAATTGACTCCCTATCCAGATTTTACTTAAGTGAATATTTGAATCTTTTCTTGTAGCCTGAATATAATTTGGCTACATGAAGAAGGTAATTCAAATTCTTGCAGTATGTTGGGAAGAGAGAAAATAGTTTGAAATTGGCCAATGACAACACACTCAAGTCAGCCTCACTCAGGGAGTGGGCCGCCACCTGAATGACTGATCTGAAGCGATCTGAAAGATTACCTTTCCAAATCGCTTCCCTTCTTGAACGGCTACTATGCCAGAATTCTTTAGCATTTTTGCTTACTATTTAGGATTTTTAACTATATATATTAAGGCAGGGAAGATTACTTAATTTCCTCTTTGCTTAGATGCTATCAATTTAATAAAATCTACTCAGAGATTTAAAAAGAAAATACTGCCACATTAAATGTATACATTGATTGTCAGATAAGTTCTGATTTCAGAAATATTGACAGACAAAAAAGTCAAAACAGTAAAATGCATTTTTTCACTTAAAGAAATGCCAAGGAACAGAGTCATCAGCTACTTTAGGTGCTTAAGCAGAGTGATCACAATCCATACCTCATCTTCATCCTCACAGAAATTCCTTTTTTTCCACAACTTATGCAGGTTGTTTAGGTTTCAGATGTTCAAATCACACTGTCCACACTCACAGTCTTAGACACCAGGATGAGTTACTGCTAGTGCCCACATAGTGCACCATTCAGGGTACCTATATCCTGTAAGTGGAGACTGGAGGAAACCAAACTATCTAAGAAATTTATGTGGTGACCTTTAAACAGTTTTTCTTTTTTCTTTTTTTAATTTGGGATTCTTGAGTCTAGAGCACAGGGCATGGACTTAAATGTCCACAGAAGCTAGAGACATAATGGACAAGTGGCAAAGGGGCTGAAGGTTTTCATTAGAATCAGCTAAAAAATTTTTTCACTTCAACAAAAATATGTGTATTATCTTTTCTCTTCAAACACAAGAAATATAATGCCTATCTTTAAGCTGATTTGATTTGCCATTCTAGATAGAGATATGAGCACAGAGAAATATTTCTCTACTATTACAAAGAGAACCCATGGTGTAATCATGAAAAAATGAGAACTGACACTAAGCTTTAGAGTTGAGGAGAAAAAGGCTGTTGGAAACCATGGTGAACTAATGAAATCATGTTCTTTCCAAAAAAGGCAACCGTACTTGACTGTTGCCTTGTTGGAACTTGAGCTGGGTTTCTGGATCTATTTTTTTAAGAGAATTTGAACATCTGGATTGTGAATGTGAAATATCCTGATTTTTTTTTTTTTTTAGGAGATTAGCCCTGAGCTAACATCCACCACCAATCCTCCTCTTTTTTCCCAAGGAAGATTGGCCCTGAGCTAACAACTGTGGCCATCCTCCTCTATTTTATATGGGGGATGCCTGCCACATCATGGCTTGATAAGCCATGTGTAGATCTGCACCAAAGATCCGAACCAGTAACCTCGGGCTGCCGAAGTGGTGTGCGCACTTAACCACTATGCCATGGGGCTGGTCCCCCGATTTTTAAGAGTAGATTTAGTTTCTAAAAATAAGATATAGGGCAAACAAAACACATACTGGGAGCCATATTCAGTCTATGCACTGTCTCTTTAAGATTCTTATTTAGAGGAATGTTGCTGTGCTCTGAATGTTTGTGTTTCCCCAAAATTCATCTGTTGAATCCTAACCCCCAAAGGTAATGGTATTAGGAGATGGAGGCTTCGGGAAGTGCTTAAGTCACGAAGGTGGAGCCCTCATGAATGGGATTAGTTCCTTGTAAAAGAGGCTCCAGAGAGATCTCTAGCCCCTTTCACTATGTGAGGACACAGTAAGAACTTGGCAGGTCAGCAACCCAGAAGAAGGTCCTCACCTGACCATGCTGGCACCCTGACCTCAGGCTTCCAACCTCAGAACTGTTGTTTATAAGCTACTCAGTGTGTGGTATTTTGTTACAGCAACCCAAATGGACTAAGAGAGATGTTTCAGCCAGACGATGACTAAATTCCGTTTCATGATCCAGAGAAGGCTACGCCTCCTCTAGTAGCCGGAAACAGGTGCCCTCCTATTTCCCTCATTCCATTGTTCTCTGGGCTGACCTGGATTTCCGTTCTCAGGCCCTGGTTTTTCAGGAATCTATGTACAGACCATTAACAGTTTCTTTCTAGAAAGTCAGATACAGAATTGGTCAGGCTACGCCTTCCGTGGTTACTTTTCAGTCAAAAGGTTCACCCTTTTAATGATTTCAATAGCTCAAATTGCTGTTATTCCCTCCTTGGAAGGTGCTTCCAACTTTTGCAAGTGACTCTCTTTGAAAATGCCGCGTTCCTTACTTGCCTTGGCTAGCAACACATTTAACTCATTAACTCATTATCTTAGGACCTGGTTCTTCTATCAATGCTACTTTCAATGATTCTGTGTTGGAGTTCCAATTTGGAGACCTTGTCTTCAAATTCAGAGAAATTACGGTAACTCCCTGTCTGACTGTCCTCGGTACTGCTCCAGGGCTCTAGTTTTACTAATTTTTCATGGATATCACCAAGCTTCCACTCTAAATCTTTTGTAGATAGCCTTACTACATTGGCACAAAGTGGAGTACCTGACTTTAAAGTGAAGGTGATGTCTGTCTTTTCCTTTTTCCATTGGTAGACTGTTGTCCATTTCCCCTAATTCCATGTTGTTGGTATGGATGGCTATATAGAGCTTACTCATGTTTCTCTGCTACACACCCTCCTCCTCTTGCATATCTTCATCCATTTGGAAAACTCAATTTTTACCTCAACCTCTCCTCTGTTCAAATCTTATTGTTGATGGGTAAATATTGTAGCTGATAATAAGCCCTCTTGGGAGTGGTGAAGGGACAATTTTTCCTAGGGCTGATCCTGACTCTAAAAGGGAAACAAGTGAAATGTACCAGAGACTTGACTAAATGTAAAATTTACACAGCAAGTCATTCACTCAGAAACACAATGCACTATATAAGACAGCCTATATTTACTTTGAAATATAAAGATGTATCATTTAATTTTCAAATAGATAATTGATGTTTTCATATACTTGAAATAAAATTAGTTTCTGTAAATTTTAATGCTCTGATTTTTTACCTCAACTACATAATTACCTCAACTGTAGACATTATATATGATGCAGATTAATATTTAAAAGTAAACTGCAAATATACATGGTTTGCTAGCCAGATTCTTTAGTATTATTTAAGATAATGACTAGGAAAAGGCGAGTTATATTCTTTATGGGAAAGTACAAATATGACTTCCAGTATGTTATATAAAACATCTTATGAGACTGTATTTTGCAAACCAGAGTATCAGGATTTCTAGAGCCAAAGTTTAGTGTTACAGTCATATATTGTTAAAAGAATCATCTCTATTCATTTTAGTGTTCTAATGCAATTGCAAAAAGTCATTGTACTTTAGGATGACTTTAAATATTTCATCATAGAAAGCATGACGCCCAGTTTTTAGAATTTTACATTTCCCCGAAGTATATTACACATTACTGTGTACTAATTTTATAAGCATAATCGTTTACTGCTTAGTGATAAAAATGTTGTCTAAATGCTCTTGTCTAATTGGGTCATATTGCCATGAACAGCCGCCTGCATTACGTACGGATATATAAAGGAAGCTCCTGAATAACGTCTTTTCCTCCACATACAAAGGGAAATCTGTTACAGCAGCTAGATACATATAGAGCCAAAACCTTCCATTACTTACGATGTCTGCAAGAACAGTAGATGGGGTTCAATGAGGCACAAGGGAGACAAATTAGAATAGAACTTTAGAGGTAGATTTTGGCTCAATATGAAGAAGAGGATTATCAAAATTAAAGCTATTTTATAAGGAAACAGGCTTC
The DNA here is from genome assembly GCF_021613505.1 of Equus quagga. NCBI lineage: Eukaryota > Metazoa > Chordata > Mammalia > Perissodactyla > Equidae > Equus > Equus quagga. The sequence continues at coordinate 4,473,706 of NW_025796728.1, read as the reverse complement.
CTTGGGAGGTAGTGAGATCCCCATTGTCGGAGGTGTTCAAAGAGGCCTGATGAGGTGGAAACTTCAAATACTATGCAGGACAATGTGCAACATTATTTCCAAGTCCCTTTGAAAATGTAAGATGCCAGTAATTGGCAATTTTAGAAAAGATAGTAGAATAATTATTTAAATAGAAGAATATTCATCTAAACATAGATTTATTGTGTTCCAGTGCCCTGGAGGTAAAATAGTGAATAAGATATACTTCCTGACTTCACAAAGCTTATATTCCATTGGAGAAAATGGATGACAGATAATTACAGACAGGTTGAAAAGCACATGCCCTTGATCTATAAAAGTATGAGGCAGTGAAGAATTACCTAGTAGACAGACAAAGCCCATGATTATAGCATCAGGAAAGCAGAGGACCAAAAAATAGATGCTTTAAAAGGAATTTGCATGTGATATAAAAGAGCAACATAGTCACAATGGCAAATACATAACTTTTGGGAATTATTTTACCATTTCCTGCTAAGGTGTTTGGACTAGATCCTGATGGCCATGACGGGCCACCAAATAACTGTAAGCTGGAGAGTAGTCTAATGATATATATGGTACAGAAAGATAACTGTGCACAATGTGTAAAAGGGCAGACCCAGAAACGAGTTGAGCACCGCTGTAATAAACTCAGTGGGAAAGGGTAAAGAGTTTAAGGTAGTGGCAACAGGAATGCAGAGAAGGCGCGAAGATCAGGAAATATTAGCGTCTCCTGAATGTAGTGACTGATTAGATACAGAAAAGAAAGATAAAAGAGAAATTAACAATGCCTCTTGGATTTCTGCTCCTTTCTTAGCTATTTTATTTCAGCAGCTGGAGATGGAACAATAAAATAAGCCCTTGAACTTCTCCATGCACCCAGGAGAGCTCGGTAAAGATCCTGAACCATGGGCTGGCCTGGTGGCGCAGCAAAGTTCGCACGTTCCGCTTCTCGGCGGCCTGGGGTTTCGCTGGTTCGGATCCCAGGTGCGGACATGGCACCACTTGGCAAAAGCCATCCTGTGGTAGGCGACCCATGTATAAAGTAGAGGAAGATGGGCATGGATATTAGCTCAGGGCCAGTCTTTCTCAGCAAAAAGAGGAGGATTGGCAGTAGTTAGCTCTGGGCTAATCTTCCTCAAAAAAAAAAAGATCATGAACCACATCCATCGCTTAGACCCTACAAAAGCAGGATAAGAGCCCCAAGAAGTCTGTGCCACATAACCAGGGTTTCTCTTGATCACTATAGAATAGCTAGTTTAAAGTTGAATGCTATAGACTGGTTTTGTTCTTTTAACCTACATGTTAAAGCAAATAATTTGCAGCAGATGGTAATAAGCAGTCCTAATCAATGTGATCTTTAAGTCAACCTTCCAATTTCCTCTTACCTTTTTTGCCCTTCCACTGGATGTATATTAAATATAAACACTTGAAAGATACAGAAAGACTACTGCACCATTCAGAGTGAATATGACGCATATGTGTGTTAGTAAACTTAAATCATGGAAAAAAGCTAGTCCCATATGGAACTAAGGATACTAAATTCTCTTAAAAATTTTCTGGCTCTGAGAATTATTTTTTTCAAAAATTTACTCTATAGGGGAAAAACATGAATCTTTAATACAATTACACTACTATTGTTAGATTCTTGTTCCTGTGCACAAGGAAATCCATCTGTTAGGCTGAAAGCAAGGTCATGTAGTAACTCAATACCTACATGACCGAAAATCAAGAGTTTTCAGGATATCTCTGTTTGATGTGTCAAAATACACTGATTTGGAAGTGATCTTTTCATGAAATTCATCTTCATGCATTGTAAGAACAAAGTCTGGGGAAAGGGCTGGCCCCGTGGCCGAGTGGTTAAGTTCGCGCGCTCCGCTGCAGGCGGCCCAGTGTTTCGTTGATTCGAATTCTGGATGCGGACATGGCACTGCTCATCAAACCACGCTGAGGCGGCGTCCCACATGCCAAAACTAGAAGGACCTACAACGAAGAATATACAACTATGTACTGGGGGGCTTTGGGGAGAAAAAGGAAAAAAATAAAATCTTTAAAAAAAAAAAGTCTGGGGAAAGATTTTGGCAACCTAGACAATGTAGACTTTTTAGAGTTTAAGGAGGTATGTGTCTTAGTCAGCTTGGAGTGCTATGAGAAACTATCACAAACTAGATGGCTTAAATAACACTCACTTATTTCTCACAATTCTGGGGGCTGAAAAGTCCAATATCAAGGTGCTGGCCAACTTGGTTCCTGGTGAGAGCCCTCTACCTGGCTTGCAGACAGCTGCCTTCTCACTGTGTCCTCACATGTCAGAGAGTAAGCTCTGGTCTCTCTTCCTCTTCTTATAAGGTTTAATGCCATTATGGAGGCCCCATCCTTATGACCTCACCTAAACAAAATTACCTCCCAAAGTCCTCACCTTTAAACACTATCACACTGGGGGTTAAGGCTTCAATATACAAATTTTGGCAGAACACATTCAGTCCATTCTGCCCTGGGTCCCTCAAGGTTCATGTCCTTCTCACAAGCAATATACATTCATTCCATCCCAACAGTCCCCCAAATCTTAACTCATTGTAGCATCAACTCTAAAGTCTAAAGAGCAAAGTTTCATCTAAATCAGATATGGAGGAGACTTGAGGTATGATTTATCCTAAGGCAAAATTCTTCTCCAGTTGTGAACCTGTGAAGGCAGACAAGCTATGTGCTTTCAAATTACAATTGCGGGACACACATAGGACAGATATTATCATTCCAAAAGAAACAGAAAAGAAAGAAAGGGTGACGGGGTCCAAGAAAGTCTAAACTTAGCAAGGAGAATGCCATCAGATCTCAAGGCTCGAGAATAATCCTTTTTGTTTGATGTTCTGCCCACCAGCCCCACTGGGGCAGTAGTGCTGTCTCCAGGCGCTGCCCCAAGGTTCTGCAGAGTGGTCCTGGCCCCAAGGCTTCCATTAGAGACCAGTTGGTCTGTTGACACTGAGGCAGTAGTCCATCTCTGAATTGTCTTCAGGGTCATTTTTTCCTCTTTTTGAAGAATAATGCACCTTTGCAGCTGAATAATTATATCATCCCATCCTGTCGAATCCAAAGAGCCTGATAATCTCCTTCATTTCATCCCATTTCTGTACTCTTCAGTTCAAATTGGCAGTGTTTCTGCATGTATAATCCCATAAACTCTTTATGGAGTAATAGTCTGCCACACCCTTGGCATTCTCTTCAGAACATGCTTTCTTAGTTCTTGCAATAAGAATAGGCTGAGAATTTTCCAAATCTTCAAGGTCGGCTTCCTATTCTTCACAATGCTTTCTTCAATTCATCTTTATCTCCTTGCATTTTACCAAGTTGCTCCTCAACACTTTGCTTAGGAATCTCCTCAGCTAAATACCCATTTTCATCACTCACAAGTTCCATCTTCAACAACACACTAGAACACAGTTCAGGCAACTTCTTTGCCACTTTATAAAAAGGATCACCTTTCCTGTAGTGTACAAAAACATATTCCTCATTTCCATCTGAGACCTCACCAGAATCACTTTAATATCCATATTTATAGTATGTACCTCAAAATTCTTCCAGCCTCTACCCATTATCCAGTTCCAAAACTTCTTCCACATGTTTAGCTATTTGTTCTAGCAGCACCCGGTTCCTAATATCAAAATCTGTTAGGAACCGCTTAGTCAACTTGGGCTGATAGGCCAAAATACCATAGACTGGGTGGCAGACATTTCTTAACAACAGATACTTATTCCTCACAGTTTGGAAGGATGGAAAGTCCAAGATCAAGGTGCTGGCCAATTTGGTTCCTGGTGAGAGCAGTCCTCCTGGCTTGCAGACTACTGCCTTCTCCCTGTGTCCTCACATGTTGGAGAAAGAGCAAGATCTGGTCTCCTGGTCTTGTAAAGACATTCATCCTTCACGGGGAGCCCACACTCATAACCTCATATAAATATAATTACCTCCCAAAGGCTCTACCACCAAACACCAGCACACTGGGGATTAAGGCTTCAACATATAAATTTTGAGGGGACACAAACATTCAGTCCATAATAGCATATATGGGAGTATCCAAAAAGATCTCAACATATTCATTTAACAATTATTTATTGTCCCTACTATATGCCAGGTACTGTGATATTGAAAGGATCAAATCAGACAAAAATTTCTGCAGTCTTAGAACATACATTCTAATGGGGGAGGAGGAAACAACAAATAAAATAAGTCCTATAAAATAACAGAAATGGTCAACTTTCTGGAGAAAACAAGGGAGATGGGTATACAGAGTACAGGGAGTGTTTGTAATTTGGAACTAGATGTTGAAGAAAGGCCTCACTGAAAAGATGACATTTGAGCAAACAATTAAAGGAGGTGAGACAGTAAACCACATGGCTAACTAGAGAAAAAGGGTTCACACTAGAGGCAAAAGCAAGTATAAAATCTTCAGAGCACAGTGATTTTCAAGTATTCCAGAAAAATATAAAGAGGCAAGTGTGGCTGGATGGAAGTAAACGAGAGAGAGAGAGTAGGTGGAATTTAGGGAGGAGATAAGAGACAAGATCAGGTAGGACTTATAAGCCACTTAAAGGATTTGGGTGTACCTCTGAATGAGATGGGAGCTAACAAAGAGTGAGGAGCAAAAAAATGACAAATTTCAATTATCACTTCAAAATATGACTGTTGTGTAAAAAGAGGATATGGGGGAGTACGGGTGGAGGCAGGGAGGCTCTTTTAAATCCAGGTAATAAGCAACTTCAGCTCAGACTACGATAGCAGCCATGGAAGTGATAAGAAGTGGCAGCATTACAGATATACTTTCAAAGTAGAGCTAACAGGATTTCCTGATTGGGATGTGGGGATAATGATAGAGAGAAGAATCAAGGATGATTCTGTGTTTTCTGCCTGAACAAGTGAAAGGGTGGCAGCCCTGGGGAAGGGGCTGGGAGTGTGTTGAGGAAAGGGCAGGGATTTGGTTTGGGATATGTTAGGTTTGAGATGTCTACTAGACATTCAATTAAAAATACTGAGTAAACATTTGGATATGTAGGTTGGGTATACAAGGAAAGACTGAGCTAGAGACAGAAATGAGGGAGTCCTTAGCACATAGATGGTATTTTAGTCAGCTCTGCAGCAGTAACAACCCCATCCTCCAAATCTCATTGGGCTAAAACAACACATATTTACTTCTCACTCACATTACTTCTTGGTAGCTATATGGGTTTTATGCTATACTTCTGTTTCTGTCTTCTTACTCCAGCATCCTGGCTGAAGGAGAAACTGCTTTCTGGGATATACTTGTCTTGTTTCTTATGAAAAAAATCAAGAAAGCAAGAGTGTTGACACACAAAGCTTCTGCTTAGAACTGGCATACTGTCACTTCCACTCACATTTCATCAGCCTATCCAGTCAATCACATGATCAAACCAGAGAAAGGAGTAGTGACATGCACTCTACCTACAGGGAGGCACTGTTCAGTGTTAGTCACACTGCAAGAGACAAGAATGTGAAATCTTCTTGAGAAAGAAGATTCACTGTGAATGAATGATTGAGTACAATAGCATAATCTGTAATAGGTTATATAATTGTATTTAAAACCCCAAGAAGAGATCACCAAATAAGTAAGTAAAGCAAAAGAAGAGAAATTATCAAAGACAGAGCCCTGAATCATTCCATCATTAGAAGATGATTAGATGAGGAAAAACTGATACAGGAGACTAAAAGGAAGCTACCAGTGAAATAGAAAAGTAGAAGAGTGTGGTCAACTGGAAGCCAAGTATAGAAAGAATTTCAAGAAAAGAGTTATTTATTTGTGTCAAATGTCAGTGATACGTTAATGTGAACTGACAAATGACCTCCGGATTTAGCAATATGGATGCCTTTGGACTTAGAGAAGGACATCTCGGAGTAAAAGGGAACAATAGCCTGAATGCAAAGGTTTTAAGAAAAAATGGAAGAAGTACATTTGTAAAAAGTTAGTATAGACAACTCATGAGGAATTCTTCTTTTAACAAAGAGCAGATAAACAGGTCAGTAACTGGAGGGGAAAGTGAGCTAAAGAGAAAGTGTGTGTGTATGTTTTAAATAATGGAGAAAAATAGTGTTTATATCCTCTAATTGGAATGATCCAGTGGAGAGAGAGGAAAACTAATGCAGAAGACACAGGTGAAAATTTCCAGAACAAGTTCCTTAAGTAGACAAGAAGAGAGGGATCCTGGGTACAAAGGGAGTTGTTGGTCTCAGAGTGGTACATAGTCAGCTCATCTGTATTATAAGAACAAAGGTAGAGTATATGGGGACAGATGCTGGCAGGTAAATGGCTCCAGTTTTCTCAAGAAATGCATAGGGCTGTAAATTAAGAAGCAGTAGATTAGGAAAAGCAGAGTATCATGGTAGAGCAAGACATTTCAGGGCTTTAGTTCCTGGTTCAGCCCTTAACCAGCCAGACGACTTAAAGCAAATACCAAACTTCTCCATGCTTCAATTTCTTCAACGGCAGATGGAGATAATACTGGTGCCAACATCATAAAGTTGAAAAGGATCAGACGACATAATGGACTTATCTTCCCCCAATAAAATATAACCTCCATGAGGACATGAATTTCCACCTGTTTTTTTTTCTTTTTTACTTTACATCCCTAGTGCTTAAGTGTCCAAGACGTAATAGGCACATAGCTAAAAATGAAAAAATAACACCTGAAAAGTACTTACATAGATCTTTGATTATTACCACCATTACTAATTGTTTTTTTTTTTTTGAGCAAGATTAGCCTGGAGCTAACATCCGCTGCCAATCCTTCTCTTTTTGCTGAGGAAGACTAGCCCTGAACTAACATCCATGCCCATCTTCCTCTACTTTATATGTGGGACGCCTACCACAGCATGGCGTGCCAAGTGGTGCCATGTCCACACCTGGAATCTGAACCAGGGAACCCTGGGCCACTGAAGTGGAACATGCGAACTTAACCACTGTGCCACTGAGCCGGCCCCCAACTAGTTACTAATTTTAACACCATCCTCATTGATTTGGAATGAAATGATCCCTTCCTTGACAAAGACAAGGGACAACTCTCTGGTGCTGAAGTAAGAGAGAGAGTGTGTGTGTGGGGGGGGGGGGAGGGGGAATAGCAGGTATGAGAGATGTGATTTGAAAACCAAATTCTGTAATAGTTACTTTGAAAACTTCCAGATCCTTTCTCAGCAGTATCCCTGAACAAGACTAGAAGCTTTTCTATCACTATCATTTCTGTTTATATTTCTCCTAAAGGGAGTTACAACATCTCCTATTGTCACTCATCTTCCTTTCTCAATACACAGTAACCATGACAATAACAGGCATTCAGCAAACCAGGTTATCTTCTGAATTCTCTATGCTATCACTATTTTCTTCTGGCAGTACCGCAGTTACATGCAAATGCATGCAGATCTTGAGTTTCATTATTTTTCATGATTACCCAACTAAAATGTTCACTGGCTAGCAGAACAAGAAAAATAAACACTACATATCAATTCAACTACGAGTGACCTACTTAAACAGTTTCCCACTGTTACACTCAAATTTAAAAATATGCATTTAATGCTAACATGTGAGATGAAGCATGTAGAATCAGTAGACACTTTTAAATATAGCTTATGTCTTGCTATTTAGTCACACCAGTTGATGAGCCATTGAATAATTTTATATATCAATTAGCTCCATATTTTTAACATCTATTAATTCCGCTAGTAGAATAATCAATGAAACTAAATTTTCACTGTAGTAACTCAATGGTCCCTCTGCCTACTTTATTCAATTGTGAGGCTCCCATTCTTCTCAAATAACAATATTTTATGTAGTTCTTATTCAATAAAACACTGAGTTTACATAATTGTATACATTCAAACACAGATGTTACTCTTGCATTTTAGATACTGGAAATACTTATATTCATTGATATAATTCTTTTGACAAAGCGCATGGCTTTTAGCTCGAAGAACTTAGAAGTTGTTCACCTAACAATCCACAAATGTTCACTGAATAACTGATGCTGCTAATTACAATTCATTTAAAACCAATATGCCAGAGACTACAATTAGAAATTCACTTACGTTATCACCTCTAATTCTCACATTACCCAAAGAGGCGATGCTATTCCCAAATCACAAATAAAAATTTAATGTTTGATTAGATTCAACGACTTACCCAGGGCTAGAATATGGCAAATCCAGTAAACAAACTGAGCTGTGACTAACACCAAAGCCCTTGCTCTGTGACCATCATGTCCTGTGTTATCATGTCCCCAACTAAAGAGCAGGCTATGAGATACAGAAATGAAGGACAGTCCCTGCCTCACAGTCTGGTTGGGGGACATACAGTATAAAACGCAAAATTTCAGAACTAATATAATAAATTACTTTAAGGAAAAAGTATTAAATGATGCAGGCATACAAACTGTGTGGCAGAATTTGGTTCCCTAAGAACTTAAAACACCAGATCTGTGACTAGGTATACTTGAAACATAAATGCAATCCCAACAGCCACAGCTGTTTTGGTCTGTTTTCGGGTTGGCATGCCTATATTTCTATGTGCCATACAAAGACCCACTTTTGCTCCCACTTTTAATCCATTAAAACAACTGCAAAATCTTTGTTTATATACCATACTATAAGTAACATTGGTCCATACTCGTCTTCTCCATAAAATTAATGCAATTAAACAGTGCATGACTTCACAACACTATGTCATTTTAGTGATGTGATCTCAGTATCTTCATTTATTACACTTGAAGCTATTAAATTTATTAAAAATAGAATATTTTTCACTGTAATCATCCCTTCAGGGGAGATTTTATAGCTGGATAGTTTTCAAAATGATAGACATAGGATGACTATCATTATTCTTACATTAGAAAAAGTCACCCTAACAGCAGCCAGATATGCTTATCAACAACTTAGATCATGTGTGCAACCATATAGCTAGGAGAATAGATTTACTACCAGAAGGTGGGCAACAGGGCTGAGTGGGAGACACATAGGAAAAGTACTGGAAAGCAAAAATAGTAGCTACTACAGTCTAGTCCCTAGTATTTAATACTTCTTTCTTCTGATAATGGAGTCCAGATCACAGGAGTATACACATGACCCAAACTAAGCCAACCAGATTATCTTCTCCAGGAAGATTAGTCTTAGGGTACAAAGACCAAACACACTCAGAAACCAAATAAGTTAGAGCTGAGTTTCTGATGACAGTGCCTTAAACATTCAGTCAGCTTCACCTAATGTACACAAAACCAGAGCTGCTCTGGTTTCTGACCATCTCAAGGCTAGCTTTTCAAATCTTCTCTTCAATCCTTTCCTATATATTCTGTTTGACTTAGTTCTTTTTCCACTACTAAAATAATTATAAATCATACCCTGGTACCACAGGTGGGATATACAATAAGACTAGGAAACCCACAGGCATTGGTGCATTGTGTTGCTTGTTCCACTGGGAAGTGAGTTAAAACAAGAGAGATGATTTGTGTGACAATATTTAGGTGAGTAAACCTAGGAGTAAAGGATCTGACAGAAACATTACAGGTAGGAAAACAACCAAATTCAAAATAAGTACTTTGGAGACTGTAGATTGGTGACCCTTGTAAAATGGAAAAGCCCAATATAACTGACCTACAACTAGGTAGCTGGTGGATCTCTTAGAAATATCATTTCTTATTAGGGACCTGATACTTATCAATAATTCAGGAAAATTAGGCACTGGCAGTGGCAGTAGCCAGGTCAGTCTTGGTAAGGGGAACACCATCACTTCCATATTCACTCTATTTTACCACTTTGTAAATAAGCCCACTGAATAAACCCTGGGCTGACTAAGGAAGGAGAATGGCTATATCTACAAAGTGGGTCATCCTATTTACTTGTTTAATTAGAGCTTTCATTGAAGCAGGGTCTTGCTATAAAAATTCACACACCAGTGCTGGGCCCATTTCATGAGGTCCATTCACATTTTCTTTGTAAATGATATGAACCAAATTCAAATTAGCTTAAGTGAAAAAAAAAAAAAAAGAAATTTACCATGTCACTTAACTAGAAAGGAAGGGGTGGTATCTCTTTGGCAGAGGACATGATTGAGACAATATCATGAACTTATTTTCTATTTCCAGTGTCTATATATAATATTTCATCAAAAGTTTATAACTCACTCATCTTGGGTTATGTGCTCATTCCAATCACAGCCAGATCTCAGTTATGTTACAACCCTGCTGCACAACCCAATTAGCTTTGTGAAGAGCAGTCCCATCAGAACCTCATGGAGTAGGAGAAGGGCAAAGTACAAAGAAGAGGGCACTGGTATTAGCAAAACTGACATTGAGTAGACAAAAATTGAATGGTGTATTATGAAAAACTATTATTTTGTAAAATACAAAGTACTAGACAAATTCAGCCTTACATAATAAAGATTGAACAGACTTAGAGAAATAAGAGAAGCTATGTGAATCAAGTGAATGATCTATTTCTAAGTTACTAAAAACCAACTGAAGCAGAATTCTCAAAACCAGGCTCTATGCCAGCCATAAAAGTCTCAGTTCCCTCATGACAAGTTGTAATCCTCATGACTCATTGGGTATCTTACCAATAAGTGTTAACTACTTAGCTTTATCTTTACTGTCATCTAGAAGAGCTGTTCATACACAGTATTACATTTGTAAAATATTAAAGATCATCAATTATTTGCTCCTTGATCCTGACAGGATTATCATCTTTCAATTCACACAAGTTATTTTCTTATTCATTTTTTTAGCTAAAAATGTTTAAGGAGAACCATTACATAGTAACATAATATGTTTAAGGCATTTGAAAAGAATTTGGCATCAAGTTGCAAGGAAAAAGAAATGTAAAAAGTATCATAAACTTTCAGAATCTATTTCATTACTCTGAGTTTTAAAAATATATTTTAAGGGGCTGGCCCGGTGGCATAGTGGTTAAATTTGCATGCTCTGCTTCAGCAGCCCTGGGTTCGTGGGTCTGGATCCTGGGGGCAGACCTTAACACTGCTCATCAAACCATGGTGTGGTGGCATCTCACATACGAAATAGAGGAAGATTGGTACAGATGTTAGAGCCAATCTTCCTCACCAAAAAAAAATTTCCATAGCAAAAGAAAATCATTAGATAAGGCACAGACTTTATCACTTGATGTCTCATTGCTTGTGTAGTTGCTGTCTCATTCCCTTACACACACAATAAATGAATGGATGATAGCCTGTTAAGGGAAGTTACACCATCATTGGTGTGAAACATACAGCCAGAGGTTTAGACCTAACACAATATTGATTTCCTGAGAAATCCCTACTTTTGTTGGGAAATGAATGCAAAAGAATTCCAGAAAATCTAATCCAGAAATTTGTGTGGAAACTCCTCCACAGTTATCTTTTTAAAAATGAGAGTTCTTCTTCTCATTCCCGTGCCTTAAAGTCCTTTTCTCTCACTTCATAACCATATTCTGCCCAAATTAACAGCAATGACAAGCATGTCAAGATATTAATCAAAGAGAAAGGAAAAAACAAAGGCTTGGTGGGGGGGGGGGGCTCTTCCTCACCTAACCACACAGATGGAGTAGATGAGGGGCCACCCATGAGGGAGGAGCCTGTTACCGTATTGCAATCCTGCCCAGTAGGAAACATGGCTCTTCCATCTGCCAACCTGATGAATATTTCCTCCTTTAGGAACAAAGGAGGGAAATAAACAGCAAAAAAAGTTTCCATCTTATACCTATTTTGTTCAGGATTGGTGAGAAGAATAGAATAACATACATAAAGTGCCTACCAAAGTGACTGACACACAGTAAAGATTTAGTACATGGAAGCAATTAGATCTTTATGAAATTCAAAATAGTTCTTTTTAGTTTCATTTTTGTGGTTAAAAGGAAATACACAGTCCTTGGAGAAAAACGAAAAAATGCAAATGAACAAAAAGAGCAAAGCTGAAAACATTTCAAGATTTTACTTTTTCCTTTTTCTCCCCAAAGCCCCCAGGTACATAGTTGTGAATTCTTAGTTGTGGGTCCTTCTAGTTGTGGTATGTGGGACGCCACCTCAGCGTGGTTCGATGAGCGGTGCCATGTCCGCGCCCAGGATTCGAACTTACGAAACAGTGGGTCGCCTGAAGTGGAGTGCGCGAACTTAACCACTCAGCCACGGGTCCGGCCCCTGAAAACTTTTGACTTCTCACCAACTGGACTACTTAAGTCATAACCACTGGTAAAACTTTGGCATGTACCTTGTCATTTGCATTCTTTGTAACCTATATTTTGTACCTAAATATATAATTTCAACATCTTCTCATGTCACCATCAACATCATTTTAATGCTCAAGTACCCATGTAGCACATTCTTGTACAGAAGCAACATACTTTATTTGACCGCTCTCCCATTTCTGAGCACTAACATTGATCCCATTTTTTTTCTCCTAATAAGTGATACTGTAATAGGCATAAATGTAGCTAAATATATTAGTGTGTTGGCTTATTTTGGGGGAATAAATCCTCTAATTGTAATTGGTAGCTATAATTACAATTATTTTTCTCATCTATAATAGTCACTTGTTCAATATCTATCTTTCATTTTAGACTGGCAGGTAAATTTCTGGAAGTTCAGATATATTTTCTCTTTCCCCATCTTGCTGAGATAATCCAGCTTTGTAATTCTTCCCCTCAGGGTTTACAGCCTGATACAAAGTGGAAGCAGCTAAAGGAGCCTAAAACTACTGAGGAGATTATCTCAGATATCCTGGGGTAGAAAGCAAAGGTATGGATGTCTGGTTGGAGAAAGAGATGTCTGTAGGTCCCTTTGGTAGTATAGGCCACAGTTAGTCCCCCAGGAGGTGGCCAGAGCTGGAGAGTATGATAGCAGGATAGCACATCTAAGAAACTTGAATCACAGCAAAGAACCCACGCTCCACATGTAGGATAGTAGAGAAAGCTCCTGGACTTCAAGCATCTGCTGTGGGTTGGAAAAGATGATACTAACAACCGTGACAGAGAGAACAGTCAGGAGCCATCTTCCATTTTCTAATCATTGCTAATTCTTGTTTTGTGATTTTTGGGAGACTAATAAAGACTGAAAGGAATTTCCTAGCAGAAAGTCTGCCACGTTGCAGGCACTCAATATTTATTGAATTGAATTAGAAAGTAGAAATACAATGGGAATATTGATAAAGTATTGAGGGGACAGATTAATTGTAGTGTGGGGGATACTGAACAGACTTCACTGAAGAGACAAAATCTGAGCTGAGAATCCTAGAAGGCCGTGTCTGGCAGAGCTTTGATATACGAAGACCTCAGCCCCTGCTCAGCAGGACTTCATTAAGCGGCAAGGAGGTTGGAGACGAATTCTGAAATTACTCTCACACCTTGCCTTGGCTCTACTTACTCTGCATTCTTCTCACTTTCTGTCCTGGGGCTTCAGTCTACTCTAGTTTTAGTGGCTTTTACGTATCCAGATCCTGATCACCCATGTAATCCCACCACTTGAAGTGTGTCTTCTCCCTCGCTTCATTTCTCTTGGATGGCTTTTAGTCCTGATGTATGTGGCCTGTGATCCCCAACTTTTTTTCTTTATATCTCTCTTCTGCTTATTTTAATTGTGTTAAGAACATTTAACATAAGATATACATCCTTAAATCTTTAAGTGTACCATGCAATATTGTTAAATATGACACCAACTCTTTACCCTATGGCTACCTTGCTTGGAGCTTAGGACTCCAGGGAACCAAGCTTTCAACAAATTGAGCTGGGTACTTGGACTTGGAAAGAATATTTCCAGATCCAGAAAATAGCATGAGCAAAGACCCAGGAAAGAAAAGGGAAGGAAAAAGCTGTAGAATAGTGTTGTAGAACAAAGTATCAGACAGGAAAGAAGCCCAACTTCCAGAGTTTAACATGTTGGATATCACTGGTCAGTTATATTCAGTCCAATTATATTTAAATCAATATAAATGGAACCAAGCAATGCTGGATATAACATAACACTTAAAAACTGAATTGAAAAACCAATTTTATTTCTATGACAGGTAATAAAAACATTATACATAGAACAGGATAATACAAGGCAAAAGTTGCCTTTTGAGAGTTTTGATGACATTAATGTGTCCTTGAAAAGACTTACCTTGTTAAATCCATGCTACTTTTTAATATCTAGAAGTCACTTCTCAGTTAAAAAAACTATATCGAGTGAAATGGTTATTTTATAACAGTCAGAAATCTAAAATAAGAAGTTAGAAATTTAAAAATTTCTAGCCATCATGCTTTGGCCTAACTGATAATTTTTAGAATCCTTAGAATCACCAGGATTGATAAAACACCTAATTCTTGCCATGTAAAAAATATATATATATATTTATACACATATATTAAAAATAAATAAAACTTACTAAAAAGGTCACAAAAATAGAAATATAATTAAAGCAAAACTAATAATAAAGTCACATTGCTCCATGTTAATAAAATGCTGCAGAAAAAAATGAGAAATTCAAATAAAACATGATTTTACCTATTTTAGTGCAAAGCAGAAAACTGTGTTGACCTACGTCAGCCCATGAATGATCCATGAAACAAAGTGATTTACCCTCAGGACTACAGAGACTTAGGCGTGGAGGCTGCCGTCGCTAACGAGCACCATGCTGACTCAGCTGGTTTCCCCAAGTATCTGCTTGTTCTGTTTTCTCCTTTGGGCCCTAAGTCACCACTGGTGTGTTCTAACTTAGTATTTGGTTTCTAAACTTCGCAAAGTTTTTACTGGGAGGCAAAATTAAGTTGAGGTTTAGCTAGGAAAACTTTACAGGACTCCATTTCACGGCCTGTGAATCCAATCAACGCTCAAAAATCAGGAGGTTGATGAGCTAGTGTATGGATTATCGAGGCCATTTACTTTTCTTTCTTTGGTTGCCTCTCCTTTGACTATTCAACTGCCTACTTGCATTTCTACCAGATAAGACCCAACTATAGGAAAGCCGAAAATAAACAAGTAAACAAGGCTACTGAATCATAGAACTTAAAAGATCAATACTGTGCCTCTCCAACTTGTTATGTTAGTGCTGGTGAAAAACCACCATTACACACACAAAAAAATCTCAAAACAGAAAAGAGATTTAAAAAATTGTATTCTCTAGGACTGCTGAAATTGTTTATTGAATGAAAAGCTCCTTTTGTGTTGCCTGTCAATTTCATTGATCTACCACTGTTTACCATTACTACGGAAATTCTAGAATGAGCTATTTTTGGTGGGCATATTACTGCTCATGGCATTAATAATATCATGATTCTGGAACATTGGAGAAAACCACATAAAATGAAATAGGGTTATACAATTCATCCAACCCAAGTGCCACCTAAATGAACCACTGAAGTTTCATTCATCAGTCTTTCCTCTAAACATTAAGCTGAGCAGGGAATACTTGTAGTTTTTCAGCATTTTATTTTTTTCCCTCTGTAAACCCCAAATTGGTTCTGCAAACTATTCGGAAGTACCCTCTTTGGGGAATTACTTTCATAGATCCAATAAAAGTGTATCTCACTAGCATTCTGAAAGTTCAGGTTTAGCAAACATTTCCAATGTAGGTGACACTTCTTGGAATTTTAAAAACAACATGAGAAAAGGGAGACCCTCTCTGGAATTGCCACTTAGTAACTAAAGAAAAAAAGTCATTGTACATTTTTTATCAAAAAACTATTTTTGTATGTTTGTTTAAAAAAAAGACAGCAAAAAATATAGTGGTTTAGACAGAGACACATCTTAAAATCAAGTATACTTTATGTGAAAAGGTATATGTCTATAATCTTTATATCTGTCATCTAAGTACATCTTTGTACCACAATGTCTGCTTATAATCAAGAAACATGGGGAATTTTGAGACAGAAATAGAGTAAGCAATTTATCTGCCTTAGGTGTGTTCTTTGTGATCCTATTAACTCACTCGGCAAATGTTTATTAAGCCCTGGCCTAAGGCTATGCTCTGTAGATGATTCACAGCTTGTACCCTAACTGTATGGGTTCTATTTCATTCGGAAGGGGGCAGCGAAATAGCCCCTGAAGATCCAGACTCCTGAGTCTTTTATTCATATATATAACATTTGCAGTGTGTTGAGTGACATTTTTTGATCAATAAGTTTGGTCACTTCATTTTCACAACTCAAATTTACGTATATAGGTAATTTGTTATTTTATTATTGTTATGTTTGTCTTACTGTTGCCCCTTTTCCTGGTCACTACGACTATCCCAGTTCAAGACCATGTCATCTCAGATAAGGGCAATTAGAATCACCACAAACTATATTCCCTGCCTTTGGTATCCCACCTTCCAAAACATTCTAATTATTTTCAGCCCATACCTGTTCTAGTTACGTATATCCTCCTGGCACTTTCAAGCTCAGCGTCGTACTACTCTGAGACAAATCTGTCCAAAGAAAGCAATTCATTAACAGTCTCAGTGGGGTCTGCTGACATAAACAATACTGGCACACACCTGACCATCATTTGAAACCATCTATTGACCCTCTACTCTGTTGAAAAAACACCTCATTCTTGTTGCTTATGAATCAAACTCTAGCCTATTCTCACTTTTCTTATTTTTTCTCCAAAAATTCCTCAGTGAGAATGGAATTCCATTGTGAACTTCAGTCCACTTCATGAGAGTACTTTGTTTTAGCCTTGGCAAATGCCTAAAGTCCTAATACTATGTACTCATTAATTACCCATGTTTTTGAATAGAATTGTATCAGGAAATACATATGACACCTTATAATTCTAATGTTAACAAAATAATATTATTTTGAACAAAAGTGAGGGGTTTTAAATAGATTTGTGGGTGAATCTTGCCTCTTGTCTCTTTGACTTCACATTGGATAGGACTGCATAGTGAATGACCTTGGGCGCTTCCTCTGCACTACTTTGCAGTTAGTTAGGCAAGACCAAGAGCTCTCTTTCTTCCAAACTAAACTCCCAAAAGGACCTAGAGCCTTCATGAACTCAAAGTGCTGAACAGCTGGTTTTCTAACACTCAACTAAATGGCTAGTGCCTAAGCCCAAACTGTATTTTTCCTCCCACGTAAAGCTGTTCTTACATTTGCCCTGTTTAAAGAAAATAATGTGTATTTTGGAGTCCCTCTCCTGGAATCCAAACCCATGGAGCACATAGCTGCACTCTCACCCAGGCATTCCTTTCCACAGGAAGCTGAAGGAACACGGGACCTCTGCATCTGCTGACCCTCCAGCTTGCAACCAATGATGCTTATTGGTATCCACCCAAGTCTTTACTATACACTACAAGAAAAAAAGATGGTATTGGGGCCCTCCTGGTGGCACGGTGGTTAAGTTCACGTGCTGTGCTTTGGCAACCCAGGGCTCACTGGTTCAGATCCTGGGTGTGGACCTATGCACTGCTTATCAAGCCATGCTATGGAAGGCACCCCACATATAAAATAGCGGGAGATATATATAAAATAGAGGGAGATGGGCACAGACGGTGGCTCAGGGCCAATCTTCCTCAGCAAAAAGAGGAGGATTGGTGGCAGATGTTAGCTCAGAGCTAATCTTCCTTGAAAAAGAAAAAGAAAAAAGATAGTATTATAATCAAGAGCTATTTCAATTCTGCCTTTGGTATATACTGGTGGAAAGAGATAACACAGTTCAAATGGGTACAGAGCCAAAGAGCACCTTAAATTCTCCATATAGTTCAGTTATCACAAAGATCCAAAGAACACATCGATTAACTTACAGAAGTAGATTTCAACATCTGTAGTAAGAATCCCTATGATACCTGAGGGGAATTCTGGTAAGGCTTAAAAATAGGCTTTCCGAGCTAAAAGGTATTTGGAGAAGCCTACCATCCACTCCCACATGCTTAGGAAGGATGACCTTTAGATGGTTTTGAATCACCTAAGTAAAGAAGATTCCGTAAGCTTCCTAAGCAATGAATATCTGTGGCAAACAACTATTTCATTATGTTCTGTCTTAAGAAAAGCTAAGTCATCCATTTTGCTCTTAACATTAAGGAACTGCCCAGGTCTCATGTAAGAGTTCTTTGGAGTCTTGTGATTCCATGTATTCTAGCATTTAAAAATCGTGGCCAAGCCCCTGAAGTCAGGTCTCTGAGTAGTTTTGGGCTGTGCTGATGATTTATTCATTCTCTGTTCCTTGCATCCCCAGAAAAAAGCACAAATTGAGCCAGAGATTCATTTGAAGAAAAAAAAAAAATCATGTTGTCCTCTAGAAGAAGGTTGCCAGATAAAATATTTGGGATATACTTACACCAAAAAAATTCTTCATTGTTTATCTAAAATTCACATTTAATTGAGTGTCCTGTATTTTTATCTGCTAAATTTAGCAACTCTGCTCTAGAATAAAGTGACCATAATCTCAATTAGAACTGCAGAATCTCAGCTTGGGTAGGGGGTTTAGAATTATTCTAACTCAAGTTTCCACTCAGTTATAATATTAACAATTAGACTACAACATGACCTTTACTTGAATCCTTCTAGGAACGGACATTTTACTACCTCTGAGCCGGGCAGTCAAATTTTCAGTTACTACAAATTTCTAGCACGTCCCATCTTTCACTGTATCTACATCTGCTTTGGGGTAACTTTCTCTACTGGTTCTAATGTGCTTTGTGGAGTTAAGAGATTCTGTGTTTCAACCACTTCCTACTTACTGGAGAAGATGGAATTTAAATAAGACCTCAGCACGTCTGACTTCTTGCTTTCATATGTTAACATCATGACATCTTTACCTAGCTAGGATCCTGTCCAATCTTTCTTATTATAGATAAAATTTCCTGCTTCCTGTATTTAGCACTTTTCTCGAAGTGTAGCTCATTCTGGGCTCTGCTATTCCTTCTGTGCTTAACTGACCTTCCTTTCATCTTCTTTTCTGGATCCTTTTTCAAAAATCTGAGTTTCATTAGTGCTTCCTTTCCAGTTATCATGATCCAATTACCATGCTTCTGGAATTCTCCATCAAATATTTTATTTTATTAGAGTGAATATTTTTAAGATTCTCATCTGTCTTAACCCAATGTTTCTTTAAGAGTGTCAGACCATACAATCATATCTTTACATTTTCTCCCACTTCCCCCTCCCCTGGCAAATATGTTTAGCACTTTTAGTTACAGTACATGTCTTTATTCTCAGATAACCTGGACACTTTCTTTCCATGTTCCAGTGCTTTCATATCACCATTGTTCTTGCTCATTGGAAAAAATTAAGCCTGATTTACTTGATTGATTTTTTTGCTTTCCATGGGATAAATTTGTCCCCAAAGAAAATCAAATATTTATTATGGTTCACACCCACCTTCATTTTTTAAAAATCAGAATGAGACTTTCTAAAGCTTTCTTCCCTATTCAATCTTGCCTTGTGCTACTATTGAGGTCTCTCTTAGGAAAATATCATCAATATATTCCTTCCAAAATGACTCAAAATGCTACATGTTAATTAAAGAATATACTACAAAAAGTATTTCTGCGTGTGTGAGACTATGTTATAGGTTGCAAAGCTCTTTCATATCTATTATCTTATTTCATTTGCATTACAATCCTGCAATACATCAAGAATTCTTATTCCTTTTCACAGATGGAAACACTAAAACTAAGACTGTTGAAATGCAAAGTTACATGGCTAACAAAAGCGGGATATAGGAGTTGAACCTAGATTTTTAAAAATTTTGTCTTTTTTTTTTTTTGCTGAAGAAGATTCACTATGAGCTAACATCTGTTGCCAATCTTCCTCTTTTTGCTTGAGGAAGATTCTCACTGAGGTAACATCTGTACCAGTCTTCCTCTATGTTGTATGTGGGTTACCACCACAGCATGGCTGCTGACAAGTGGTATAGGTCTTTGCCCAGGAACCGAACCAAGGTGACAAGTGGAACATGCTGAATTTAACCACTAGGCCATGGGGCCAGCCCCAAGTCCAAAGTTTTAATGATGTCATTTTTGTTTCCCTCTCCTTTTTGTCCTGCTTTGTTCTCCATTTACCTTCACGCAATGTCCTCCTTTCTCCCCATACTTTCAGCCACTTTGTGGATTTCTGTAGATTAATATAATCTTTTATATATTATTACTCCTTTCTGCTTCTATTAGATGTTGTTTTCTAAAAAAAAAAAAAACAGCAAAAAGAGTACCCTTCCATGTCTTCACGTAAACTCTAAATATTTGAAGGGATGAGAAGATGCAAGCACTTTACCAGATGTCTTGAATATCCTTATAATTTGATCACCTGGGGTCCCAATCTTTTTCTTCTTCATGCTTTATCTTCCTAATTCTTGGCAGAGCATGTATGCCCAATTAATACAGACAGGTGTGCACACACATGGACATAGTGTTATACCTCATGTGAATTTCCATATGATGAAAAATAAGAAAAAAAATGAAAAGAATACCCTTCTATATCTTCATGTAAGCATTATGAGTTAGTTTTGTTTTTTGTTCTTTTTAATAAATGTGGACCTCAACTGTACGGCTTTCCTATTTTCAGTATTGAATCAGGATAGCATTCTGTCCAATTATTATAATAAACATTTATATATGAGTTAGGGTAGCCTAATAGCTATAACAAATATATTCCAAAATACAGTATGAGTTCAACACATTAAAAACTTATAGGCAGGGGTCGGCCCCATGGCTGAGTGGTTAAGTTCATGCGCTGTGCTGTAGTGGCCCAGGGTTTCACTGGTTCGGATCCTTGGCACAGACATGGCACCACTTGTCAGGCCACACTGAGGCAGCGTCCCACATGCCACAACTAGAAGGGCCCACAACTAAAATATGCAACCATGCACTGGGGGGCTTTGTGGAGAAAAAGCAGAAAGAAAGAAAAAAAAAGGAAGATTGGCAACAGTTGTTAGCTCAGGTGCCAATCTTTTTCTTCTTTTTTTGAGGAAGATTAACCCTGAGCTAACATCTGCTGCCAATCCTCCTCTTTTTGCTGAGGAAGACTGGCCCTGAGCTAACATCCGTGCCCATCTTCCTCTACTTTATATGTGGGACGCCTACCACAGCATGGCTTGCCAAGCGGTGCCATGTCCGCAATCAGGATCCAAACGGGCAAACCCCAGGCTGCTGAAGTGGAACATGCGCACTTAACCTCTGTGCCACCTGGCCGGCCCCTCAGGTCCCAATCTTTAAGGAAAAAAAAAAAACGCATTAGGCAGGTGCACAGTGGGACTGACCTCCTCATGCAAAATGAAGTCTCAATTCCAGGCCACTGGAGAGGGGCGATGAGCATGGAGGAACATACATGAGAAGTTTTATCTCATTTTCAGGCCTGTAAGTGGCATGAACCACTTGTGCTCCCAATCCTTTGCTGGCACTCAGTTACATGACCATGCCTATTTGCAAAAAAGTTTGGTAAATGCCTACCAGTATGACCAGAAAGAAGATTAGAACATGGATTTGGGTCAGAAATCAGCAATCTCCACAACATAATCAGCTGAATCTAAACTTTTGAGATTAATATGATGATACTTCTGTAGTCATATGACAAAGTTTTAAAAAATATTTTGCATTTGCCTAACTCTTTGTCAGTTATTGGATATACAACTTGTAGCAATGTAGATTTCAGAACTAGACTTTCATTTTGTTTTCTCCAGTTCATTGGAGACGTTGCTTTGTGCAAGATAATATATGGTTCTACTTTCCCTTAGGTGGATCAACCTGGGAAAAGGCATCTGTAATGTGTCTCTTTAAGTGTATCCTTCCTGGATGTAATCATCTTCCTACAGGAATTACTAAACCCATAGTTGACCCAAGTAACGATACAACATGTATAAAACAAAATGTTTCCTTTAGGAAATGAACTAAGCCTATAGTTACTTTTTTTTTTTTTTAAAGTATCTTAGAAAAGCTTCCTTCTTTAAAGACATGTGTTTGCAAAGTAAGAGTTACAACTCATACTAACGAATGATGATATGTTATGATAAGATTCTCGGCAACGAATGGTTTCAGAGATTTTATTGGAAGATTCACCACTTTCTGTGTCCGTGTATTATTGACAAGTTGACTGCCATTGGACACTTTTGTTGAAGAGATACCAGCATTAGTTAAGATTGCTTAGAGTAGTTATAGTATCATTCTTTTATTTCATTAGTATATTCTAAGAAATTAGATTTGGCTTAAGAAAATGTCATTCAGAAGCATACAAATTATTCAGGTAGAAAATAAAAATTATCTCCAGTTGGGATTGAAGTCAGACACTTCCTTTAAATTATGGAGTTATTATTAATGTTATAGAATAACTACCCAAATCTATAAGTCTATTAAATTCGCATTGCATTAGCTCTATTTAGATAGAACTTGCGATACTGTCATATTCATCATTGTGGTCTGCAGTGTGATAATTAGCAATCCTACTTAAGAATTCTCATATAGCTTTTCCCTTTTTATAGGGTACATTTTGTGCGTCTTAGATCTGCCTTCCCTCTGCCTCTCCTCAGTGCTAACCAAGAAATTCCAGAGCTTAGCCTTGGAAATTAAAGGCTGCCCTATTAGTAAAAACAATCTCAGCAAATTAAGAAAGAGACTGTGTTCTGCCTTTACCTACAACTGCAGAAATGCAGATTCAATTCTGCTCTAGTGGTAAATTAAGAACTCACAAATCTTACTGCCTTGTTCAGGTTAGGGGAAATATATAATCCTTTTATTTTCTATTATTAAAACTGTCCTTTGAAGTATTATTTCAACATAGGATCCTTATGATATCAGGGCTTCTGAAAGCACAGCAATGCCCCGTGAAAGTAAAGCTTTACCCTCTAAAATGTCTGTAACACAGGTGAGTTGTCTTAGTAGATAACACTTTGTTTCCCTGGTAATATTTAAATTGACATTTCTCTTTTGGAAAGGTACCAATAAATACTTGTGAGATTTGTCAAACCACAAGATTGGTGACACTGTCCTCTTCTCTCTCATGTGTGGGAATAAAATGAGACTTGTGACTGTTAGATTTTTGATATAAACAAAAAGTCTGAGAATCTATCTCACTGAAAATAAAAACTTGATGACATCAGGAGCAATGCATATGGAGGCTCTCCTTATATCCTCCACTAATATCAGCAAGCCTCAGTCAGTCCACCAGACAATAAAATATATACATAAGTGTATACTGAATACAAGACTGGGATTACATCCTGCAATTGCAACTGCATGTAAAATTGTTGTATTCATGAATACATGTGAAAGAAATAAATTGTAGCTTGGTATTCAATGCCTTTAATGATAGAGTCAAAGCTTAACTCATATTCTTCCTTTAAGCTTCACGCATATTGGGGTCTTTGCTATTGTTAATATATGCTTCATCTTTTCTGGGCTACACTTCCTTGCTTAGGTTGTTCCTTTGCCTAGAATGCCCTTTCTCTGTTCTATTCCTTTTTTTATATCTTCCATAAATTAATGGCCATCTAAAAGGTCACCACCTTCCAAAAAAATTCCACTCTTCCTTGAACCTAAACTGAAGTAATCACGTTCTTCTCTGAATTCTCACAGTAATTAGAAATCTTAAAATAATCTACTCTGTATTATAATTATTTAATAGTTATATCTGTTATTATATTTAATCACCTTGAAACCATGATTGGTGTCTAAATTTTTTTTTAATCTTCTGCAAATCCTAGCAAAATATCTTGTACATCGAAGGAATTCAATCAAACGTTGAAAATATTATTTAATTTCAAAAATATATTTAATTTCAAAATAATATCCTGTTTGCATTAGGATGTTTTTCCACAGGCACGAAAATAATCTGCTACATAATAGCAAAGAAATCACAAAGTCTCATCGTATTCACTTGAAGCAGAATATCACATATCTCGCTGATTCGTTATCATGGTAACCCTGGTTGTGTGTGGACGAAAACTAGACCTACGTTTGAGGCATCAGGCAGAAAGCAGTTGCTGCGCTGTCACAACTTATTGATTGAGATTCTACTTTGAATGCCTTGTAGCTTGTTTGTGAGCCTCTGAGAAGTTTTAAAAAGTGGGAGTCAGACTCAGGATTTTGCTTCCTTTTGCCTTTTTGATTAGTGTACAGTGAGAAAGAGTGATTCAATCTTAGCTTAGTGTTTTCAGGCAGCAGCTCATGAGTGGGAAGTTAAAAGAAAAGACAGACAAGAAGAAAGGGGATAGAAAGGAAGCAAGTGAATTTTAAACCTCAATTATACAAATTGAGTAGTTAACTGATAATGTTGCCGTTCTTTGCTAGAGTCTATTTAGCTTGACCTGTGGATGAATGGATATTAGGAAAAATTAGAAAGAAGCTAATATTTATTAAATGGTTACCAAGAGCCAGGCACTCGGCTAAGTGATTTGCATGAATTATTTTATTCCATTTGAACAACAATTTGTGATATAGGTAGAATCATCATCCCCTTTCTGTTGATGAGGAAGTTGAGGCTTTAGGAATTTAAGTCCAGCTACAAGGTTAATAGCCAATCCAGGGCTCACATTTCAGTCCATCAACACCCCAAGTCTATAATCTTTCCACTTTCACATGATGAATAAACTCAAGTATGATCTTAATATTGACATTTTCAAATATCTTTTTTTTTTCTTACTTCTTTCTGACATTCTTTAATTGGGGAACTTCAATTCACTGTCTAACTACATGCTCTAAACATTCTGAATAATTACATAATCAAGGCAAAATCCTAGGTCACAGAGTAAACAGCACTTTCTGAAATACTTTCCCCTCTGAGGAAACACAATCAAGTTAAAGCAAAAATAGCACAAAGAGGCTTAGAGTCTGGTTGCAGAGTCAGGCTCAATGAAATTTAAAGAAAACCAGGAGATGGGGGAAAAGCCTCAAAGTGGGGCAGCTGAAAGAAGGCCAGATTCTCTAATCTTCTCAGTAGATTAGAATTTTGCTATTGAGAAGAGTCAGAGGGTCACGCTATTGAGACTCTCTTCAAACACATTTCCTCCCCCAGCTTCAAACTTGCTCTGTATATGAGATGTTTGAATAACTCTTTGAACCTACGCATTTCTCAGTAGAACATAGGAAAAGAACTGATTAGAAATTTAAATTTCAGAAAATTCAAAATTACAAAAGATAAATTTCTTCCCAAAATACTGTGCAGTGGCTTCCAGTGAGTCTTATCATGCCCCTTACAAAGGGTAACTGCACTGACATCCACACAAGAATGGACTGTTTGAAAACATCCAGAATGCTTGGACAAGCGAGAATGAGTAAAGAGAAAAATTACATGTCAATTCTCAATTATGCAACGCCCCTGTATGCACTCAGTAACTTTTATTGAATTAACTATCTTATTAATCTTTTGCACATCCAGCAGAAGGTAGGAAGGGTCAGTTTGTTAATGTTTTTTACGGGAGGTCCACTAAGTTCAGAGTATTGCAGTGAACTCTGTACAGAATACATGAGCACGGGAGACAGACTCCTGGACTTTAAGCATCTTTCAATGTAATGGAAAAACAAATAAGTACACAGAAATGTGCTCATTTCTATAATCAGAGCCCTTTGACATGGCACACAAATGTGTTATCATCTGTAGGAAATGTACCAGACAGCATATCTGTCTTATCTGTGCTACAAACACATGGCCTCTGTTCTGTGCTAACCACTTCAGACACGTCAGTGTTACAGACAGCACACACTTTGTTGTAATTACTGATTTGGCTTTCTTCCTCAAATAGTGTAAGTTCAAGAATGAAAGAACTATATTTCTACCTCGTAATGTATAAAGTGGTGCTTTATATAAATTATAGGTGCTCAATAACAATTTTTGAATGAATGACAAAAAATGAATAGAATGTTTTCTGAGTAACTTAGACATGTTCACAATCACCTCAAATTTTGCCCTTTTTAAAACACATCCTTTTCTTTTAACCATGTTAGCTGCTCTTGGCTGATAAGTGAGAGTTTCTTATAGAATAAAGATTATTAAATGACTACTTCTCAAAGAAAAAATTGTAAAATGAGGGTCAATTTGATTTGGAGAACTTCCCAATCCACCTTTATTCATCAAAATTCTGCTTTGTGGTACCACTTCAGGGTCACACCTCATTCATTCTTTTCACATATGTACATTAAACACCCATTTAAGGGCTAGAAGTAGAATAGCACACTAACACCTCATTCTTCGGGAATTTACAGTCTAGAGATAGAAAAATAAATAAGAGCAATGAATGAAAATTACAAACCATGGTTAAATGCTAAAGTAAAGCAACATAGTGAGAGAAAATCCTGATCTAGTCCCACATAGGGATCAGGATGATCAGGGCCAAATTCTAGACCTTTCAATTAACTGTCCTCATTCCAACAAGCAATTGAAGCATCTCTTCAAGGTTGACTGCTCGGTATTCAGACTGAAATTACCCTCTGTCTCATCTGATGACTTGCTTTTTACTAACACATAACAGCACTTAGGTAGTCTATCTCAAAAAGTAGTCCAGCCTAAGGTAAAAGCTAAACATTTAAATTCAATAGCCCATCACAGAAAGTCAACCAGAATTACTACAGTTGAAGCCTGGCAATCTGAATTTTAACAGGTTTTTCAAGTAGGTTTCATGCATACTAAAGTTAGATCCACTACCTTATGCTGACCTTGCTCACACCTCTGAGTTTCACACCTGGTTGTTTTAACTGAAACTCTTCTGTTCTGAATTCAACTCAAATATGGATTTTCAATTAATTATTTTTTAACAAGGTGTCATATAAATTCAATAGGAAATCATGAAGTAAAAGCCATGAGAGGCACTTTGAAAGACACAACAGAGAAAGTTCAGTCATTCTCATCAAAGAATATAATATTAAATAGCATGGATAATTCCTTCTGACAGAAATCACTTTTCCAAAAGAAAATATAAACTCTATTTGGCAGTAACATTCTTTGAAGTTTTCAGTGAATCTCAAAGTAACCTTAATATATTTGATTTTATGTCTTACAGCCTAGGCACGAACTGACATAAATTAAGACACACAGTAAGTAAAGAAGGGTGCTAACACACAGCAATATTTTTAGTGATACAAAACTGGAACTGGATTTGGAATATGCAGCCCTGGTGTTAACTCTACCATTGACTTTTTTATATTAGGTAGATCTTTTAAGCTTTCTGAGCATCAAGTTCCCTAATTTTTGATATTTGGACAACAGTACAGATACCACACCTGTAGGATGAAGAATCAAATTGAAAAAAGAGCATAAAGTGTATAAGCTTGGAAGTGTTATTTAAATGTATAATTTGAATAATAATCATTGTCACAAATATTTACTTTCAATGTCAAATACCTGGGAATTATAACAGAATATTTAGGGAGTCTCTGTTGATTAACTGTATTAGAAACTAAGCCCAGGAAACAGAAATTATGTTATATGTCTCTCTTACATTGCCAAAATAGTTGCTAAGTGTTTAGTACACTTTAAGTACTCAATTTCTTCAATTGCTTCAAAAAGAAAATACGGGAGCTTCTGTTTCTCAAGGAGAGGGCACTAACATGAACTGGATCCCTTCCAAAAAACCAATATGGGATATGACTCAAAAGGGAGAAGGTTTGTGGATGTTGAACCATCCCTGCATCCCTGGAATAAATATGCAAATCAATCAATGTGACACACCACATTAACAAAATGAAGAATAGAAATCATATGATTATCATATGATTATCTCAATAAACACAGAGAAAGCATCTGATGAGATCCAACATCCATTTACAATAAAAACTCTCAATAAAATGGATATAGAGGGAAAGTACCTCAACATAATAAAGGCCAAATATGACAAACCCACAGACAGTATCATACTCAATGGTGAAAAATTGAAAGCTATTTCTCTAAGAAAAAGAATAAAGATGCCCACTCTCACCACTCTTATTCAAGATAGTATTGGAAGTTTTAGCCAGAGCAATTAGGCAAGAAAAAGAAATAAAGGCATCCAAATTGGAAAGGAAGAAGTAAAACTGTCACTATTTGTGGATGACATGATTCTATACGTAGCAAAACCTAAAGAATCCACAAAAAACTATTAGAAATAATGGATGAATAAAGTTTCAGGGTACAAAATCAACATACAAAAATCAGTTGCATCTCTTTACACTAATAATGGACTAGCACAAAGCGAAAAAGAATACAATCTCATTACAATTGCAACAAAAAGAATAAAATACCTGGGAATAAATTTAACCAAGGAGGCGAAAGACCTATACACTGAAAACTATAAGACACAATTGAAAGAAATTGAAGACGACATAAAAAAATGGAAAGATATTCCATGCTCATGGATTGGAAGAATAAACATAGTTAGAATGTCCATATCCTAAAGCAACTTACAGATTCAATGCAATCCCCATCACAACTTCAATGACATTCTTCATGGAAACAGAACAAAGAATCCTAAAATATATATAGAACAACAAAAGACTCCAAATAGACAAAGTAATCCTGAGAAAAAAGAACAAAACTGGAGGCATCATACTCCCTGAATTCAAAATATACTACAAAGATATAGTAATCAAAACAGCACGGCACTGGCACAAAAACAGACACACAGGTCAATGGAACAGAACTGAGAGCCCAGAAATAAAACCACACATCTACAGACAGCTAATCTTTGACAAAAGAGCCAAGAACATACAATAGAGAAAAGAAAGTCTCTTTAATAAATGGTGTTAGGAAAACTGGACAGCTACACACAAAAGAAGGAGAGTACATATGAAAGCTATATAATGTTATAACCCAAAGTTACTGCAATTAAAACAATTTTTTTTTAAATTTCACAAGCAATGGGAGAGAGGAACTGGGAATAGACTGTTATAAGGTTCTCACACTACACATGAAGTGGCACAGTGTATTTAAGGTAGACATAGATTATTTTTAAATGTAAACTGTGGGATGCTAGAGTTAAAAAATTTAAAAAGAAAGAAAGAGAGAGAAGGAGGAAGGGAGGGAGTGGAAGAGAAATAAATAAAAAGAGGTAAAATGAAACAAAGAACAAATATAATGAATAGAAAGCAGCACAATGGTAGATTTTAATCCAACTATATGGAGAAACATTTGAAATATGAATAGTTGAAACAAACCAGTTAAATGACAGAGATTGTTGGGTTGGATTAAAAAGCAAGACCCACTGTATGTTGTCTAATGAAAGCCACTTTAAATATAAAGCCTTAGATAAGCTAAAACTAAAAGGATGGAGAAATGTATACCATGAAAACAAAAAATAAAAGAAACCTGTTATAGCATTATTAATTTCAAAGTAGTCTTCAGAACAAGGGAGTACCTGATATAAAAAGGGATATTACACAATTATAAAGGGGTCAATTCTCTGAGAAGACAAGACAATTGTAAATGTGCAAGAACGTAACAAAAGAAATTTCAAAATGTATGAGGCAAAGACTGATAGAACTGAAAGGAGAAATTTACAAATCCACATTTTATACTCGGAAATTTCAACACTCTTCTCTCAATAATAGATAGAAAAATTAATCAGGGAATCTCTAAGTATATAAATAACTTGAATAGTACTATGAACCATTTATAAAATAATCCACCCAACAATAGCAGAATACACATTTTTCTCAAGTGCATATGAAGCTTTCCAAAAAAAATATACCCCAGACAAAATGTTAAACTTTAACACATTTTTTAAAATATAAATAAAATAAAGTACATTTTCAGACTATAAGGGAATTAAACTTAAAATTAATAATAAAGGATATCTGGAAAATCCCTAATGTTTGGAAATTAAACAACTCATTCCTAAATAACTCATGAACAAGAAAGGAATTCTAAAGGGACTTTTTTAAATGATCAACTAAAACATAATAAAAATATCACATACAAAAATATGTGGGATGTAGCTAAAGCAGTGATTAGACAGAAATTTATAGCATTAACTCACATGTTAAAAAAGATGCAAAATTAGCAACCTAAGCTTCCACTTTAAGAAACTAAAGAAAGAAGAGCAAATTAAATAGAAAGCAAGCAGAAGAAAGGAAAATATAAAGATTAGAGCAGAAATCAGTGAAATGAAAGCAGCAAACAAGAGAGAAAAATCAAAGACCCATGTATGGGTTCTTTGGAAAATTAGTAAAATTGACAATCCTGTTGCAAGATTGATAAAAAAAAAAAAAAAAAAAGAGCGAAGACACATATCACCAACATCAAAAATGAAGGAAGGGACATCACTACTGATACCACAGATATCCAGAAGATAACAAGGAAATATTGAAAAACTCTATAGACAGAAAGCCAACAGCTTCAATAAAATTGACCAATTCCTTAAAATATACGAACTATCAAAGTCACTAAAAGAAATATAAATATACATATATATATAGAGAGAGAGGGAGATTTTAAACAATTGGCTCACATGATTGCAGAGGCTGGCAAGTCCAAGATTTGCAGGGTAAGCAGGCAGGTTGGAGACTCAGGCAAGAGTTGGTGCTGTGGCTCAAGTCTGAAAGCAGTTTGAAGGCATATTCCCCTCTTCCTTGGAGGACCTCAGTCTTTTTCCTCTTAAGGACTTCAGTTGATTGAATGAACCCACATTATGAAGTGTAATCTGTTTTAGTCAAAGTCTAATGATTTAAATGTTAATATCATAAAAAATACGCTCACAGCGACATTCAGACTGGTGTCTGATTAAGTATCCGGATACCATAGCTTAGCCAAGTTAACAGAAAAAATTAATCACCACAATATGTAGACTGAAAACACAAAACACTAATGAAAGATATTGAAGAAGCTCTAAATAAATGGAGAACTATAGCACGTACTTGGATTGGAAGACTCAATATTAAGACATAAGTTCTACCAAAATTGATCTACAAATTGAATGCAATCTCAACCAAATCACAGAAAGCATTGTAGATTTTGTCCAGCTAATTCTAAAATTCACATAAAAAGGTAAAGGAACTAGACTAACCAAATATTCCTGAAGGAGAACAAGGTTAGAAGAATCACTCCCCATTTGAAGACAACTTATAAAACTAAAGTAATTAAGACAGTGTGGTATTGGCAAAAGGACAAACAGATTAGTGGAGTAGAATAAAAAGCCTAGAAACAGACCCATATGAATATAGTCAACTGATTTTTTATAAAGGTGCAAAGGCAAATTAATGAAAAAAGGTCTTTTTTTTTTTTGAGGAAGATTAGCCCTGAGCTAACTGCTGCCAATCCTCCTCTTTTTGCTGAGGAAGACTGGCTCTGAGCTAACATCTGTTCCCATCTTCCTCTACTTTTTTATATGTAGGACACTTACCACAGCATGGCTTGCCAAGTGGTGCCATGTCCACACCCGGGATCCGAACCGGCAAAACCCAGGCCGCCAAAGTGAACATGCACATTTAACCACTGTGCCACCGGGACAGGCCCCCCCCAAAAAGGAGAGTCTTTTATACATATATTGCTGGAACAGCTGGACATCCTTATTCCAAAAAATGAACTTCAACATACACTTCATATCTTACGTGAAAATTAACTCATAATGAGTCATAGATGTAAATTCAAAACATAAAACAATAACATTTCTAGGAAAAAACAAGGAAAAGAAAATCTATAAGACTTCAGGTTTGGTAATAAGTAGTTTTATATGACACCAAAAGCAACAGACATAAAAGATAAAAACTTGGTAATAATGACTTCATCAAAATTTAAAATGTGCTTTTGCAAAGGACACTATTAATAGAATAAAGAGAGAAGTTACATACTGGAAGAAAATATTTGCAAATCACTTAGCTGATAAAAGATTTGCATGCAGACTATGTGAAAACCTCTTAAAACGTAGTAATAAGGAAGAAACTGCACAAGAACAAAAAAGAAGCAAAAAGATCTGAAGAGACACTTGAGCAAAGTAGTTATACAGGTGGTAAATAAGCACAGAAAACAACTTCTCATCATCCTTAGACATTAGGAAAACACAAACTTAAAACCACACCAAGGCATTATTAGAATGGCTAAAATTAAAACAAATGAACAAACCCTGAAAACTCAAAATCTGGGGAAGATGTGAAGCAACAGGAAGTCTCCTTCATTGATGGTGGGAATTCAAGATGATACAGCCACTTTGGAAAACAGTTTGGCAGGTTCTTATAAAGCTTGACATATACATACCATATGACCTAGCAAGTGTTAGGCTAAATAATAGAAAATCATTATGGATATGAGAGACTTGAAAAACTCTATTAATCAACTTGATCTAATTGACATTTATGGAACACTTCACCCAATCATTCAATTAGATAGAACATGCGTTGGACCATAAAATTAGTCACAGTAAATTTAGAGGGCTTGAATCACAAAGATTGTATTCTATAACCACAACACGAATAACTTCAAATTATAGAAAAGGTAACACATTACTGGGTAAAAAAAAGTTCCAAGTTAAAGAATGACATATCAAAATTTTTGAGATGCACCTAAAACAGTTTAGAAGAAAATTTTAGCTTAAACGGTATAAAATCAATGACATAAGTTTGTAGCTTGAAAAGTTAAAAAATGATTGCTAATTAAGTCCAAAGCAATTAGATGCAGAGAAGTAATAAAGGTAAAGGTAGGAATAAATAAAATAGGAAAATAGAAGACAAAATAAATGAAATTAAAAACTGGTTCATTCAAAAGATCAATAACATTGCAAAACATCTAGACTGATCAAAAAAATAGAAGACACAAACTACTAATAACAGAAACAAAAGAGAAGTAGCACTACAGATATTAAAAGACTAAGAGAATGTTATTAATAGCTTTATACCAATAAACTCAACAATTTAGATAAAACAGAAATATTCCCTAAAAATACAAATTATCAAAACTGATCCAAGAAGAGATAGTAAAACTAAGTAGCCCTATATACACTAGAGAAAGTGTATTTCAACTATAAACCTCCCCACAAAGACTACTCTATGCCATATAGCTTTACTGAAAATTTTACCAAATGTATAAGAAAGAATAATAATCCCACAGAAACAATTTTACAAAGAGAGAGAATACATCACAACTCATTTGTTGAGTTCAGCATTACCCTGAAACTAAAATTAGACTAAGACATTACTAGATAAGAAAACTACATAAAAATCACATTAAAATACATAACAATATGTTAGTCAATCAAATCCAAAAATATATAAAAAGGAAAATAAATCATTTCTAAGTGGATATTACCTCACAACTGGAAGTGGTTTTAATTTAATGTAATGCAATGCGCAATAACAGACTAAAGTGGAAAAATAAAATAAAATTCATTTCAATAAAGGAAGGAAAAGCTATCAGACTGGGTGAGCTCCAGAATCTGTGTATAAACTCTGCACATAAACTCTCGGTTAATTGCTAAATTTCAGGATCAGGTAAGAAGCCTAGGATGAAGAGAAAAGAGGAAGAAAGAATGAGGATGAAGGAGGAGGAGGAAGAGGAAAAGAAGCAGAGGAGGAGAGAAGGAGGGGGGAGCAGCAACAGCAGCTGGAAGGTGAAAAAAAATCAGTAGAAACATCAGCTGCTGAATGTTGCAGAAGAAATAAATTTCACAATTTGAGTCCAGACAAGTTAACTTATGAGGAAAAAGAGAAGAACAAAATAATAATAATATTAATAATAGAAAGAAAAAATCAGTTTCTGAGTTGCTAAAACAAATTATCTATGATGTGCACTTTTCCACCAAAAATTACTAGACAAGCAACAAAGTAAAAATAAAAACAAGAAACTGTGATCTCTTTTTATGAAATAATCAATTAATAGAATCTGACTCTGAATGGCCACAGATTCTGGATATACTAGGCAAAGAATTGAAAGCAACTATTAAAAATATGTTCAGGGGCTGGCCCTGTGATATAGTGGTTACGTTTGTGTGCTCCACTTTCATGGCCTGGGGTTCACTGGTTTGGATCCTAGGCCTGGATCTAGCACCATACATCAAGCCACATTGAAGCAGCATTGCACAGAAAAGAACTAGAAGGACCCACAAGTAGGATATGCAACTATGTACTGGGGCTTTGGGGAGAAAACAAAAAAAACAGAGGAAGATTGGCAACAGATGTTAGCTCAGGGCCAATCTTCCTCAGCAAGAAAAAAAGAAGTTCAAATAATTAAAGGGAAACATTTGAAACTTAAAGGAAAACACAATTCAATGTGTGAACAGATTGGGAATCTTAGCACAGAAACAGAAACTATAAAAAAGAATGAAATGGAAATTTTGGATCTGACAAGTACAATAACAGAAATATAAAATCTACTAAACGGGATCAACATCAGTTTTAGGAAAGAAGAAAGAAGAATCAATGAATTTGAAAGGAGATCAATGGAATGAATAAAGACTGAAGAAAAATGAATAAAGGCTCAAAGATTTGTGGGATAATATCAAATGATTCAATGCACCTGTCACTGGAGTTCCAAGAAAGTAGAGACAAAAAGTGAAAGAAAACAATATTTGAAGAAATAAGGGCTGTAATCTTCCCAAACTTAGCATAAAGGAAAAAAAGAGAGAAGAAAAAGAAACATTACCTTGCAGATCTAAGTTTAAGAAATATCAAGTAGAACAAACATAAAGAAAATCACACTCAGGTACTTCATAGTGAACTTCTGAAAACTACAGATAAAGAGAAAATCTTGGAAGCAGCAGAAAAATAACACCTTACATAGATGTTAACAATGATACAATCAATGGTGGATTTTATATCACAAACAGCAGAGCCAGAAGACAACAGAATGGCATGTCCAAAGTACAGGACTTCAGTTAAGAATCAATCTATATCCAGTGAAACTACCCTTCAAAAATGAAGTCAAAATAAATTTTTTTTTAAAAAAATGAGCTATTAATAGCAGATTTGCCCTAAAAGAAATGCTAAAGGAAGTCTGGAGGATTAAAGAGAAATGATACCAAATAGCAGCTCAGATATTTAGGAAGCAGAGAAACTGTATATATGTATATGTACATATCTATGTGTGTATATATCTGTCTGTGTATGTGTATATATGCACGTATATATGTATGTATATACACACAGACAGATATATACACACATTTTCTTCTTTTAATTTCTTTCAAAACACAAAATGCACATATTGCATTATCCCATTTAAATAACATTCCAGAAGAAGTAAACCTAATCCTTAGGGACAGAAAACAGATCCGCTTGCCTGAGTTGGGGATCAAAGGCAGAAATTGACTGCAAAGGGTCACAATGCAACTTTCAAGGGTGATTGAAATTTTCTACAACTTGACTGTGGTGATGAGCCACAGACGTATACATTTGTCAAAACTTATCAAACTGTATCTTTAACACGGATGCATTTTATATATATAAATTATACTTTATTAAATTTGATTAAGAAAGACAAAGTAAAAGACTAATGATTTTCACAAAATATAGGTAAGAATTTCTGTTCAATGAAGACTACTACGAGCAAAGTTAAATAGAAGATTAAAGACTAGAAGGGATGTGTGTAATGTCTGAAACTAATAAAGTATTAATCCGGAATATAAAAGAAACTCCTGAAAATCAACAAGGGAACGACAGGAAACCCAAGAGAAAGAGTGGAAAAAGGCTGCATCTCTGAAAAAGGGCTCATCTTCACTACTAAAGTAACACAAATTTCAAACTGCCAGTTTTCAAATTGACAAAAATCAGAAAGTTCGATATTACCAAATGTTAGAAAGTATAAGGGTGAAATTAAGCTGCCAGGTTTTGCAGCTAGGCCTGTAAAGCGATTCAGCCATTCTGCAAAGCAATCAGGAAGTACTTAGTGAAATCATATGTGCACGTAACCTAGCAAACCCTCCTCTGGCAACACAAAATGTCAATCACAGGAGACAAGATGAGTACAATGCGGCATATGCATGAGATGGAACTCAAGGCAACACTCTGAAGAATAAAAGTAGATGTACAGAGTAGACTTAATAAATAATAAAAAAATAGTGTGGAATAGAAAACCTATTAAACAGAATAAGATGATTCAAAATGATTTATGCAAATTAAAAAAAACACATGCACACATCTAGACAGACTAACACGATCTAATTTCCAAAGATACACTTAAGTCAATGTCTAATATGAACAGGAAGGGAGAGGAATGCCAGTAGAGATGAGGAATCAAGTAAAAGAGGTAAGTATGAAAAAATAAAAGGAGAGAGGCCTTGCACAGACTGGTATCAGAGAGGTATAATGAATTCTCTGCACACAAAGTAAAAATGCATTTGCGTATGTTCATGCTTCGCAACACTTTTGTAATGTTGTGTCCATATCCTTATATCTAAGCTATCGCTCCTTTCTCAAATGATAGCCTAGATTTTGAAGACAACAGCAGTATTCCAGGCATGTGCTTTGGATTACTGTCTTTCTGTATAGCACAATGGATACAGCATTCCTTGGGGAACATCAAAGAATCATTTTATTAGAACTTTTTCCTTCTAAAGAGAATATATTTATTTTTCACGGTGTGTGACATACTGCTAAGACTCCTCTTGTTTTAAATTGAAAAATATGTCAAGTTTCGTGATTCAGTTTAGTTGAACCTTATGAAGTAATAACATCTCCCGCTTTGTAACAAGCGTTTGCTGATGGTGGAAGAAGGCATCTTACCTTGTCTAAGAACAATCTATTTACAAATCCCTTGAAGATCTATTTTCTACCTCAACTTACACCCATTTTTACTCTTTTCCAAAAACTGTTGATACTTTTATTTCAGGTAAAATCCTATTAGTAATAGTTTATGAAAGAGTGTCATCATGAAGCTCTCTCTAGTGGACGAGAGAATACAAATATAACGATAAGGAAAGCGTGTGTCTTAAATGACACTCCATCCCTTAAAGGACGAAGAAATTATTCAAGAAGTGGGTCAGAGGTCAGCCGAAATAGTTCAGTTGGGAGAGCGTTAGACTGAAGATCTAAAGGTCCCTGGTTCGATCCCGGGTTTCGGCAGTTTTGGGGCTGGCCCCGTGGCCGAGTGGTTAAGTTCGCGCGCTCCGCTGCAGGTGGCCCAGTGTTTCGTTAGTTCGAATCCTGGGCGCGGACATGGCACTGCTCATCAGACCACGCTGAGGCAGCGTCCCACATGCCACAACTAGAAGAACCCACAACGAAGAATACACAACTATGTACCGGGGGGCTTTGGGGAGAAAAAGGAAAAAATAAAATCTTTAAAAAAAAAAAAAAAGAATAACCGGCTAAAAAAAAAAAAAAAAAGAAGTGGGTCAGAGAAGCATTGTGGAAGAAATAACATTTGAGCTGGACCTTGAAGTCAGGGAGAATTCAGAACTTGTGAGGTGGAGGGGCAGATATTCCAGGTAAAGAGAACGAAGGGCAGCAGGAGAACAAAGAGCAGGTCAAGGAACTGCAGGCATCTCTGTCGACACAGTACATCGTACCACGTGTGCAGCCACACGGACTAAGGCAGCAAAACTCAGTTGAAGGGCATATCGTGGATAAAGAATCTGAACTCTATTAATACAGTTTGGGTAAAAGGCAATGGCACATTAGAAACAAGTTTGGAACATTAAACAGCTGCACGGGAAGAGCTTGGAGAAGAAATGAAATGGGGAGATTGGGTAGAAAGTTATGAGAATTGTCCTATTAAGAGATAATGAGAGTCTGAAATAGGGGAGAAGCTATAAAAATGGAGAGAAGAGGAATAAACGTGTACAGGCAAGATTTTCTAGGAAACAGAAATCAATTGGGTGAGGGAGATAATAAATAAGTTAAAATGAATGATTTTTTTGGTCTAGGTGATGGGTAGTATACTTTATTCATAAATAAGAACAGGGAAAAGGAGGAAAAGCAAGTGTGAAATAATCATAAATATATATATTGGTCTCTGCTCCAGGTTCCTGCTAAAATTTGACCTTTGACCCCAGTTCCTAACACAGAACTCCTAAATCCTCTGGAATTTCGGATTGATAGGAGTGTCTGACACAGAGCTCCTAAATCCCTTGGAACTTCCGGGGTGACATAAACATCTTTTGTTTAAATAAGGTGACTCTCAGTGGCTCCTGGATGGGGGCTGATCACTAGAAAGACCAAGCCATGATCGGAAGCTTAGAACTTTCAACCCCACCTCTCATTCTCTGAAGAGGGGAGAGAGGCTGGAAATTGAGTTAATAATTGATCATGCTCACATGATGAAGTCTCCATAAAAATACCAAAATACAGGGTTCAGAGAACTTCCAGGTTTGTGAATACATTCAACATGCAGGGAGGGTGGCACAGCCCAATACCACAGTCACCGAAGCTCCTGTACTTGGGACCCTTCCAGATCTTGCTTTGGGTATCTCTTAATCTGGCTGTTCATTTGTATTCTTTAAAATATCCTTTATAATAAATCAGCAATAGTAAGTAAACTGGTTTTCTGGGTTCTGTGAGACACTCTAGCAAATTATCAAACATGATGAGGGTATCATGGGAACCTCTGATTTGTAGCCAAGTCAGACAGAAGTTGTGGGTAACCTAGGGACCTACTACTTGTAACTGGCTTCTGAAGTTGGGGGCAGTCTTGTGGGACTGAGTCCTTAACCTGTGGGGTCTGTGCTAACTCCAGTTAGTGTCGAAATTGAATTGAATTGCAGGACACCATGCTGATGTTGGAGAATTGCTTAATGTGGGGGAAAAAAACCCAGATAATCGCTGGCCAGAGCAGTATTAGAGTGAAAAAGAAACAGGAGAGTCTTTCCTTTCCAGACATCAGGTTTAGCAGAAGATAAGAAAATGTATGCTGGACATAGTAAGTTTGAAGTGTCTAAGTATCTTTAGAGGGAAATGTTCAAAGGTCAATTGTATTAGTAAAGGTAATGTTAGCTGCTGTAACAGAAAAAGCTTGAAATATAAGTGGCTTAACACAATACATGTTTATTTCTTGCTTGTGTAAAGCCTAGTAAGAGTGTAGGAGAGGGAAGAGAGTCTATGCCATAGAAATTTAGCAGTGTTGGCTGAAAAGTTTCTACCATCTTTAACATCTGGCTTCCAATGTTTCTCTGGGCACTGGGAGGCATATTCTTAAAGCAGAATTCATAAGAAAAGATGGCATTCCAAAGGAGAAAGTACAAGAAGAGTAGAGTTAAAATATGGGCTCCTAGAGGTCATATACTTTTTGAACTAGGATTTAGAAGGAGAAGCAAGACTCAGAACTCAGTGTCACTAAACCTAAGGAAAATGTTTCAAGAGAGAAGAAGCAATAAACCATACCAAATCAGAAGGGTACGAGAAGGAAGATGAACAGAGAGAAAAATTGATGGGAATTGATGACTACGAGACTATCATGTCACTTTATAACCATGTGAATTTAACAGTTCTGAGAACAAAAACCAGTTGAGAAGGGATAAAGGATAAGCGAATTGTGAGAAACTCCAGTCCATGTAGATATTAATCTATAGACAATAGCAATTTAAGAAAAAAGAGAGGAGTGTGCACAAGAATGTGAAGGTTGAAGACAAGGTTAGTTACAGGGAATGCTGTTCAGCTGGTAAATTGGAATTCCATGAAAATATTTTAAGCTTGAAGACAAAATCCAGTTCAAAAGAAGACTATAAAGATGTAGCTATAAATTGTAGGGCTGATAAATGAGGTCACAAAGAGTTGGGAGAATAACTGGAGTAAAATGCTTAAGAAATCCAGAAAAAGCAACCAAATGGATAACAATGAAATCCTTACCAAAAATATGTGAATTCTTCATGAACAAAACATTAAAATTATTGAAAGATGAAAAAGAAAATGAAAATAAGGAAAGATATACGTATTCTTGGGTGGATCATAAAGATGATAACATCATAAAGATGACAATTCTTCCTAAGTCAAACCATAAAGTAATATGATTCCAATTTAAAAATGCCAACAGGTTTTGTTTTGTTTTGTTTTGGAGAACTAGACATGCTGATTCTAGAGTTCAGATGGTAAAACAAACAAGCACAAAAAGCTGCGAATTTTTTTTAAAAAGATAAAAAAGGAAATATATAGGAACAATACCCCTCTCAAATGTTAAAACATATTTTCAGCTATGATAACTAAATCACTTTAGTGCTAAGCATGAATATATGATGTCAATAGCATAAAAAACTCTGAAAATAAACAACACATTTGGAAGATATGTATATGATAAAGGTGGCATTGCAATTTGCGTAAAAAAATGGATTTTTCAATAAAAGATGTAAATTTGATTGCTTTGACCCATCTTTCTTTCACAGTATTTTATTCTAATTACTCTTCCAGCTCTTTTCTTCTTCACCTTGATTGTGACTTTGCCTCATCAGTCCAACAGGATGAATTCTCAATAAACCAAAGTTTTAAGTATATAAAATGAATGTGCATAAAATTACTAAAAGAAACCATGGTAAGTTTTCAAATAATCTCACCTAGAAGTCATTCTGTTCACCAAAAACTGACATAAAAACCTTAACTTCATTAAAAAACTCATGAACGGCAAAATCCTACAGGAATAATATCAAAAGACAAGCACATTGAGCAAAATAATGTCAGCTAATATCGCAGGCAATAGGCAAGCCTCGAATCTTTCAAAAAATAATCCCTCAAAAGAAAAATGGGCAAGTATATAAACTGTTAATTCATAAAAATGGAAATATGAATGGTTCTCAAACATGAAAAAATTCTCAATCATAATAAGAGAAATAAAAGTCAAAAGTATACTGAGAACATCTTTTTTATCTAATAGATTAGCAAAAACTCAAAAATTTGCTAACATACTGTGTTGACGATAGTGTAAGGAAACGGGTGACCTTACATATTGCTGGTGGGAATGTGGGTGACAGTATAACAATAATACATGGAAAATTTGGAAGCATCTATCAAAATTACAAATGCACATATTTTTTACCTTCAGGTATCCTTGCGCACAGACACAATTATAGGAACAAAGCTATCTGTTGCAACCTTGTTTATAATAACAAAGTTAGCAAACCAAATGTTCCTCCAATTTGTAAATATCCTATGATAAAAACGGATTGCTTTCAAAATGAAAAAAATGCAATAACTGTTCCAAGATACACAGACACATCACACACTCACTCATGCTATTAAGGTGAACCACTGGAGAATGGCAGTGGAACAAAGGTCTGATAGCTGCATTTTGGGACATGTAAGCACGCCTAGTCCTCTTAGTGACTTAGAAAAAGTGAAAGAAATAGTTTTCAATGGATAAAACTGACTGCATAGGCTGTATCTTCTTAAAGAAAATCCAGCTATCAACCCAGCCTTAAATGCATTAGGCAATATAAGTCCATTTATATTTTAGGGCACAAGCTTTTTCAAGAGCCTTCGAAAATGTGTAAGGTCTGAAATATATAAATATATAGCAATGAGATTTTATATATGAGTATGTGTGTGTGCGATACCGTTTAACTCAGTGCCCAGGACAGAGTAAGTATTTAGTACCGCATTGCTGTGGTATCCGTAGAACATGAGCTATAGATAAAGCTCTGTTTAGATCTACACTAATTTCAAAAGCAGTATGCAGAATCAGGGTAAATTTCAAATGCTTTATTTTAGTCTATGTCAACCTCCTAACTCTTCTTTTACATTCTTTCTCCAGACCATCTAATGACCATGATGATGAAAATGTCCATCTCTCCATGATAAATTCAACTATTGAAAATTACTTTTAACTACTGAGATCTGAAACAGTCTTTTCTTCAATAAAACCATTAACTGAAAACTTCAGTTGTCTAGAATTTTCTATAGACATAAAATGGCAAATCACACACATAAAAAGCTGATATTAGAGAGTTCCACTACAAACAAATGCCCATACTTTTCCATTTTTACCCCCTCTGGAGTATTCTAGAATGAGAAATCTGCTTCAGAATAGAAGTTTCCAAATGCAAAGAAAGATCCAGTTATGACTGATATTGAGGGAGAGAAGATAAAGATAGCATTAGTTGAAGAAGATTTTCAACAATGACTGAGTCACAAAGGACATTCAGCTCAACTTTATCAAAGAGCCAATTAATTGGAATACTGTTCTCTAGGCATTCTGTTTAACCAAGTTTTTCCATATTGCAATTTAGTTATAGAAAATACCTTCTCTACAGTTTTCAAACATGCTGTTTCCTAATAGGTCATCTTTTCAGTAATGCCCACTATTAGTCATTTGGTTACCATTCTTTATTGGTACTTGAAGGTGACTGTGAATTTAGCAGCCAACCTTAGCTAGAAAAAGATTTGAAATTCTTTAAATGGTTCCTGGCTTCCAATTCATACTTCATTAATCTGCTCAGGACATTATAATATAACAAAATACCACAGACTGGTTTGCTTAAACAACAGAAATTTATTTCTCACAGTTCTGAAAGCCGGCACGTCCAAGATCAAAGTGCTGGCAGGTTTGGTTCCCGGTGAGAGCTCGCTTCCTGGCTTGCAGTGTACCCTAGCTCACCATGCCCTCACATCCAACCCTAGTCTCTTCCTCTTCTACTAATTACAACTCTTACACTTCTAATACTAATCCCATTACAGGGGTTCCAGTGTCAATCATCTAAATTTAATTACCTCCCAAAGGTCCCACCTCCTCATACCATCACATAGGAGGTTAGGATTTCAACACATGAATTTGGAGGGAATACAAACATTTCAGTCCATAACACATACTTTGCAATTATATTTAATTTGAAGTCAAGGCAGACCTTAAACACATTTCTAAGTATCATCTCATTATAACAATTTTCACTGTGATAATTTTATTGAATATTTTAGACTGCTCTCATATACTGGGGCATCCGATTCACCTGGGGCAGGCTATGCAACATAAAAATGAGGTCCAATCCAAACATACAAGTATAGGTATAAATGAATGAAAATAATTACCTCAGTTTTTCTATAGAGGAAAACTGGCAGGAAAAGAAAATCTCTTCCTACATAAAGAATCTAATGAGGATACTGAAATGCTAAAAAAAAACTCTTTAAATCAAACTCCTTTGCAAATTCATGACCAATTCTTAACCATTATATGTTCCTGATCTCTTTTGGAAATCTAATGCAATCTTCACATTCTATTCATCAAATATTAATGGCTCACTATAATCACACATTTGCTTATAAAAATCAAGACTTTATGATTTGGGGAACTGGATTCATCATCAGGATGAGATGGTACTCTCAGAAAGGTAATGACAATTAAGTATTCATGAAGGGTTTTTCTGTAACATTCTGCTTTATGTGTTCCTACACTGCCTCGTGCTGTTCGTTGCCACATTTCAGAAATACCAAAGAGCAAGGTAAGGTATGGAGAAGGATAATAATAATAATAAATCATAGCATAGATCCATAAATGAAGAGAGACACGGGAAGACTGAGGTTGAAATAACTGAAATTACTGTCAACAAAGAAGACATGGGTAAGGTGAACATGACTACTTACTGAATCCTGGTGGCCTAGAATGGAAATCCAGAAAACAGTATACTCTGTGAAAGTGCGTTCCTGTGTTTCACAGACGAAGTAAAGCAGCCTGCTTACTACAAGAGTTTCAAGAAAAATTCAGGCGAATTTACATATTCTAGGTCAACATCAAATTACGAAGGAAAGTTAAAAGGTATCTAGGTCACATCCCTATTCTATGGCACTTGACATCATGTGAAATAATTATGCTACCTCAGAGGTAGCACTTTCAAAGTGAAAAAAAATCATAAATGAACTACTTATATGTCTTACATTAGAAATAATTCAGATCATTTATAATATTGTTATACATTATTATTATATTATACTATAAGTGATCTATTTCATATATAAAAATATATAAAATACAAACAATATATAATATATATTTCAGAAAACCACTCTCAGTCAAATCTCATTAGATGAAGTAATTAGCATTCCTCATTAGAAGAAGAGTGCAGATGGAATACAGTCATAGAAGCCAAAATACCTGTTATCTATGTTAACTGTTCTCTGTTTTTTCAGGAAGACTGGACTTGTGCCATAGAAGAGTATCTATAATTCTCTGTCAGACCCTGGCTGTCATGCATCAAAGCATAACTTGGTCCATTAATCCTGAGGGGAGTAAAAGTGGGGAGTATTTTGTGGTTGCACAAACATGACTAGATGCCTTATTGGTATTCACAGCTTCTCTCAAGTGTGTAGTCGACTGGAGATGGTCAGTCCTCATTATTCAAACCTGGCTCATTGGCTGCTTTCCTCTCATTCATCTTCTGGGAAAACCCTGTGTCACAGTTAGAAGAAATGGTAATGTGCTCAAATTTCCTACTGTAGCTTATACCGAGACCTGAGAATTCTGAATGGCATTTGGCACAACCTCAGGAATTTTACTCCACATTGATTTTGCATTTCCCAGAGCTTTTCTTTCATCAAATCTGTACCTAAAAAAAAATCAACTTAAAATCAAGCACTGAAATCAACACCAATGTCCCTGGACCCTCGTTTTGAATCAGGTTCTTTGAGCATTTAGTGCCTTTTCAAAATATCTACTGATTATAATTTTTATGCTTTATTTTGAGACCGTTTTCTCATTTTAATTCTTTGAGTCTCTGTGATTTTATAAATAATGCCCTTATTATGGTTTGCTTCTGGCTTTCCTCACAGACTTCGCAGAGAGTCCCGGAGTAGAGCAGCCTATTTTTGTGCTCTCTCGAGGAGAGGAGGCTTGTTCCCCCGCCCTCCC
Organism: Equus quagga; assembly: GCF_021613505.1. Lineage (NCBI taxonomy): Eukaryota > Metazoa > Chordata > Mammalia > Perissodactyla > Equidae > Equus > Equus quagga. Next base: position 4,429,120 of record NW_025796728.1, on the reverse strand, counting down.
TCATTGTGAGTTTGTTCCGGGCTGTCGGCTGCCTGATGTTTTGATGTCTCTCTCCATTAACTAACTCTTGCCTTTCAACCACTGAGCTTCAGTTTCTTGTTTACTGCCTTCCCTGTTACAGCTCTTGGCTTACTGCTTCAGTCTGTGTCAATAGAATCCTTGGCAACGTCCTGTGTCATTTCTTGCCCCTCCTCCTCCACACATTGCTTTTCACCAATCTAACTTTCCAAAGATAGCAGCAGTTCAAAGCATGGATTTTATCTCTGGCCTCCTAGACTGTGCTCATTTTAATTATTAGTAAGAGGCAACAAAGCTGACACACAAAAGTAGGTGACCACCCACACTGCGTCACTCTAAAGGCACAATGAGTAAGTCCGGTCCAGGGTGTCTGAAATCCCAGATGAGAGATTCACTTTTCTGATTTTAAAACTTTTAATATTTTTAGGAGATCTTGCTCAAATTGCAGAAACTCTCTTAAATTTTACCCTTAGGTTTGTCTACATATACTTCTCGTGGTGCTTACCATAGTATATATTCTATCTCATGTTGTATATTATAACTAAATTTATGTTTCTGAGCCCCCATGAGACTGTAAGCCATGTGCATAAGAATGGTGTTCCAGTTGTTATATCTTACTGTGTAGAGTAGTATACAGTGACAGGAAGTCTAAATACGTGATCGTTGAGTTAACAATATAAAATATAGGTAGAAAGGTGAGAAACTTACACCATTAACTTTTAATGCATTCATTTTAACTGTAATGCTAACGAGTATCAGGCAACTGAATCAGTTGATGCAACAGAAAACCCAGATAACAATTGCTTCAACAACATGGTGAATTTTTCTCATGTAATGAGAAGTCAAAGGAAGGAAACTGTGGTATTGATTTGGAAGTTCAAGGATGTCAACGCTAAAATCACAGCAATATTCCTGGCCTTTCAAGGTTGCAAGGTGGCTGCTCCAGTTTTAGTCATCATGTGTACCTTCCAGAAATGAGGAAGAAAGAAAGGGCCAAAAGGAAGATAAGGCAACATCCATATCAAGAAGGCACCACTTTCCCAGAAATTCCATCAGACTTCTGTTTATATTTCACTGGACAGAATTATAGCAGATAATCTCCCACAACAACAAAGAGGATGAGAAAATGACAGGCTAGTGGGTTTTTTTTCCCTATTTTTTTTCCTTGCCTGAAACAATATTGGGACTCTGCAAAGAAGGAGAAGAGAATGGATATTGAGTAAGCCACAGGAAATCTCTGTGACAGAGGGGCGGTGTGGTACACAGAGGAGTATACAAGTGTTGGGAGAAAGTTAACGTAAATGGAAGACACAGCAGATAAAGTCGACAGATGGCCGCCTCACCGCCCTGCCCAGTAACGGCTGACAGAAGTCAGGCATTTGACCTGTCAGCTTTAAAGCCTGACTGAGGCATGGGTTTAAGGTGACTCCTAACACAATATCTTTCTATTTTTCATTCAGCCTCTTCATGGGCTTCAAAAATAAAGTTTTGCCAAGAACTTTCTATATATCTGGCACTTTGATACCTTGAGTAATCTAACATAATTCTCGCCCTCAGGTTGACCACCGTAAGCTGAACTTTGCGATAACAGAAGTGAGCATAGGGTCTTACAGCGGTCCACTGAAGAGGCACTCAACCCAGACTGGGTGTGTGCCTGTGGAGTGGGAGTTGAGTCAGGGAAGGATTGTCACAGAAGGAGAAAGTGGAGCTCACCAAATAAGTGAGGAAGGGTGTTACGAGCACAGAGAGTTACTGCATAAAGGCACAGGAAGGTAAAGAAAGTGAAAAGCATTCTGGGATTTGTAATTTTCTCAGTGGTGCAAAACACAGAATTCAAAGGGTGAGGACAATGGTAGTGAGACAAATTAGATGAGAGGTAAGCAAGAACCAAAGGGTCTTTTTGGACAATGAGACACTGAATGATTTTAAGCTGATTTTAGTTCTATACTTGAGGAAAATTATCCTGGTCCCACTGGGGACAGTTTATTGGAAATAGGTAACATTAGAGAGGGGGAATTCAGTTAAAGAACGATTCCAATTGTTTAAGTGAAATATATGAGAGCCTAACCCATAACAATATTGGAGGATTTGGAAAAACAGGGATTGATTCCACAGACTTAAACAAGTCAAAGTTAAAGAACACACTCACCAAATGTGTGTATGCACGTATGTGTGCCTCTGTGTGTGTGTGTATGTGTGTGTGTGATGGGCAGGAAGGGGTAACAAGTGTAGAGGTGGGGCAGAAATGAGGGTGGAAAGCTAAAAGAACTCCCACTCCTTCCCTCATTCATTGATTTAATAATGATGATTGAGCCAGTTTTCCTAAGGATAGTGTGTGTTTGGGGTAATGTGCTACCTTAGTAAGACAATAATAACATACACACCTATTCATATTAATGCCTACACATCTGACCCAAGCACAAGATGAGAAAACCTTAACAAGAAAATAGTCACTCAGCCATTGAGGAACCTAACTCTGTGCTCTTGAGTCATGGTTGAACAGCCTGCTTCCTAGAGCAAATCTCAAGGACCAAAGGAATAGTATGAAGCACTAGATTTTAACCAAAGAACAGGCCTGTTCACAACGTGTTACTATGGTGAGTTATTTAGTAGCCTTTAAAATGACTTATTAACAAAACGAGAAACTTACTACATCGGCCTCTGAAGCAATTAAAGAATAAAATCTGTTTTCTAAAATATCAGGAAAAAATTCTTAAACCATAAGGAAAATGATGTGGTTTCACAAAGCCAATCCAAGTAATTAGATATTTAACTGAAATAGCAAGGCACATAGGAATAGATTATGGTCCAAGGTCCAGAGAAAACCAACGGAAATGGTGAGTTGAAAGCATGCAACAGTTTCTAAAATTAGCATTCTATTATCCTACCTCTGTATTATGCATAGAGGTGCCTTAAGATTCGTTAACCCCATAGTTCTTGTCACTGCTGTTACCAGCTCAACCAGGCCAATAACAAAAAGTCTCTTAACACACTGCCTGGTTTGAAAAAATTGTATAGAAGAATAAGTGCCCAAAGTAATTCTGATTTCCAGACAAGAATTAAAAGATACACCTCCTCTTTTTTCAAAAGATTGGTTTCCTTTATGTTTGTGCATTGGAAGATTATCTGACCTTGAGGAAAATGAAATCAACAAATTAGCAGAAATGAATCAGTATCATTAAAACAAATATATAACATAGTGGATATGAGCTCACTTTAAGTCTGATAGACCTTTATGAGAATCTCGGCTTTTGCACTGATCAGGCTACTTAGCCTTGCTAAGCCTCATCAATGATATAGAAATAATAGCACCCAGTTCACAGAATTGTTGTGAGAAGTAAATGCTCATGAGGCGCCCACTCTAAATCTGGCGTACAGCAAGTCCTAAATACATGTTAATGTAAAGGGTGAATTAACATCCTGCAAAGCAGTCATTTGCATTCCCCTTTTACAGGAGAAGAGATTGAGGCTCTGAGAGAGACTCTCAGTGACATGTCCAAGGTCACAATGTTGGTAAATACGAGAACCAGGATTCAAACATACTATCTACTATGGTAGATAGTAGACTGCTCTCTATTTTTTTTTCATTCTACGTTTTAGAAGCTACTATCCTTTCAACAAGCCAGGACTTAACGTAAATATTGTGCTGAGCTTCAGGCTTCAGAATCAAATGAGAGAGGGAGCATATAGAAGAAATGAAAACAGACAGAGTCTATAGCAAACAACTCAGTTTTATAGCCCCATAAATGATCAAGTTTAGAATATAGAACCTATGAGAAATAGTTAAAACAATCAAGAAAATTTAATATGGAGAAGAGACAGTAGGGGGAAATATAGTTGCAATCATCAAATTTACAGAAACGTAGTTTAGAATATTATGGACACATCCGCTTTGCAAGGATGGTTTAATTATTCCCAAAGGACTAAAAATTAAATGTAAGGAAAAATGACAGTTACAAAATAGGTATTCTGCTGCCAATTCTGAAGGAAAATGTATGGGGGTGAGGGTGATTTCAGGGGCTAGAGCTCTGTTTATGATTCATGGATGAATTATTATGTTTATATTTGCAAGTTCTATACCAAACAGAGGGCTGCTGGATTGTAAGAATATCTCAAAACTTGGATTATTTTTTTACATAATGGATATTTCATCTGAATTCTCATGTTTACATAATGGATATTTCATCTGAATTCTCATGTTTAACTATTAAAATGCTCCTAAGTGTACCAAAAAGAAACTGTTCACAGCAATTTGCCACTTAATAAAGTAATTACCAGCAAAGAATTTGATTATTCTCTAAAAATGTATCTCAGCATATAATTTCACACTTGCTCAATGATATATTAAGGTCATTATCTTGGATTGAAGAAGTTTAAGGATTAGATATTCCCAAATTCTACTTTCAGGCTGACCACTGATACCAAATATAATCCACAGAGAAGAGCAAGAAATAAATTAAATGCATATTTCTAGATAATTACACACCATACTGACCAAGTCAATCTAGCATACAAAGAAGGCCCATCACCACATAACAGCAAAATGAGATTTTAAAAACCATCTAAATTTCTCATAAACATATGATCATACAATCACACCAGGGGGCGCTCTTAACACTGAAATAATGGATGACATATTTTAAAACACGTGGTGGTCTCAGCTGGCCAAAACAAAGATTTCTCTAGGCATGTAGTACTTGTAACAAGTGCTTATCTCCTGAAAATGTGTGTTGGCAATACACACATTTTCTTCTGCATCCAACTGTTTTTGTTAATACTATCAAGTTAGTCTATCAAGTAAAACATTTTCTACTGATAGGAAATATCTTATTTTGGAAACATTTGTCTAGTTAGAGTGGCATCTGTCTCTTATTTTATCTGTGGGTAGGCTGATTCTCAATAATAAACAGAGTAATTAAGAGTACATACAACTTTAAAAAATGGTTTCATTGTCAATTTTATGTTATTTTTTATAAAATTTCCTATCAGAACTTTAACTTTTTCCCCCCTATAAAAAAGCGGTTATCTAAAATTGACACTCATAGAGAAATTCTAATCGGGGCAGTATGGGACTTTTCCATATTTTCTCATTACCTGGCAGGAACTCTGAAGCCTGGATGCTCTCCTCAGAACGTTCAAGATTCAGAATCCTAAAAATAGGATTAGAAAATTAGCATGGGGCTTCAACAAAATAGAAAAAATGCAAAAAGGTAAATGTGGTCTATATCACTCAGGTAAAGTCACCATATACTACTCCACCAACGGTAAATATTTTTATACAAATGACACCTGATTTAATGAACTTTAAGAAACAACTTAAAGTTGAAAGGAAAGAATCACAAAGTATGTGAAGAGGACATAGCTACCCATCTTCCTATAGTGGTAGAGAAGGAATCTGTAAACTTTTCTCAACCCATGTGGTTGAAATCATCCCCTCTTTTCTGCCAGCTCCCTCCATGAGTCACCATTTACTTGTGTCCCAGCTCAAAGAGATAGAGAGTTCTGGCCAAGGTACACCCCATATGTATGGAGAGTATGCACACCTCACATTTTTGCTGTGAGTTTAAGGAAGCAGGAATGGACCTCTTTACTGTTTACGCCTTAAATCAAATTCATCAGCAGGCTAATGTCTCAAATCCTTTTGAAGGCAACAAATTTTTCATTCTATAACAAGAGTAAGAGTTTAAAATAAAAATACACTTAGAGAAAATGATACATGTATTTAGTATTTTAGACCAAAGTGTATGTGAATGATAGGAAGTCATACCTACCCAGAAGTAGATTTTAACACAGTTTTCGAGGATGTAGGGAGAAGGAAGAAAAAAAGAATAGGATGAAAAGAGGACAGGCCACAGAGAAAACTCTGCAGGAAGAGTATGTTAGGAGAGGAATCAGGTAACGAGTATTACCTGCATTACTCCATCTTGATGTTTGGAGTGAAACAAATACTGAGAGGTTCATCAAGGCAAATGCAGCTCCATTTGGTGACAGGCAACATCTGACATAATCTAATCTGGCATATGGTAAAGCTGCATGGCTTTCCATCAATAGCAAAGTCAGAGAGCAGTGGTGTTGGGGTTCCATGTGGTCCATCCTATTAAAGGTAGGACCTGAGCCAGTTGCTAGAAAATGGAGATAGAGTTTACTTCCCACTAGGACTGGAATGGTTGCCAGAGAGCCACCAAGCGACTTATATTTTAGATCAAGTCTTAGTGCCACCTGAAGATAAGGATACTAACCAAGAAATGGCAAATTTAAAAAAAGGTTTGATAAACTGGATGTTGGATATGAGAGAACAGGAAGAATCAAGGACGTAAAGGTTTTTGATGTGAGCAACTGAAAGGATAGACCTACCATTTAGTGGAAGTGAGAAACTATGGGAATAGCAGATTATTGGGGGAAATAATTATTTTGACTTTGGGTTTGTAAATTTTGAGATGCCTATTAGACATCACCAAGAGGGGCAATATAAAGTAATCGGTTGGCTATTTCAGTGTGGAGTTTAGAGAAAGAGATCAAGCTTTAAATATAAAACCGAGGGTTTTCCACTCACTGACAGTATTTAAACCATGAGATACAGGAGGAAGTGGAGTACAGACAGAAGAGAGAGGACAGACACTAGCCCTGGGGTGGGGAGACTCTTATGTGGCTCCATCATCCTTGCCTCCTGCTGGTCATGCCCTTGTATGGTTCCCATTCCCTAGAATGTGAGCAGGACCTGTAACTTGTTTCTAACCCATAGAAAATGTGACAGGATGCATATGAATTGCACTGTGTGATTACACTAGTAAATTATATAAGATTCTAGCACTCATCTTGCTGAAGTTTTTCACTTGCTAGCTGACTTTTGTGAAGCAAACAGCCATGTTGGGGAACCCACTTGGCAAAGAACTGAGGGCAGCCTCTAGCTGGCATCTGGTAAGTTCTTCAGCCTACAGCCGACAAGAAAATGAAGCCCTCACTCCTTTGGCCTCAAGAAAATTTTGCCAACAACCTGAGTAAGCTTGGAAATAAATCTCTCTAGTCAAGCATTCAGATGCCACCCCGTGACACCCTGACTGCAGTCTTGCAGAAGACCTAGTTAAGATATGCCCAGACTTCTGATCCAAAGAAACTATGAGACAAAAAATGTGTATTTTTTAAACCACTGAATTTGTGTTAATTTGTTATGCACCAATAACAATAACCATAGATAATAATAACAATAATAACAATAGAAAAGTAAGGAAGGCCCTGAGTTACTACAACATTTAGAGGCCAGAGTTATATGAAACAGCAGGGGAAAAAAGATCAAGGAAGAGAGGCCAGTGAGGTACTAGGAAAACTAAGAGAAAACCATTTCTCCAAGGGGCTTACCACCAGCTTCCTCAGAGAAACATGAAACAGAGATAAAGAGCAAAGGGAAAGGTGAGTCTGCTGATTTGCCTGAGGCTCACAGGTATTCAACATTGGAAGGGAGATGAGAAGCCAGGTGGAGCCACCTCCCTGACAACCTTGGGGTCTACTACTTTACCCCTTCCGAGGTGAAAGAGCAAAGAGACAGTGATGCTGCATGGGAATTGGAAGAAGCCAGAAAGTTCAGTTCTTTCTGCTATAGATGGTCATTCGCTAACAATACTAGTGCCTGCACTGAAAGATTTACAGCTATTTTTTAGCAATGATGAAGTTCTCTGTGCATTTGTGTGTGTGTGAGGGGTCCTTATAATCTATCAAGCTCATAGGTAATCACTGAGAAGCCAGGTTGAGCCACCTCCATTCTAGCCTTCTTCCGAGGAGAAAGTGGTAAGAGGTACTGCTAAGTAAATGACAGACAGCCTTATTAGGCTCCCCAGAAGACCTACTTAGTGCCAAAGTTGAGCTCCTTCACTATTTATCAGGCTTTGAAAGTTAGTATTTTAAACCTGGCTAACGCTTACTACTAATCAAAGTCAGCTCATTTTAATTACTAAGTAGATAAGATAACCTATTTCCAAACTTTTCATGTCTTTAGACATGCTTAGATTGGCTTTTATTTTTTAAAAAAATTAATACAACCAAATCTAATATGCATGTATTATGCGCAAGGCCCTGAATTAACAAGGTTGAGCTCAGTGAAAGAAGGTGTCTTCTTGCTTTTTTGCATAATTTGCATCAAACTTATATCAGCTATATTTTGTATCAAACTTATACTATTTATAAAGCACTGTCACACAGTCAAAGACTATTTTATGCCCTAATGTGATTAGTATTCAGCTTTTATCTAGACTTATCTGCAGCAAGCATCCTATTTTCCTATAATGACTTGAAAGCAATTTCTTCTCTATTCACTTACTCAATGAAGATGTATTGAGCACTTAGTTACGTAGAGGGGCAAACTGGATAAAAAATAGGCAAGTATTCAAAGTTCCTGTTCTATAAGATGACCTTACTCAAAATGTGTGCCTTGTCTTTTATGTCTTCAATATACTTTATCTATGCATATCTGTGTGTGTACATATGTGTGTATGCATATATAAATATTTATCTACATTTACTCTGCCTAACTTATATACATAGTGTGTGTCTATATATATTATATATTTATAGTATATTTATCTCCTATAAGCTAGCAATAAAACTCTGCCCTTGTACCATCAGCTTTTCCCCAGATTTTGCTCCATAATCAAGGCTAAAATATTAAATCAGTTGCTCCTATGTTTCAGTTGGTTCAGAAGTGTAACAGTCTTCATTAATCTCAATAATGTCCTTGACACTGGGAGGCAAAGGAAGTATAAGACTAGATCATGGCATGGTGGAGTTTTCACCTTATTCTATTAGTAACAGCTTTCCTATTCTCCTTTTCCTGCCTATCCCCACTTGAATGTAAGCTCCTCCCTAGCAGAAACTATTAGCTTTTCACTGGTATACCTTTTAGCACGTAGTGTGTGATCAATAAGCACTATTTGACTGATTAGCTATTTTCAAAAATGGTTAAGGTGGCTTTCATGAAAATGGAAAAATACATTTAGACAAGCAAATGTAAATACATTGTTAGATAAACATACACAAACTCTAGCTAAGTAAAAAGGGCCTACACAATGTTTAGCCCATGGTTTCCACTCAACAATTTGTTTAATGAACTGGAGATAATAACTATTTTTTAAAATAGGCCATATAACTAAATTCGAAAATTAAATCTAGCCCTGTGCTTTCTGACAGCTTTTACAAAGACAGAAATACAGATTGTGTAACCTTATTTCCAACAAAAAGAAGTATTTCACTTTAGCAAAGGAAAAACTTTTTTCTTGGGTGATAAATTCTAAGAAGAATTTATTGCAAGGATCATTAGATTAAAGCAAAAATCAGAGCACATTTCTTCCTTAATGGGCTTAAGGAAGATGAATAAATTGATTTAGAATTGCTAAAATTAAGGTGTTGGATTGAATAAGATATACAGCTCCTTCCAGGATTTATACTGTGAGTCTATCACCTGTCAATCTTTCTGTTATTGATGCATGTACCCATCAATAATTATTATTTATTAGGATAAGTTGTGAGCATTTTCAAGACCAGAAAAATAACCAGGATGTTAAATGAAGATAAATTTCTTGTACTTTCCAAATTGCACAATGCTTTCACATAGTATAGCTACCTCACGTGAAAAAACATAGCACAATATTAATATCTAGTCTCCACTGCCTTAAGGGGTAAGATTTTAGTTCATTTTAATGTGAAGTATCACATGAAGTTATATAAGTGAACACAATTTCAGCCTGTAAAGCATTGCGAAAAATGTAAATTAATTATTAACACTGTAAAGAAGTATAGTTATTTACCCGTGCTATATTAGTGAGAATGAATTACTACTCTACATAGGCCAACTATATTGTCTGCCAATACCATAACAAGCTGCTGAAGTCAGCATCCCTGATGAAGACAATCAGTAGTTGGCCAGGGTTTGTACCATGCCCATGCCCCCACAGGAGCAAACTCACTGGACCTGGGCTAGGCATCTAATCCAAGGGCAGGAATCCATTAGGTTGGCTTCTGACATTAGATGAGGACTGGTTCAATTAAAAAAAAAATTACTAGGGACAATCCATTTATTTTCCTTTGGACTTAAACTAAGAAATGCCAAGAAAATTAAGCAGTGACAGAATTAAAGGTGACACAGGCATAAAGTAAGAAATAATACAAGCTATTTGGGAATACAGGCATGGAGTTGTCATCAGAGGTGTTTTGGCCCATGAGAGAATCCAAGAAGGCAGGTGGCCGCCAAGAGCACTGACTTTGCAGTTCAATACAAATCCATATGTATTCTAATAAGGAAACAACTTTATCCTCTTTTTCCAGCTTTAGTGAGATACAACTGACACAACACTGCGTGAGCTTAAGGTGTACATTGTGATGATTTGATACACATATATATTGCAAAATGATTATCACAATAGGGCCAGTTAACACAACCGTCACCTCACATGGTTAACATTTTTTGTGTGTGGTGAGTACATTTATGATCTACTTTCTCTGCAATTTTCAAATATATGATACAATATTGTTAACTATAGTCACCATACTGTACATTGGGTGTCCAGATGTACTTAGTAACCTTATAATTGGAAGTTTGTACTCTTTGATCACCATCATCCATGCACCCCTTCCACTCCACAATCACCAATCTACTCTGTTTCTAGAATTCAATTTTTGTAGATTCCCCATATAAGTGAGATCATACAGTATTTGTCTTTCTCTGTCTGACTTATTTCACTAAGCATAATGCCCTCAAGATCCATCCATGCTGTTGCAAGTGGCAAGATTTCTTTCCTTTTTTAAGGCTGAATAATATTTCATATACATTTACACATATTTTCATTATCCATTCATCCATCAACAGACGCTTAGGTTGTTTCCATATCTTGGTTATTGCAAATAATGCTGCAATGAACATGGGAGTGCAGATATCTCTCCCTATGGAAATGATTTCATTTCTTTAGGATATATACCTAGAAATGGAATTGCTGAATTATACGGTAGTTCTATTTTTAATTTTTTGAGGAACCTCTATACCGTTTTCTATAGTGGCTGCACCAATTTACATTCCCACTAACAGTACACAAGAGTTCCCTTCTTTCCACATCCTCTCCACACTTTTACCTCTTGTCTTTTTGATAATAGCCATCCTAACAGTTGACATGATATCTCATTGTAGTTTTGATTTGCTTTTCCCTGCTAATTGGTGATGTTGAGCACCTTTTCATGTACTGTCGGCCATTTGTATATCTTCTCGAGAAAAACATCTATTCAGATCCTCCACTCATTGTTTAATCCAATAATTTGTTTTATTGCTATCGAGTTGGATAAGTTCTACATATTTTGAATACTAATCCCTTATTAAATATATGGTTTGCAAATATTTTCTCCCATCCCATAGGCTGCTTTAATTTGGTTGATCGTTTCTTTTGCTGTAGAGAAGGCTTTCAGTACAATGTAGTCCCACTTTATTTTTGCTTTTCTTGCTTGTGCTTTTAGCATGATATCCATAACAATCATTGCCAAGACCAGTGTCAAGGAGCTTTTTCCCCTAAGTTATCTTCTAGGAGTTTTATGGTTCCAGGTCTTATATTTCAGTCTTTGAATCACTTCAAATTAATTTTTGTGAGTGGTATAAAATGGGGTTCCAATTTCATTCTTTTCCATGTGAATATCCAGCTTCCCCAATACCATTTATTGAATAGTCTATCCTTTCCCCCACTGAGCATTCTTGGCTCCCTTGTCAAATATTAGTTGACCATATATGTATCGGTTTATTTCTGGGCTCTGTACTCAGTTCCATTGGTCTATGTGTTTAGTTTTATGCCTGGACTATACTTCTTGATTATTATAGCTTTTTAGCATAATTTGAAATCAGGAAGTGTGATGCCCCCAGCTTTGTTTTTTCTTAAGATGGCTTTAGCTATTGGGGATCTTTTCTGATTCCACACAAATTTTAAAATTATTTTTCTATTTCTGTGAAAAATGCCATTAAAAGTTTGATAGGAGGGGCTGGCCCCATGGCCGAGTGGTTAAGTTTACGCACTCCGCTGCAGGCGGCCCAGTGTTTCGTTGGTTCGAATCCTGGGCGCGGACATGGCACTGCTCATCAAACCACGCTGAGGCAGCGTCCCACATGCCACAACTAGAAGGACCCACAACAAAGAATATACAACTATGTACCAGGGGGCTTTGGGGAGAAAAAGAAAAAAAAATTAAAATTAAATCTTAAAAAAAAATCAAGCCAAAGAAATATATTTAAAAAAAAAAAAGTTTGACAGGAATTGCATTGAATCTATTGATGGCTTTGGGTGGCATGGATAGTTTAATAAGATTAATTCTTCCTATCCAGGAACATGAGATATCATTCCACGTATTTATGTCTTCTTTAATTTCTCTCATCAATGTCTTATAGTTTTCAGTGTATAGGTCTTTAACCTCCTTAGTTAAATTTATTCCTAAATATTTTATTATTTTTGATTCTTTTGTAAATAGGATTACATTGAGTTTAAAAAATATATTATTGAATTTAGTAAAACCTCTGCAATAGAATAATTCTGTGAAGGTATTTCTCTTCAAAGATTATATAAAGGAAATCTTAGTACAAATCACATGAAAGTTCCTACAGTACAGTAGTCAAGACAGCTGGCAGACTTATATGAATATGAATAGATAAATTCTACAGTTGCTCTATCCAAGATGGTAGCCACTACCCATATGTGACCATCAAAATTTAAATTAATTTAGTTAAAATAAAATAACTTCATCTGACAGAGGTGAGGTTTCCATCATTGCAGAAAGTTCTACTGGACAGCGCTGTTTGACAGTATGAGTTCCATGAGGCTAGTGGCTATTTTCCCTGTGCCAACTCAAGACATATTTGTGAAAAGAATGAATAAATGAAAGATGGTATCAGGAACAAAATCTGGCAACATATAGTAAGAGATGTTTGTTACAGAATTTTTACAATATAAAACATTGGGAATAACTTGTATATCCAATAAAACGCATCCATCAATAATAACATGGTCTCATAATGGAATATTATAAAGTCATTAAAAGAGTTGTTTAGAAAAAACTAATGACTTGGAAAGACAGTTATGTTCTATAGCTAAATGAAATAAACCATAGTAATATTTTAATGGGAAATAATTATGAAAATATAAACATCAAGAGAGAGGAATCTAGATATCAGATATTTTATTTTTCATTTCTTCAATTTATATTTTCTAAAGTTTTTATAAATGTGATCTAATTTTGTCATAAGAAAAAAAAACTTTTGTTCTTTAAAGCTCATACATTTAACCTATAAAGCCCTGACCTAGGATTGATTCCTAAAGAAATTTACCAAAAATAATTATATAATTTTTACTTCATTATAAAGAAAGAAATCAAAGATTTCTGTATAAGAATGGTAAACACTTATTCCTAATAAAAAATGAAGACAGAAGGGCGTAAGAAGAGAATAACAAAATATATGCTAAACGTCACAGAAGAAAACATAACAAAGGCGTTAAACCATGCCTTTGAATAATACTAAATGTATGGCCGATTAGTTATAGATGTTAAGCTACTCCGACTTACAGGTTAAGTGAGAAAAAAATAAGCTAAAAGTTACATAGACAGTATGATCCTGAGTTTGTTGAACTTACATAATGTAGAGGCAACAGACAGGTGTTTCAGCAATTAAATACATGGACCCAGAGAAATACATAATTAGCTGTTTACAAGGGATTTCTCTAAGTGTTGGGTGACAATTTCTTTCTTCATACCTTTTTATAGTTTTAAAATATTCACCGTTAAGTCTGGCTTTGTTTTATAAGCAAAAAAACCAAAATGTAATGTCAAAAAAACAGAGCCCCAAGTTCTGAATTATCTGCTTCCTCCACGTTCCTCCAGATCAGTGAAGAATGAGTGCCAAGCAGAGGGTGTGACTGTGGGACCGGGACTGGACAGGATCTCCTTCCAAAGCCCTTGACTAACACCACCTGACTCAACTGCGCTTCACTCTCCACATTCACCTCAGCTCAGCACTAGGGGATGCGACACTGGCTTTCACTGCCAAGGATTACCTTACATGGACTTAACTATCCGCCACACTGCTCATATGTTCTATTTCTCAACTGCAAACTCCAGTCCCCACTCCTTTAGTTTCCTCCCATAGTGCCTCATCTAGCACCGGATATAGCTTTAGCAAAAAAAAAAGGGACATTAAAAAGTTGAACAGGACATTCTCCCATGAATAGAAAGTGCACAATTTCTCATCCCAGCAGGCACTCTTTTCAGAGAAAGGGTGAAATTAATAGTAGAAGACCAAAACTATCCCTAGGGGAAAAGAGATTTTTTTGAGTAATTGAGAAAATTCTTGAGGCAAAGCTATTAAGAGATGTTTTTTACCCATCCAAAGTCATCATACCTACAGTTTTTATTTATTTTTTTAAAGAGGCAAGCATCAGTAAGGTATATTTGCAGTGGAAGAAAAGTGAAACTACAGCAACTTCAGAATTTCAGAGATAGGTGAAATGGTGACTAGGAATAGAAATAGTTGGAAGAATGGCAATACAGTTTGATAAAACTGTGTGACGAAGTTAGAAAGTCTTAACTTCAAAGGTTAAACTTCAAGCAATCACAGGTGGAAAGCCTAAAAACGTTGTCAATATTATACCAGTTCTTACACACGGACGTGACAAGAGCAGAACAGAATAGAGAAGTGAAGCACATGATGACAAGGCAGGTGGCCTGCTGGGTAAGGACACAGAAGCTGAAGACTGACAGCAAGAGTCAAAATCTCACTTCAGCCATCACTGGCTGTCTGACTCCCAACAAGTTACCTAACCTTTCTGTACCTCCAATTTCCCTGCTGTAATGAGGATAATAACAATACGTACCCCAGACGGCTCTTAGGAGAATAAAATCATACCACACAGTGAGTTTAATAAGTCCTAGTTGATTTGGATGTGAGGTGGAGAACCACCATTTCAGAGGAATCCACTTTATTTGGTTTACAAACATGATAAAAAGCTGAATTTCTGTTTAAAATTCAAACATCAGTTTGACTTGGGGTCATGAACGCCTGGTTCTTCTACCTCAAGGTGAACTGTGGGCACAGCATTTTCTTTTCTATGCCCCAGTGTGCCATGAGGAGGCGCACTGGATGAGCCCCACATTGTCTTGCTACTTTCACATTCCTATGATCTATACAGCCGGGAGAAAAAAGTGTTTTAATACTGCTGCTTACAAAATATTTTCACAGTAGGAACTGAAATGGTGGAGCATTTCAACATATTTATGTAACAGCTAAATTAAACAAAGAGCAAGTACAATCTCCCAGTGGGAGAGCTACAGAAGTAAAAACCGATCAAAACAAAGAGTTTTCACAATGTATGCAGTCCTAAAGTTTCAAGGAACAAAAGAAAAGCCCTGAAAACCCAATCCTCGTGTTGGAAAGAGCAGAGAGAATAAGAAATAACAAGATGAGGTTTTGCTTTTTTTCTTTTTTCTCTTCCTTCATAGTCTCATAGAGAGATGGAGGAAGTACTAATATCAGATAAAACGAATTCCACTGACACAGGTACATCTTTTCACCTCATAATCAAATTTATCTAGTACTTATTAACTTATGATTAATTAACTTAGTTACTTTATTAACTATTAGAAGCCGGTGGGGATTTTGAAGAATTATTTTAAATCTCATGTCTGCCCTCTACGAGTATATATACATATGTATATACACACACACACACACACACATATATCATAGAATAAGATATATATGTTATATATAATAAGGTACATAAAAATATATTGTATTTTTATGTACTATAAAATAAGATATATACACATTTAAAGAGGAACGGTAAAATGTATTCAAATACAAGAATAAATGGCTTAACTCTGGGATCATAAATTCACATGATTATCAAGTCCAGGAAGGCCAAGAAAATCTGTGTAAGAGGCAAAGTAGATGCTAAGCCAAAAGGAAGCATGCTTTCTCAGAAAAGCTGCCCACCAAGCGCCCATGGACTGCTGCCACTTGGGAACGGAGGCCCAAGGTTCCCAGATTTCTAATTTTCTAAACAGAAACAAGAATCTAGACATTTATGTAAAATCTCTATTTTTTTCAGCACTAGAATCTAATTCAAACATTCTAAAACACCTTGTAAATCAAACACACCTCTCTGAGGCCAACGCAGCCTGTGAGCTGCTGGTTTACAGTCTGTGGTTCACTAAGTGCTATATAAAAATGTTTGCTGGCACTTTATGATGCTTCAGATGTTTAACATGCTACAACATTTTTTCTCATAAAAACCTGAGCTAACTATTACACCAATTTTGTGGGGAAATTGAGGATCAGGGAAGCTAAATAATGTCTACACAGTCACATATCCAGGAAGCAGAAGATTTGGTCTCAAAACAAGGTTTCTCCAACTCCAGTGTCCATACTCTTTCTAACATAAAATTCTTTTTACCAAAAAAGGATGTGTGAAAAAGAGAACTTTATGTTAGACCTGGGAGAATAGGTAAGATTTGGGCAACCAGGGGGGAGAAATGAAATGGTCTTGGTTAGAGGCAATATGTGAACACTGGGAGGAAGGAATGAGCATGGTATTTTTACAGAATAGCGTGGAAACCGCCTGGTAACAGTAGGTGCTTCATATTGGGAAATCCAGGGAAGGTGGATTATATACAATATATAAATAATATTTAATTTAACATTCGCCACTGAACAGTAAAAGCTAATAAACTCAAAGAAATGACTTTTATTTACTCTTGTCAATTTCCAGTGTCAAACAATGATCAACAACACTCAATATTGTCTTCACTATTTTCTAAGAGAAACAGATTTCAATGACAATTGAAAAAAGGTGAAAATCATGTTGACACATGTATATGAGCAAAATTCTAATGAAGTGTCCTCCTAATACACACATCCAAAAGCAACCGAAAAATACAGTTACCCCATATTTCAAACAAAAGTTAGTGTCCTTTTTAGATAAATTATCCATAAAATTACATTCCTTAATTTCACCTGAAGATGACAGTCTCCCTACAACATGCCTCACTCTGACAGCCCTGAGAGCACGATCTGCTCCTCCAAGGAGTTAAAGCGCTGCCCTGATCACTGTGAAGAAACTAGTCTATGTTCTTAAGCAAATAATTTATTTAGTTTTAAGCCCACAAAAAGAAGACTGATCCCTTTAAAAATCCAAATTGTATTCTTCCCATTAAAACAACCTTCTCTTTGTGGGGAAATTATAATTAACATAAAACATGAATAAGGAGGTCATTTACCATGGAACTAGCATTGGAGAGATGGTACAAATGTCACTAGAACTTCCGATATTTATTTTCTTCAAAAGAAACTGGAAGGCTGGGGGTTTTTTAATGTAAAGTATATTAATTCTTAAAATTTTGGCTCAGTTTAAAAAAATATTTCAAGCCAGCCCTGATGGCCTAGTGGTTAAAATTTGGCATGCTCCACTTGAGCGGCTCAGGTTCAGTTCCCAGACACAGAACTACACCATTCGTCTGTCAGTAGCCATGCTGTGGCAGTGGCTCACAGAGAAGAACTAGAAGGACTACCAGAATATACCACTACGTATTGGGGCTTTGGGTAGAGAAAAAGAAAAAAGAGAGAGGAAGGCTGGCAACAGATGTTAGCTAGGGTGAATATTTCCCAGCAAAAAATAAATAAATAAATAATTTATAAGCCTCCCCTCCCAAAATGTGCAGATCTCCACAGTTTGTAACCTCTGGATAAGGACCACAATGGTGAACAAAACACACAACCTGTCCTGAAAGCCATAAAGTCTAGTGAAAGACACAGAGATGTTCTAAGGCAATTAAAATATTGAAATATTAAAATTGTAAAAGATGATTTGAGAACAACAGATTGGTGGGGTCACCCTCCCAGACTTAGGAAGAGGGAAAGCTTCCCAAGGCCACCAACCTGTACACTGAGACCTAAAGAAAATGCAGGAATTGACCAGAGTTGGGGGCAGAGTGGAGGAGACTTGCAGCAATGTTCAAACAGGAGAAATGGCTGGTACAAAAGTGGGATGGAAAGAGACTGCCAATCACATTTGGGGAACAGAATTGTCACTTTTTGACTTTCTTTACCACACCCCTTCCCCAGAATATCCCAAGAAAGTGAAGAAAGTATTGTAGTATCACTTATATTTTATGATATTTTAATATACTAACTCAAGCAGCATGTGACTTTCAGGCCATTTTTCATTCATGAAAAGATTAGCTTTATGTTAAATACACCTTAAACATTAGAGAGGAGGAGGAGGAAATATATAGAGATTATTCTATGGCTTTAAAATATTGCATCTCAAAGTTAAACTCAACCTAATTATTTGGTTTGGTGTAGGTTGGCACACCCCAGAGGAATATTTAAGAATTTCCTGGGGGTAGGAGACTTTTTCAAACAATACAGCTCCACTTCCCCCAATCCCTGAAGATTCTGACGGGTGTCTTGTATGTGTGTGTGTGGAAGTGTCTCATTCCTCAGACTTATAAGGAAAGAAAAAAGCTGGAAATCGAGGTAACTAGTCAAAGCAGTAACTAGCAAGTATGGCAAGGTGGACTACATTCATAAATGCATTTCACAAACGTCATTGAATGTTTCTTATCACAACCTTGAAAGACGAACAGTGTGTTTCTGCTCAAAAAGTGTGTATGTGATTTTCCTCTGATTATTCATCCAGTTGCTGGCAGAACTAGAACCTCAAACTTAGATCTGCTAACTTAGGGTGGAAAAAATACTCTTTCAGAGATCCTACGTGGTCCTTAACATACACTGTGGTGTGATGAGGAACGCATTGTTAGATGCAGAAGCCTTCATTCCTGGGTTGAGGTCGTTGAAACCTGTGTCTCTCCCCAGAAATGTGGTCTCTTCCTGACAGTGAAGTTGTCTCCGCCTTAACACCCAGCCCCTAGCACTGCCAAGCCTCCTCTTTTCTCTCACCGCCTGAGTCACAAGCACAGCCTCTTGTATTTCCCCTAATCTGGACTCAATTGCTCCTTTCACTCCTTCTTTTCTGACTCCCAGGTTCCTACCAAAAGTAGCACAGATTTTAGAAGTCAGAGATCTGTGTTCAAATTCTGAATCTGACATTTACAAGCTTTGTGATCCGGAAGAAGGTATTTAATGCCTCTGACCTCTAGTTTCCTCATCTGGAAAATGGTGCTGGGGAAGGGAAATAAGTGAAAAACTTAATTAAATATAACCTAAGAGGTCCGTCTGATAGCTATTGCTATTATATTTTATGTGTTTAACGACATTTTGTAGCCTCAATTCCTTTATCTGACTTTTAGGAATACATACTTTACTTCTTATTTCTATCTTTGGAAGGTAATTCTTCACAAATTATGTCAACAAAGCAGTTCCATAGTATAGGGTTAAGGAAATGAACTCAGATAGAATGTCGGAGTCTGAATTCATGTCTTCACCTCTTCCTAGCTGTGTAACCTTGGACAATTTAGTGGCTCACTTTGTGTCTAAAAAGGGGATAGCAATCTACCTACCTCATACAGCTTTGGTGTTAATTTAATTAAATGAAATTAAATAAAGTAGAAAGCACTTAAAATATGATAGGAGCTCAATAAATTCTTCTATTATTTGTTAGTAGAGGTATTATCATTTCCTTCTTTATTTAAATCACAGTCAATTCAGCAGGTCAAATTATGAGGGGACTGAAATTGATGTCCAATGGGTAAATGGATTAAAATCTTATGGATCCTAAAGAGAAAAATATATTTGCTTTCAGATTACAATTCACTTTGTGTCTTAAATCAAATTAAAGCAAGGTTTCTCTTAGTCTGTGAACTTCAGCTTATCCATCTATTATTTGCTTTTTTAAAAACGCATGGACATTTGGCTCAGATTTCTGTGAAAACTAAATTCAATTCATAAGTTACAACATATAACTCAAATCCAACATTTAATTTTATGTTTTATTCAAGTTTGAGCAACACAGCTGGGAGGGGAGGAAAGTCAGAATTTGCTTAAATTTGTGATACTTTTAAGATTCACAAAATAGACTAAAGGCAAAGCTGAGGTATTTTTTTGCAGCAAAGATACAAGAAGAGCCCAAAGGAATGAAGTGGTGAGCAGAGTTTCAGCCCTGTAATCTTCACTGGGGATCTACTTTTTCAGTTGCAATATCTAATGTTCAAAACTAAAAAACAAATCACAAGCTGAAACTGATCCGGTATTCATTGTATGTTCCATTTCTGTAACTATCAAAGAACATATGGCCCATCATTTTACTCTTTTGTGTATGTTTGTTTTGTTCCAAGAGCAGAATGTATTCTCAGCTATATTAATCATATTTCAAAATCAAGTTTATGCTTTATATGTAGGTTTTATGTAGTCTCTGATGCATTCTGAAAGCACACAGTACTTTTTCGTCTATGTAGACCTAGAAATGATGCTTTAAAAACATCAGGAAAATTGTAAATTTGGCTGAATACCTGCAAACCTAGCAGACGTCTTCTGGAAACTTCTCTCAACATTGATATTTTTGTATATTTTGTAAGACTGACACATGCCATTCTATGCTGGCTGCTTCTCTTCTGTTATGTGTTTGTTTGTATATGGACATAACCATAGTACTGTTTAACCAAAGTACTCCCTAACAGTTATGTCTGTGGGTACCAGCTTGTCTCCTAAGTATTCTCTGAAAATTACAGACTCATTCCTGCCTCTCTACACTGCTTATTAAAAATACTTCAAATATCCCCTTTGCTTCCAGGACGATGGCTGAGAACTAAGGCTGCAAAACTTATCTGGAACATGTGCCTGCCTACGGGTAACAGCTACACTGTATATAGGAGCATCTTCTATACAAGTATGTGTTTCTAACCATTTATTATTCATTCTTTCTAATTTTTCTCCCTATTTTGCTTTTTTAATGGGCATATTGTAGATTTTCAGAAGGAGTCACGGAATAAAATAATTACTAAACAGGGAAATTAAAGAAAGGCATTTTAAATTCAATGGCAAGTGCAAAATTAAATTAGATTTTAATGTTTCTTTGCGAGAATGCACTGCCCAGGCATGTACTGCCTAATGTCTTCTGGAGCCACTTTCTACCTTTCACTTTTTTTTGTTTTGCTGTCTTCTCAGTTGTCCTTGGAAAGAGCTCAGAGTTGTTCCACTTTTTCAATCCTTGGTATCATAGCTCAATTCTGGGCCCTCATCATTTCCAGCTCATTTTTAACTGCCTACATGACAGTTTTCCCCACCTCCAACCCACACTATAAACATCCTCTAGATTAAATTTTCTAAACACCACTTTCATCATGTCACAGTGTTGCTTAAGACCCTTCTGTGGCCTAGTGACCATGGAAAAAGCCCACACTTCTTATGCTGACAGATTCCAAGTCCAAGAAAATAGTATCCCATCTTAGTTATCAATCTAACCTCATGACTTCTCAACTTCCTGTTCATCCCATCAGAATAAATTCCTTTTCATCTCCCATGTACCACTGAATATTCTACCTCAGTGATTTTCCTGATGCTCACCTCTTCTTTTTGCCCCCATCTCTTCAGCTATCCAAATCCTATCTATCCTCCAAGGCCAACTGAAGTGTCATAAATCCTATAAAAACTTTCAACTGCTCCTGCCCACAAGTCATACTGTTCTCTGAATTTGCACTACACTTACCACCTGGCTATGCAATTCAGTGACGTTTATATGCTGTGCTGCATTGTTTCTCCTTTGGAACCACTGCTAGTCCAAGTAGATCATAAGCTGCTTGAAGTCATGAAGTATTTCCTGTTCTATCTTTCCTTTCTATTACCCATTGTGCTTTTTTCATTGCTGGAAACACACTAGAGATACAAGGACACAAAGTGGACTTGATACAATAATCTTTAAAACAGTTTATAAAATGAAATTCTACTAACTGTACTATTACCCAAGGATAGATTGATGATTGTCTAAGTGATGTGAATGGGGCAAATCCATGTGCTGTGAAAAAGGTTAAGTAGAGATCAAATTTTTATAAACAAAGCAACAAGTTAAATGCAACGGATGGTGATATTTAAATAATCTGTGGTGACTCTCTTTATAAAGAGTAGAGGACCTCCTGATTTTTGGAGTTTCAAACACAGGTTTTTGTCTTGTTCTTTTAAGAAGGAAGCTTTTTAATTTTCTAAAATAAGAATTGAGAAAATCAAACAGGCAGGGGAGAGCAAAGTAGACATGTCTGCTGGCTGAGAGAGCGCACTCATAGTAATCCAGAACAGTGTATCAGAGCACAGATGAGATGAGGAGGGTGCCCCTAGAGAGAGGCTCCCTGTGACGGACCATCAGAGTCTGAACTGGGTGAGGAGTGCATCCTCATGGAAGAGCAAACTGGAACGAGGTATGAGATGGAAAAGCATCCAAGCAAGAGGGAGAAGAAGCCCAGCATCAGCACTCAGAACAAGCAGAGATCCCTGTGGAAAGGTGGCCTGACATGAGATTTCAGTACCTAAGCAAGACGAGGAGGGCATCCATTCATGGGTGTGGCTTAGTATGAGGCATCAGAGCTCCAGCAGGGTGAGGAGGCTTCACGCATGTAGGCTGGTCCAGCAGGGAGAATCAAGAGCTCAAATGGAATGAGGAGGACATTCATAAATGAGGGAAGCCTAGCAATGGATGTAATAGTCCACGCAGGGTGAGGAGGTCATTTCCACATAGAATGACTTAGGATAGGGCATAAGATCCTGAGTGACGAGGACATTCCCTTATGGAGAGTCAGAGTTGGCACAGGGTGAAAAGAGCATCTGCATAGGGGAGGAGTTGGAAGGGAAGATGGGAGATTGGTATATTAAGCATAATATATTTCTTGGGAGAAACCTAGAAGACAGATTTCTGAGAATCGGAGATGAAAATTACACATATGCAAAAGGAGAAAACTAGAATGAATCTTGTGGTTTTGGACTGGTATTGGTAATACTAATGAGAACTCATGGTTTTCACTATACAGAGAGAAATAATTATGAACAAGAAGGACTACGTGTGTGTATGTGTGTTATACATCTCTCTATTCCCCAGATCTATCCACTGTACGGCCTGGAAGCAGTGACACTCTGAAAGCCATCAACACACCTAACCCCTGCTCTTAGCTTCTACCATTTTACACTAAAAGGAATCGAGCTAGTTAGAGAAATGGTTGATTCTAGGCCTGAGACAGAGAAAGTACAAGATAAGCTACAAATACCTGATATGGGGGTATTAATATCCAATATATAAGAAACTCATAGAACTTAATAGCAAAAAAACAAATAACCGAATTTAAAAAGTGGGCAAAGGACCTGAATAGACATTTTTCCAAAGAAGACATACGGATGGCCAACAGGCATATGAAAAGGTGCTCAGCATCACTAATTATTATGGAAATGCAAATCAAAATCATGATGAGATCACCTCAAACCTGTTAGGATGGCTTTTATCAAAAAGTCAAAAGATAAGTGTTGGTGAGGATGTGAAGAAAAGGGAACCCTTGTGCATGCACTGTTGGTGGGAATGGCATTTGGTGCAGTCATTACGGAAAACAGTATGGAGGTTCTGCAAAAAATTGAAAATAGAACTATCATGTAAGATTCAGCAATTACACTTCTACGTATATCCAAAAGAAACGAATTCAGTACCTCAAAGAGATATCTGCACTCTCATGTTCACTGCAGATTATTTACCAGAGCCAAGACATGGAAACAATCTAAGTGCCCATCAACAGAGGAATGGATAAAGAAAATCTGGTGTGTCTATATATATATATATAATTTTCTTTATCCATTCATATATTTTCATATTTGTATCTTTTTCTACATAAAATAGATAAATAAAATATATGAGCCATAAAAAAGAAGGAAATTCATGGGCCAGCCTGGGGGTGTAGTGGTTAGGTTCACATCTTCTGCTTCAGTGGTCCAGGGTTTGCAGGTTCGGACCCCAGGCAGAGACCTACACACCACTCATCAAGCCATGCTGTGGTGGCATCCCACATATAAAATAGAGGAACATTGCCACAGATGTTAGCTCAGCAACAATCTTCCTAAAGCAAAAAGAGAAAGATTGGCAACAGATGTTAGATCAGGCCCAATCTTCCTCAAAAGAAAAAAAAAATGGAGGAAATTCTGCCATTTGTGACAATATAGATGAACCTAAAGGACCTTATGCTAAGTGAAATAAGCCAGACAGAGAGAGAGAAATACTGCAGGGTCCCACTTATACGCACAATCTAAAAAAGTAAAACACATAGAAACAGAATGTATAAGAGTGGTTATCAGGGTCTGGGGAGCTAGAGAAATGTGGAGATGTTGGCCAAAGGGTACAGACTTTCAGTTTTAAGACGAGTAAGTTCTGGGGGTTTAATGTACAGAATGGTGACTAATAATGTATTGTATACTTGAAATTTGCTAAGATAGTAGATCTTAAGTCTTCTGACCACAGAGACACAAAAAAGTTAATTGTGAGGTGATGCACATGTTAACTGGTTTGACTGTGGTAATCACTTCACAATGTATACTTATATCAAATCTTCACATTGTAAACCTTAAATACATACAATTTTTATTTGTCAATCATACTTCAATAAAGCTGGGAAAAAAATTTTTTAAAGATAAGCCACAAAGTAAGGAAATGCTCAAATAATGGGACATACCCTAAGGACAGAGAAGCCAGCTTAAGTGGTGGACTGCCTGCAAAATTGGGTAACAATTTGAGCACAAAAATAAAATAGAAAACCTTTATTTATATAGGTAACAATTAACAAAGTAAACAACAGATTTATGAGGAACAAGATATTTACACAGTTCTAATGTACCTTCCCACAAAACATTTATTAATTACAATAGGGAAAAGAATTATTTTACAGTGGAGGACTCTAGCAGACTCCACCTTAATAAAGTAATCAAAGTGAGCATCAGCAGTAATGGGGCAAACTGCAATCATGCACCATCTGATAGGATGTAACGAAAAGAACAAAGCATTCCTTCTGTGGTTTCTTGACAAAGATGCCTAATCTGACTGTAATCATGAGGAAACATCAGTCAAATTTATAGACAGAACATTCTACGAAATAACTAGCCTGCAATCCTCAAAAGTGTCAAGGTCATGAAAATCAAAGAAAAAATTGTGGAAATGTTCCACACTGAAGAGGTCAAAAGAGACAAAACAAGTAAACGCCATATGTGATTTTGAGCTGGATCCTTTCACTATAAAAGATGCATTTGGGACAACTGGCAAAACTTGAATGGAACTGAGATTTCTCTGAACGTATCAAAATTGATTTCTTGGTTTTGATGGTGGTATCACGATTATGTGTGGGAGTGTCCTTGTTTGTAGGGTTTAAACAGTAAAGTGTTTGGGAATGATAGGGAAACAAATTAGTAACTCACTCACAAATGGTTCAGGGGAACAAAACATTCTTTGTACTATGCTTCCAATTTTTCTGCAATTTTGGGATACCATAAGAAAATTATTAACAATAGATACTTTGAAAATCATTAAAATATGTTAATATAAAACCACACGTATATAAAATAAACTAGAGCAGGGAGGGTTGATGCAAGGACCAAAAAAGGAGCGTAGCGTTATCTATGCTGCAAACACATCTGCCGTTGTTTGTGCTATGAAGAGTCGCTACACCTAATTAGTGCTGCACACAACTGATGGTATTTAGTAAAACTTTGGTTGTTCGAATATACTTTTTAAAACTCATCTCAGATAGGCAATTAGTCTATCTGAGTAATGGCTGGCTTAAGTTCAAATGTGGTGGACTTGCTAACCAGAAGAGTCATAAAAATTTTTTTAAATAAATAAAATACTACCTTAAAAATAGACATTCTTTTAAAATTTTATTTTTCCTTTTTCTCCACAAAGCCCCCTGGTACATAGTTGTATACTTTTAGTTGTGGGCCCGTCTAGTTGTGGTATGTGTGACACCACCTCAGCATGGCCTGATGAGGGGTGCCTT
Source organism: Equus quagga (assembly GCF_021613505.1). Lineage (NCBI taxonomy): Eukaryota > Metazoa > Chordata > Mammalia > Perissodactyla > Equidae > Equus > Equus quagga. The sequence continues at coordinate 4,403,137 of NW_025796728.1, read as the reverse complement.
GTCCACGCCCAGGATCCGGACTTGCGAAACCCTGGGCCACCCAAGCGGAGAGTGCGAATTTAACCACTCGGCCACGGAGCCGGCACCCAAAATAGACATTCTTAACCTAAGAAGAAACACTGGATAAAATGAAGTAGTTCAAAAATTTGGGCCAGCAGCCAGAGACATCTCTTACTAGAGCTTCCATTCCTACTATATAGAAAGTTTCTCTCCTCTCCTTCCAGTCTCACGGGCATTATCGATCAAGAGATGTTCTGAAGAAGTGGCTGATGCAACTGATTGAAAGCTATGCAGAAAAATTTTACTGGAAGTTCTAGAATTTTAGACAAGTGTGTCCCAGGACAGCAAAAATCTCTCTTTGACAACCAAAGCTCTCTTCTTTCTAAAATCTGGAGGTTATAAATATCACCTATGTGAGAATTGAGATCTTATCCCCAATCTCTTTAAATGGGATTCCCAGCTTGCTTGGCTTTTATTCACCACTACTCCTACCACATCTCAGAGACAAAAAAGACTAAGAGATGACAAAGATTGATTTCTTTCCTCAACTCCACCTGTATGTGGTCTATATGACACTATAAACTCGGCCAACAGATACATAAATCTGGTAACTTACTCTGAACCATAAACCACTTTAATGGGTCCAATTGAAGCTGGGCTATAACTCAATTTTTGGTTTAGTAAACTTTTACATTAATATCTCAGGAGGAGTCCTGACAAAGATGGAGAGCCTGGAGCTGCTACTTCCTCTGCTTTTATAGTACAGCTTGAACAGGATATCTTGTAAGCTGAAGCATCTAAGGTAGCGTGCAGATTTGCAAAGGTCCAAAAGATATGAGGTAGAGCCTAAAAGAAAGCAATCTTTTGAATGCCATTTGATACAGTGGCCTGCAGAGGACAGGAAGAATCAAATAGTAGACCCTGGTCATTTTCTTCAATAGCACTTAATGGTTCTTAACCTTCTTCTGTCTGCAACCATCATTATTACTGTGTACCTGTACTATCGTCATTATCTGTGGTGAATATTGCAATGGGGACGAAACGTTTAATGAATATCCTTCACTTGGGCTCTTGGATAAGGTAATCTGAAGGTTATAATTTTATACAAAATAAGGCCAGATTCCTCTCATTTTTGATAGGCAGTGGGAAATAAAAATCTCTATCTTAAACTTTTGTTAAAAAAAAATCAAAGTGCATTATATTTTCATACTCAAGGCTAGAACCAATACTGAGTATATTTAAATTGACATCACATCTGGATTAAATTTTTTAATTCTAGAAGGAAATGTTTAACCATGTGAAGGACATTATCAATTGCTTTCAATTGTTTTGACAATTCCAATCTAGTTTATTTTCTTCATGCTTTCTTGAAATTACTTCATAGATTTGATATTTTGGTATATGTCATGGTCATTTGGCTTAATTTAAAAAATAATCTCTCTAATTTGGTCCTTTCAGAATCCTCTATCTTTCCACATATTTTTTTTTGCACTAAAATTTTCTCTAAAGTTAATTCTTATCTACCAACTGATACAGTAGTAAACATTTAATTACGTTGTCTACATATCAATTTCAAATTCTTGTCAGGGTCTGTCTTAGTCCATTTGGGTTGCTACAACAGAACACCATTAGCTGAGTGGCTTATAAACAACAAACATTTATTTCTCACAGTTCTGGAGGCTGGAAGATCAAGATCAGGGTACCAACATAGTTGGGAGAGGGCTATCTTCTGGGTCATAGACTTCTTATTGTATCATCAAATGGTGAAAGGGGATGGGAATTCTGTGAGTTCTCTTTTATAAAAGCACCAATTTCATTCATGAAGACACCACTCTCATGACCTAAGTACCCCCAAAGGCCCCCCCTCCTAATACTGTTACTTTGGGCATTAGGATTTCAACATATGAATTTGGAGGGGACACATTCAGACCACAGCAGGGTCTCAAAATTTAAATATGTTTTCAGAATGAATTTCCAGCATTACCTTTTTTCTTTTCCCTAGATCATCCTGGAACAATATGGCGTTTTCTAATTCCTGTCCCTACTTTACATGTATCTAAAGTATAGAATGCCAATTTCAGTGTTATACAGTAGAAATCAGAAGAGCTGGGTTTGAGTCTTAATTTTTATAACATAGTATTGGATGAGGTATATAATACCTTGTCTTCAATTGGCTCTAAGTATTGCCATTCCCATTTTCGAAATTGAGAAACCTGAAGCTCCAAGAGGTTCAACAACTTGCTTAAGGCAAGACAGCTAACAAAAAGGACTTGTGATTCAAAATTATATCTGTCTGTTTTAAATATCTGTGTGTGGAGTTTTTAAAAAATTTTCTGTTCTATAATGACATCCTTAATTATTCTGCTTAACAGAAGGTTCTAATCTATCTCAAATCTTGAAGTAATAGAATGCCTTTCGTTCAGCTTTGCCTCCAAGTTTAACATCAGATACCAGGATAAATACAAGGATGAATAAGAAACAACCCTTTCTTTCAACAAATTTATAACCTAGAATAAAAGAGCAAAAATTCAGCTGGATTATGCAGGAAAAAGCTTGCCCTCTCCCCCCCCCCTTTTTTTTTCACTTATCTCAACATTTAAATTTTCCACTGGAGGTGGAACCTGTAATATATGAGAAGGTAATGAATTGTTAGAAAAATTTGGTTTCAGGTGACACGCTATCATCATTGGCCCAGTCACAGAGAAATAGCACACAAAGGTTACCTAAATGAGGCTTTTCCTAAATTAGATTTCCAGGTCAAGAGATTGCTTTTTCATGTTGGAATAAATGTATTGAATCAACTAGTAGAAATTTCACCATGCAGACAACATCTCAGTGTTTATGAGCCCGTGTTGAGATAACATTTTCAAAGAATGGGGGTGAAAGGTAAGGATTTAGGGACAAAGGAAGACTGATAACCTAGAATGAGAATCTGCACTTGTCCCAGTGGCCATAGAGAAACTGCCAGACATCTGACTTCAGGTGAACCTAGAAGTATTAACTAGTGTCAGTTGTAGGGAGTGGCTTCAAAATGACTCATGTGCTGTATTTTTTGTTAATTGATGCATTATAAAAAAAAAACATTTACTCCAGAATGAATGAAGAAAACAACTAGGGAGACTACAAAAAGATTAGTTCTCAGAAGAAATATTGGTCATTGGTCCTTGGTGTCAATTTATAATTATATTAATTATAATTATTCATATATTTGTATATTGTGATGAATTAAGCTTAGAAATGCAGTTTATTTTAAAAGAATCAAATGCAGATGGTAAATTTAGTTACTGCAAAGGAGCCCTGATTTAGAAACAAAAATGTCAAGATATAAACTAAAACAGAAATGAAAAAAATAACTAAAGATGAAGTTATTTCTCAAACAGGAATAGGTATTCCAGAATCTATTTTTAGCCTTTCAGATATTAAATTGGTGAAAACAAAAGTTCAATATGAGGATACGTCTTTTCACAGGTTCAAGGAAAACTTGATTAAAGAGAAAAGAAAACCCCTATGTGTACATGAAGGAGTCCACCTACTGGACAGAACTGTTAATTGGTGTGGGGGAGAAAAGTCACAAACAGGTGTTTTATACTCTAGGCAGAAATCCTCTCAGCAACGTGAAAATATAGCTTTTTTTTTTTTTCTCTAACAATTAGCATTACTATTCTAACACAAAGCAGGAACCATTAAGTGTGCCTCACATCTAGAAGGGTTTAATACAAACCAAACTGGAAGGAAAGAAAGGAGGAAGGGAAGAAAGGAATGAATCCCAACTCTTTTTCCTGATTCTCCTGTTCCATTTTGTTCATTTTTTCCTGAGAAGTATTTTAGGGGACAGATTTTCATGTTCATTTTCCATAGAAAGATATGATGTCCTCCTAGCCTAAGGGTATTAGCAAAAAGAAAGCAGAGACTCATTTAAGAAGCAAAGCTTCATTCTAGTTTTAGCCAGTTTGACATTTGTGAGAAAACAGGGAAAGGTTGCCTTATGTCCTTCATTTGCACACTGTCTATCACCTTGGGCTCAGAGGTTTCATCTAAGATCATGTACTTCAAACTACAAAGTAAATATCCCGTACAGATATAGGACAATCAAGTCTTATTTGACAATTCATACCAAGCAGGGAAGCCATCTTACCACCTGGCTCTTCCCCAATCGCCTCACCCCAGCAGCATTAGCCTCTGCACCCTGAGGCGGCTTGGAGAATGAAAACAAAGGCAGGACTTAGCCTAGTCCAAAGATTCCTTTGCCACCTCCTGGACATGCCTGACTCCTATCTGAAGCTTATAATCAGGCCGGTACCAGTAGGCTACAAACGCCTGCTGAAGGCATAGATACCCAAAACGGAAGGCCTGCTTGCTGTGCTGACACCACTCTTAATGACTCAAACATCTGGAAAACAACATTTCACAGTGAAGATCAGAACTTCCCTGATAAGCAATAACTCACATGCTGTCTACTGTGCATTAGGAGCACAATGGGAGTAGCAAAGTGGCGTCCCTTAGAAGGTGCCACAAGAGCTCAGTGCTTTCCTTGGAGGTAAAGACTTTGGTATCTCAAAGGGGTGCCTTCAGGTAATAAGACACTGCATTCCACCAAGATTTCAATGAATTCCTTTAGGATTCTAGGAAAGAAGCTGCATTTAAATCCTAGTCTATTTTCAGCTTGTTAATGCCAATTTAAGAATTTAAGTATTTTTTTTAAATAATAGGTTTCAAATCACAAAAGTAACATATAACAAGTCAAGTAACAGTGATGGACAGGTTCCTATGTTTCTAAAGATGACAGACGATTATATTTCTTCTTGAATAATTATACTGCAATGCTGTATCTTCCCTATTTGTCTCTTGTTTATACTTCCTCCAATTCCCAATTCTATCTCTTCCACTAATCTTCCACCCTAGATACCACCAATGCCACAAAGCAAGCACCAAAAGATATCTTTAAGGTAAGTGGGCAGCCACTTATCTATACTTTCAGGTGTTCCTATAATGATCATGTATTAATTAAACAAACCCAGGAAGAAAGACTCACTTGGTAGAACGAGTTAAACCACGCTTATCAAAAGTTTCCACATTTTCATCACCCACTCTGCTTATTATCCACGTTCTCTCTGGCTAGGACTTGACATCCTCTTTGTTAGGTCTGGCCTTGGATCTGAAAGTGTGCTTCCATCAGAGACCTGACACCTGCTCCCTGGACTTAGGTTCTGTCATTAATAGTCTTAGCATTCAACTATTCCCCATATCCACCAGGCCTGACGCCACAGTACTCCTTGACTCTTCTTCAAGTCAGGGACACTCTCACACATTTTAACTCTTATTTTCACTGATTGAATTCTGTTTTCCAATGTTGCTCTGGTGTGTCTGAGCTGGCTGCCATGGGCACTACCTCTCAGAGAGACTAGGTAGGTATGACAAAAAGAACAAATGTACATTCTAGCACAGGATAACGGTAATACGGAAGGAGTGAAGTCTAATTTCAGGTGAAATGAATACCTTCTGAGGAGTAGTTCATAATGAGAACAGAAAGTTAAATTCCTTCATCTTTTTTATCAAGATTATTTAGGAGGGAACAAAGGGCTCTGAACACAAATAGCACTCAACAAATATTGTTGCCTTACCCCAACCATGTAAACACATACATATACCCACACACACTAAATTCAAACTGATAGGAAATACATCAAAACGTTAACATGGTTGTTTCTGAGAAGTGGAATTTTGAAAACTTACTTTTTTTCTTTTTTCTACAATTGTTGTTTTTCCCATGTTTCCTCATTAATCTAGTCTGTGTTACTTTTATTATGAGGGGAAAACATGATTTATACAAAGGAATAAATGCCAGCAGCATGAATACTAAGAGATTCACCTAAGCATTGAAACTTCTAACCTGAACAGCCAGCTGGGCCCAGCTCAGGAAATAATGGATCTAGCTGAAGGCAGTAGGACAGCTGACTTAAGCCCCCACTAAGAAGAATCTGGAATGAGTCCTGAAGCTTTATGTGACCCTGGTGTGCCTGAGTAGAAAAGCAGTCTAAGTCTAGGCCTTCCTTAGTGCATGCCATGTTTTCATAATCACAAGGATTTGGCTTCTGTTCTAGTACAGAGCAGTAGCGAAAGCTAGGTCTGGCAACTGGCTGGCAACTATAATGGATGTGAGTAAGGACAGACTGCCTTTACCTATCCCGACAGAAAGAGTGCTGCTCTAAAGCAAGTGGAGTCCCTAGAACATTAATGATGCCTTGTTCATTCATTCTCTAAATATGTCCTCAGTGCTCACCCTATGCCAGGACTCTGGGCATATAAAAGAGGACAAATCAGACCACGTGTCTTCCCACATAGAGCTTACATTCTACTGGGAGGCACAGGCAATCAACAAAGATACAAAGAAAAATAAAGCAGGGCAAGAGTGCTACTTCGAGCAGGACGGGCAGTGAAGTTTTCTCTGACATCACGACACTTACAAAGAGACTGAAAGAAGTAGAAGAGCAAACCCTGCAGACATTTAGATGAAGATCCTCCTGGACAGAGGAAAGAACAAGTGTGAAAACTCTTAGGGAGAGTCCTTCCAGTGCTGAGTAGAAGGCAGCTGGGGAATAGTGAGTACGGAGAGAAACTAGTTAGTCTGGAGTCAGAAGACGTCAGGCCTTTGAGCCACAGTAAGGATTTTTTATTTTATTGAGTGTGATAGAAAATCATTATAGAATTTTATTCAAAGGATAATAGCATATTTATATTTTAAATAGGTCTTTCTAACAGTGCATGAAGTATAGCTAAATGGAGGAAAAAGTAGACACAAGTGGTAAGAGGATATAGTAAGGTTGCAGGCTAGATATGATGGTGGATTGAATAAAAGTGGTGACAAAGAAATGGAAAGAGGTGGTCAGATTCAGAATAAATTTTAAAAGTGCAAAACCAGCAGTTTGGCTAATGTGGGATGTGAAAGTAAGAGTGACATCAGGAGTAATGCCAAAATTTTTGACCTGAGGAACCAGATGTTACCATACACTTGAAGGGGAATACTATGGGAGAAACAGATTTGGTAGAGAAAAATCAAGAATTCAAGTTTAGATATGTTGGGTTTAGGTAGATAGTTTGATATGGGCCTGAAGTTCAGGGGCAAGATTCAGGCCAGAGAGAGGACCTGGGGAAACTTCAGTGTAAGGATGGTAATTAAAAATCACCTGAAAGCGAATGTATCTGAAGAAGAGAAGAGGTCCAGGGACAGAGTCCTGGGATGCTTCAACATTTAAGGTTAGAAAGAGGAAGAGGATCCAGCAGAGAGGACTGAAAGGGAGGAGCAATGAGACAAAGAGGAGATGAGAAGAAAGATGCCCCCAAAAGCAAATGAACAAAACGTCTAAGAGAATACTCTTTGAATACCACAATCATGTAAAGTTTCCTTGTCTTGTCTCTGACCTTGGAGCCCTGGAGAAAAGACATGAGTTTACATCAAATTTAAGTCTTCCCCACCCCTTTAAATCTATATAGTAGACTAACGAATACCGGGCCATTCCACTATGCGTTAGTTTGTTAAGCTCTGAGCCCACTCTTGCTTCTTTCCCTTCTCCTCCAGCCTGTGGCACTAGGGAATGACACTGGATTCAGCACAAGCTGAAGAGACCACAGATTTTTCAGGGTAACACATCCTGAAAGCCAAGCTTCATTGTGAACACTGTAAAACCAAATTAAATTGCAGGCATGTTATTCTGATGCAGTGAAGAGAAAATGAGTCTCAGATGTAAGTAGGTTTCTTTTGTTCCAGTTCTATGCAATGGACCTCTTACGTATTCATTTATTTTTTTATTCTTTCACCCTATTCAGTTAAATTTATTTTTAGCTATTGTTGTGCATCCTTCAGGAGAGGCAAATACTAAGGAGTATAATCAACTACAACCCAGAGGTTCCAAAGACTAGCCTACTTAACGCATCACTGACAAATGAAAGTACACCTTGCCTCCCACAAGAGTCAAGGACTCCCTTTTGCTAACTTCAGTAGCCTGTGAGTCTTCCTGACTTTGATATTAACTGCAGGGACTACTGATATCACTCTTATGGATTATGGTATAGACTAAAAAGAAAAGAAAAGCAATATCACACATGTTTATCAGACTTCACTGATATTTTTGACAATGTTAGTGGGACAAGTCCATCAGGAATGTCACATGAGTTAACAGAGGTAGACAGTCTAAGTGCACATCTTTTAAATCACTGTCATGTATCTTTATCTCTATTATCCATGATGGAATTTATGATGCATCTTATGAGATGTGTTTACTGGCTTGGCTATGACACAAGAACTGAAGCACACAAGGACACGCACTCTTCGCATCTGAGTTTCTCTGGGGACTTGCCATCAGTTTATATGGAAGGTAGAGCTTAGTGCACCTCAAGAGGTGATTTACTCCGCGGGGCCTGACTCCCTTACCCAGATTCTTGGGCTTCTTCCCCATATCAATTTCCATTATCAGAAAAAAATGACTCATAAGAAGGAGAGAAAATCAAAGTAGCCCCAAAATCTTCAGAAAATAAGGACCAGAATAGGTCATTGTATCCCCAGACCACTAGCTATTTTGGTAAAGTTTTTTGTCGTTGTCATGGAAATAATTTTTTTATGGACAAATAAGGCTGAGGAATGTCTAAATTTTATTTTTCTGAACTTTGTTGTATTGTCATGTTTAATGTGTAATCATAAATATTTACTTTCTTACCTAAATTTATATATGTAGTTTTGTATTTTTTTAAAAAAGGGCCCCCCAAATTGCACAAACTCCAAGTTGTACCAAACCCTGATCTTCCTGAGGGAGAATTATTCATTAAAATCAAATAGCTGGGAAATGATGAAAAGTGGACTTAAAGCTAGTTGGTCTCAAAGAGTTCTTTCTCTAGCCCCATTACCACCTTCACCATTTCAACCTCAGCGAGAACGAATTTTGTCTCCTCCTGAGAATAAATAATTTTGGAGAGGAGAGAAAATTGACAAGGCTTCTGAAGAAGGCGATATTATTAGGCACACAGTGGGGCTAGGGCCCTTAAAGATAAACCATTTCTACTTCACAGTTTTGCTTAGACTTGTGCCACTGGCCTCCTGTTATAGTACTGGCTAAAAAGAATTATTTATTGAGTACACAGGAGTACAAACTTTTATTTTGTCTTTACCCTTTCATTTCTATAAATTTGACTGTGGTTTCACAATCGACATGCCCATGAGATTGTTGATGGGGGAAAAGGAAAATGTGCAGTACATTCTTTGTTTATGGAAATCTCTATCTCAGAGGTACCAACCTACTTTTACTTTCAGATGTCTTTTCTTAATGTGGTGGTTGTGCTATTGGTAAAGCACCCAATGGCAACTTCATGACTTGCACACCCAATAAATGCAATAAATAATTAAAGCTAACACTAAGCATGCTAATAAGTCTGTAGGATTGTTTCCTAAAACAGTTACACCAGTAATGTACAAAGGTTACAACAGGCAGATAAGCAAGCCAATCACATTTGAGATGTGATCATTTTTCTGGAAGATTCACAGTTGCTCTGCTATTAAAGCTAGTGAGAAAACTTTCCTCTGGGGACCATTTTCCTGGTTCATTTTGTACCATGCTAGCACTAACAAAATAAGAACAAAATGGATTAAAAGCACAGTTTCTACAATAGGAGTAAACCTCGACACACCTAATACACAGTTTTGGGCAATTGTAGTTTTTGCCAGTAGCAAGCAACAGGCACGTTTTGCTGTTATTCACGCAGCTCAGCTGATATGAGCAGACAGAATTGAAAGAGAAGGAGAATGTGCTTTATCATCTGTAGCAGAATTTCAATTTTCTCTTTCAAGTACAGTTGAACGCATTTTCTTTGCAACCCAAAGACAGAAGATCTTGATTACTGTTGCAAGAATAATCTCAGCCTTTGTGTGAAGAAGATAGGGAAAATAAATAGTCTCTCTGGGTGATGTGTCAGCTTGTGAACTTACAAAACAAGATATATTCTTGGAGGTAGGGAAATTAAATTAAGGTGAAACAGTAGACCCATTAAAATGACAATTGAAGGCTTATTTTGTAGACCACGGCTGGCTTCCCAATTGTCCTTTGTCCTTAGCCTCACCCCAGGGTCACAGACAACAAAACTAGAAACAAACTGGGTCAAGACAGGGGCAACTGTCTGGAAATACAGGTCACTCAGGCTATGGGTCCTGTCATGAACTGCTAGCTCTTTTGTAAAATTAAGATTCCAACTCCCTTCTCCTCTGCCTTCCCCTACCACCACTCTTGTTTCAGGTCTTTAGACAGAAAAGGGGTTGATATCTCTCCAGATTTCATCCAACACCAACTCAGCTGGCTTCTTTCTCCCGATAACAGGCGAATGCTAAGCATTCACCCTCTTGAGTATTAAGAAAAGTTGCATTTCTCTGTGTCACCTTTACTTTATCTCCACTCCACAGACAAACATCACTTGGGTTTCTGCTAAGAAAGAGTAGTAATCTGCCCCCAGAAGTACCAGAAAACACTGATTTAGGGACCAGCCCATTATGGTCCCCTCTCAAGTATTCTGTTTTCTCAGGCACCCTTCAGGATAACGCCTATGGCTGCCAACTCAGTACTGCCTTCCCATCACCACCCATACGCCTACCCCTCCTCCCTCTCCACTGCTCAAATTAAACAGCTCATTCACAATTTATCTGACAAATCATTCTGCGATAATGGGTGACAGTGGTCTAATGTGCAAATTTACATGGATATGAGTTCAGGCCTCCTCATTTCACACCCCCCCCACCTTGGGTAATACTTTAAACCAGAAGATTAATGAGGATTTCTCAGACCTCATTTTCTTTTACCTCACATCAAAATGTGACATAGCTAACCACAAGTAGTGTAAGCCCTGACAGTGGCTTTTCTCTTTTTTGTAATGCCAGTGCTGGCTTAAGCATTGATTGTGAGGCATCCACTTCACAGAGGCATCCACTTCAAAGATGGTTAGCTCCAATAAACACAGTACCAGCCACAGGACTAGATAAAGAGCCAGGCCCAGGCTCCTTTGTTTTAGAGATCTTGGTTGATTTTGATAACTGACCATTTTGGCTGCTTATTTTTATTTTTAAAGATTTTTTTTTTCCTTTTTCTCCCCAAAGCCCCCCGATACATAGTTGCATATTCTTCGTTGTGGGTCCTTCTAGTTGTGGCATGTGGGACGCTGCCTCAGCGTGGTTTGATGAGCAGTGCCATGTCCACGCCCAGGATTCGAACCAACGAAACACTGAGCCGCCTGCAGCGGAGCGCGCAAACTTAACCCCTCGGCCACAGGGCCAGCCCTTGGCTGCTTATTTTTTTTCCCTTCCTGCACTTTTAATTCCTTCTCTTATGTTTCAAATTCAGTAATAAAGAGTGAGCCCTCAAAACCTTAGGTACCCACCCTAGACCCCAATAAAAGCAGAACCCCAGGCCTGCTCTCTCTCTCTTAATCTCTGTTCCTGTGACCTGGCTGTGTGCCCCAAGGATGCCACGTAATTTCCAAGACTTGTAAATAATAAACTTTTTTTTCAAAGTTTCCTGATGGTCATTGCTGGGAGAATCTTGCAATCATAATAAGAACCACAAGGGCTGGTCCAGCCACAATATTGGTTATCGATAGACTGAGACCAGCATACAACACCACAGGAACTTGACATGGCTATTTCTTCAGCTTCCCCAACTATATTGCCTTTGTTCTCTCACCTTCACCTGTTACTCTTCCTAACCCTCTATGAACTATTCCTCTAAAGTCTACTCTTTGCCCTTATAGCTCAGAAGGCTTACTCTCATCACCTTTAGGTTGGTGAATTCTAAGCCTTTATCTCTTGCCTAGAATTCCAGTAACATATGTTCAATGTCTATATAGGAATTTTTCTCCTGGGTACAGTCATTGGCCAACATTCAAATTTGCATAAAGATTAATTTGCCACTTTCCCTTCCAAATTTATATTATTTTTTCCAAATCCTGAAGTTACCTCTGAATTACCTCTTTCCTTCCATTCATAAATTAAGTCTAGAAGAGCTGTTGATTTTTCTTTTGAATTCTCTGTTCCAAGAGCCAAAATTAAAGTAGATGTTCTTACTATTTATTACTTAGATTATTCCAGTATTTCCCTTATTGTTCTTCCTGACTCAAGACTCTCTCCATTCAATTTAACAATAATCAATTTTCCTAAAATATTGTTTTTCATTCTTTCGCTTTCCTGCTTAAAAACTGCGTTGATTCTACATTGTCTGTAGCATCTATCTTAAACTCTTTGTTCTAATTGATGGGTTCATTGCTGGCAGCACATCTCCTTCTGTTCCCTAATCACAGAAATAATCAATGAATCACAGTCTACTGTAAAATTACTCTACTGTAAAATTATGAAGGAAGAGGCTTTCACTTCTTGTTTATCACTGCATTTCGCTATACTTGGAGAAAAAAGTTAACATGTGTTCAAGAAATAGTCTTAGTTCATATTAGTTTACATACCTGATATGCTGTCTTCTTTCTTTGCTTCTCATAAAAAGCAAGGTCCAACTCATGTACCATGTCCTCCACTAAATATTATCAATACTCCAACCTGTACTGATCCTTCTCCTTTTTCTACCACTAGAGTTTTACGATATCCTATACTGTACTTCATCTGAAGTCGCTTTGTCTTTCCAGCTAGATATTACAGTACCCTGTCTATTTTAAAACTGTCATAGTATTAGCTATGAAATGTAAAGAATTTGAATCCTTATAACTAGAATCTAAAAGATGAGCTAAGAAAGGGTAAGTGAATAAGAGATTATCTCCTAACTACTAGGTTTAGCTACTAGTAGAGAATAAAGTCTCACTGGCTTAGCAGACATAAAATCCATTTTGATAAAGCTCTGAAGGGAATGGAGACCTAAGTGCACTTCAAGGAGGTATGCACGTGTGTGTGTGTGTGTGTGTGTGTGTGTGTGTGTGTATCTAACATAAATGTATGTGTGTTGAGGTGTACCCTTTCACCAAGAAGGGAAAGTGAGTTCTGAGCTAAACAGTGGCCTTCCATGAGGAAATATAGACTCCTCTCTGCAGATTTCAAGGCTCATGATAGATACAAGCCAAGCAAAATTTCTGCCACAAATTCATTCCCTAAGTGAAACAAATGAATTTAAAAGTCATTTCCATTTTAATTATTCTTTCTGCAACAGGGATATAGGCATTTTTAAGATCTTAAAATAAAAAGCATAATAATTACTACAATAGCTATCATTTGTGGAGTACTTGCCCCAGGTACAGTATTAACATCTTTATCCAGGAGAAATGACAAAAACTCATGTAATGGATGTGTGGGGAGACAAAACATTCCTGGATTTCTCATTGTTCCTATAAAAAGTCCAAGCCTCCTGTAAAATGGAAATGTATTCACGACATAGTTAGAGAATCTGCTTTGATCCAAAAGGATAATAAAACTTATCTCCCCCAAAGCCAAAAGGTTACATCCTTGAAAAGGTACGTAGGTCTGGGGTGAAAGACTGGGGAGAGTATCCTAGGTATTTACATTTCAAGGAGGAATGAGACCCAGGACTTAGAGACATCTCTAGGTCTGAGACGTACAGGGAATCTATATGACTTTTGGGGAGATTTTATTTCCTACCAAAGTGTTATAGACAGGAATCAGACCCATCATGTACCCCAGGAGACTCTTTCAAGAAGGAAGGAAGACAGCTGCCTCCTTACCCCTTAATAAGCAGAGAAAAAGTGTTTTTTCACATTCTTCATCTATAGACAATTTGGCTACTTGAGTAGAACAGCTGACCTGGCTCTTATTGTGTCACCACAAATGTAAGGCCAAGGGCAGGGGTGGTAGTGCTTTAATTACTAAGAAAAATCTGTCTCTGATACAAAGCACTTCATGTGTGCATTCAGAATAAAATTAATAAAGATGAACATTAAAAACCCAACATAATGTGAATTTCACAGTCTCAGCAGTTCTGAAAACTCAGGTGTACAATATATAACTTACTTTATTTCTACATCTCATTATAATTTCTGCTTCTCATAACTGAGCATAGTACAAAACTCCAATATTGGTTTTTAAATTTAGACTTTCCTGTGATATCTCACCCTGGTTTCAGAAAAGGTATATGTAACATTGAGGCATCAAAGGTGGTATGCATATGATCCTAGCTCACTTTTCTGCAGATATTTTGTGACAATATAGCTTGTCATATATTCCCTCCACATAGACATCAGACATAGATTGCTATTGGAGCATGTATTGGAATAGTGAGGTCCTTGCAGATTTGATTACCGCTTCAGTTACGAAGCATAATCAAGCATCTAAAATTTCAGTTGAATACCCTATTGTCCTTTTCATGGGCTTCCTTCTTGATGGAGGTGGAAAGGTCAAGAACTGGCACTCCTACTCAAGTTCTGAACAATTAAGAGATACAAAGAAGTTGGCTTATCAAGAGATCAAAATATTACCTCTGTATCTAATTAAGCACATAGTAGAGAGTGCAGTTTATCTATTATTGTGTTTTCTATTACTGAATGCAAAATTAAGCAGACTTTCCCAATCAGTCTCAGGACGATGGTGCGGGAAAAGTCCTTCTACCCCTGTAAAATGGAGAGCAGAGCAGCTTTCTGAGGACAGCTCAATCCCAAGAACAGGAGAAGAAGGGGCTCTGAGTTTCTTCTTCTCAATTCAACAATCAAATAACTCCCCAAACTGAACTATTACTTAGGTAGAAATTAGGTTGAGAGGCCAGACGTGTTATGACAATGGATCTTACATATAAAAAGAAGAAACACTGGGAGTGGGAAGGAAGCATTCAACAATCTCTCCCACACACAAATATTCTCCAGCATCCTGTTCTCCTAAACCATGGGCTTAATCATTAAGCGCTGCCAAGCAAGTGGCTTCCTCCCAGGGAAAGGAATCTGCAGTCTATCAAGACATCCTGCTCCCACCTTTATGAGTCACCCACCCCACCTATGACTTTGGGAATCCTTCTGGGACCACTGTTGGGAGTTTAGATGTTTTGAGGCAAGAATCCTCCAAAATAGGTCAAAAATCACATTAAATTAAATTTGTTGTCATTCTATATCTAAAGTTGAAAATTTATTCCCAGTTCTATTTCTTACCCCAAATTATGACTAACATATTATCCAGCATTTCTATCAGAGGTCCTGCAATTAGATCAAATGGCATAAATTCTAACAATAAAATCCTAACATCATTGAAATATCCCAAATTTGAAAATAATCTCCTTAAATTATTAAATTCCCAAGGAGAAGTTAAAGTCCAAAGATTAAATCACCTTCAAAGTCAAATACAAAAAAAATTAAGGTTCAAAGGAATGAAAGTCTATAGTCAAATTATCATGCCCTTGTGAGCCACAGCTGGAAGACGTTGAAATCAGACTGCCTAGATGAAAGTACAAAACTCATCCTGATGAATTTCTTCTACTTCCTCTAGTCAGAGGCATTCCCAATGCCTCAAATGGGTATAGTTCCTTTAGGGATGCAGAAATTGTATCCTATCAAAGACAAGCTTTTACTAGATACATTTTAAAGAGTCCAAAGAATAGTCATCTGGGAAAAGACAAAGTTGAATCTCTATTATTCTCTGTGACCACTGATAAACTCAAAAGGAATCAGAGATTTAAATGTAAAAATGAAAGAAAAATGCAACCATGAAAGTACTAAAAGAAAACACACAAATTCCTTCATAAACTTGAAGAGAAAAATACATTTCTAAATATGATTCAAAACCCATAAAAGAGGGCTGGCCCCATGGCCGAGTGGTTAAGTTCACGTGCTCCACTTTGCCGGCCCGGGGTTGGCTGGTTCAGATGCTGGGCACAGACCTAGCACTGCTCATTGAGCCGTGCTGAGGCGGCATCCCACAAAGAAAAACTAGAAGAATCTACAACCAGGATATACAGCTATGTACTGGGGGGCTTTGGAGAGAAAAAAAGAAAAAGAGGAAGATTGGCAACAGATGTTAGTTCAGGGCCAACCTTCTTCACAAAAAAAAAAAAAAAGAATAAATATTTTTTAAAAACCATAAAAGAAAAAACTGATATATTTTACTACATTAAAAAAAGAGGGAGGGTCAAAAAATAGATGACCCTGAAAAAATATTTGAAATTCACATCACAGGCAGAAGGTCTGTTTCTTTCATATAAAATGCACAGCTAAATATTGAATGGAAATAAAACACTACAAGCTCCCCAGAAAATGGGCAAAGAACATGAGAGTCAGTTCACAGAAAAAGAAATTCAAGTGGCCCTTAAACAAATGGAAAGATATTCAATTCATTCATATCTGATTACTAAACAATAAATACAAATTAAAACAATACTGAAATAACATTTTTCTCCTATTAGACTGGCAAAAATTGAAACATTTCATAATACTGTCTTGATGAGGCTATGATGAAGCAGAACTCTCATGTTGTAAGCAGAATGCAAAACAGTAAAAGACTTACAGAATTTGGCAACATATAAACTACACTACATATGCATTTATCTTTTGATCCAGTAATTCAAATTCTAAGAATTTATACTACAGATATACCTGCCAAAAATGACAAGTATATAAGTTTATTTATTACCACACTATTTCTGATTGCAAAAGAATGGGAATCACCCAAATGTCCATCAACAGGTGACTGTTTAAATAAACTATGACATATTCACATAACAAAATATTAATACCACCCAGCTGTAAAACAGAATGAGAAGCTCTCTACATACGGAAATGGAAATAAATATAACTGATACGCAGTTAAGTAAAAAATTAAGGTGCAGAACAGCGTATAAAGTTTGCTTTCTTTTGTAGAAAAAAGGAAAAATTAAAAATATATATTCACATTTGCATGCATTTGCATTTCAAAAACGACACAGGAGGCATACATAGTATGGGACCTACTAAATAGTTTAGGTACTCTAGCCAGACTGCGTGGGTCTGTCTCTGCCACTTACAAATGAATTAACCTCTTTGAGCCTATCTACAAAACGGGAAATACAGGCATTCTTACCTCATAGAGTTGATACATGAAATAAATGAGTTAACATTTGCAAAGTACATAGGATAGTATTGGGCACTTACTAAGTATTACAGAAGTGTACAGAAGTGTTTGTTAAACAAACAACTAAATAAGTGAAACCTACAGGGGGCAGAATAGAAGTAAGATTTGTCAATGTATACTTTTTTGCGTCACTTTAATTTTGAACTATTAGTGTTTGAGTTTTGGATGTATGGTTCAAAAACAATAGTAAAAGAACACATAAACTTAACAAAACTGGCCCCACACATGAAATTTAAATACAAGCCATTCCCAGATCCTAGAAGAGTTATCCCAAAACAAATTGTGTTCTTAGAAACCAGAAATAAATGGCATCTAAAGGAAGAAGGGGACACGGAAACATTCTTGATTTCAGCTTCACCAAGATGCTTGTTGGTTTGCATGAGTAGCATAGATTCCAGAAAACTTCTATCAACACATTAATTCTGACACTATGGATTCACCAAATCTGGGAGCAAAATGCACTCAGCACACTGTTGCCTTTCTCAAAGAATGACATTTGAGACATTTCTGCCTCCCAGACAAGTTTAAAACTGTGCAATCAAGATCACCAGGTTTTTACTTAAAGTACAGTTTTTTCCTCTAGAAAATGTTTTCAAAGCCTCTTCATTTCCATTCCCTCCTTGACCCCCCCATTTCTGGTGCTCTGGTACTGTTGGAAGTGGATTCTATCTCACAAAACGGGGCCTACTATCTCCAGTAAGCAGATATTTTCAATCCTATACCACAGAGGGTCTTTCCACTACATCTTGCTGGGGAATTGCTAAGCTGGTGAAACCGGCCTCTTAAGGAGGGTTTCTCTCTTATCCCATTTGTTTCGGCTGGAAAATCACTCTCAACAAATTCCTGAACTGAAGCTGCAAATGATGCTTCTGAAGCTGGAGCCCCCACAGGCCCAACGAGAATGAACACCTCATCTATGTCCTCCTTCAGGCACTGTCTTTCATCACTGAATTGGTCAGACCTCGAATAGCATTTTTTCTGCTACATATTTTTCTGCTGCAATGAACTATGTCTCTAGTTTTTATTTTCTTCTATCCTTCTCTTACACCTTTCAGAAAGTTTTAGTTAATTTTTTAACTATTTAATCTGCTTTGGAAGTCGAATTTCTAACTGCTTAACCTGCTTATTAATTTGGTCTCTTCTCCAAAACATACAGGATTATTGCTGTTTGTAGGAAATGAATACTTGCCTTCCATCTTATCTTTTCAAGACATTAGTTTTTCCTAATATATTCCTCTATTTCTTAAACTCTAGAATCTTCTCTACCACTAATGAAGAAATCACTAAATTGTGAGTTTACTAAAATCATCTACATTTAAATAAATCTTTTCTTCTCCACTTCCCTGGACGGATAATTCCACACGGGAACTTTTCTCCCGTTAGAGCCCCATCTAGCCCATCCAAGCTTGGACTTAACTCATCTTCTCGCCTGGCTCCTTTCTATAAGCCTCATCTTGCCACGCCTGATCTTGAGTCTTCATTCATGGGCACATTTCTTGAAGGCACAAACCATACTGTACAAATGCACAATGACTACATCATCCTGAAAATCACCTAATGCTACTGCGTGTTCTGCAGATCTTCCTAGTCTTCCTCAGCCTTTAAAATGCTGTTCTAATTGCCTTTTACGTCATCCCTTATCCATGACCTCTCAGTAGTTTCCTGACTCTCTTTGAAAGAGCCACTCCTTTCGAGATTTTGCCTCCTTCTCTTTTTGATTAATCTCGGAGCCCGGGTCCCTATTTCAATTTAGTAACAACTAAACAACGTCTCCCTTTTCTAATAGTCTGTTGTACAGCATTTAGATCCCCTTGAAGCGCCATTTCCTCTTATAGACGTCTACTTGAACTTCAAATTATTTTCTATGTCATCTTTGTCAAGTCTGTCTCCTAACTTCTCAAGTTTTCTCCTAAGCAAAATCAATTATTAGAACGAGAGCATTCCAAGCACAAGCCTTTTTTTTTAATTTGCTTTCTGAGCCACTGTTTTTGCATTAATTTCATTGAGTTCTCATCCTCAATTTACGAAGAAGGTATATGCTCTTTACAGTAAAGGGCCCCATTCCTTTTTAATTTGATATGCATCAACCTTCTATGGGTGGAATTATAGCTCGAATCTCAGTGATCAAAAGTCATGGTCAGGGCGTAAGGAATGGTCAAATTCAGAGCCGCTTGAGATCAAGAGGTAGGAGCAACTTTTAAACCTACAGACAAGCCAATGCACTCTTAGATTTGTCCCTCCAATGTTCCCTCTCTTTACTCCGGAGGGAAGTCAAAACAATACGGAAAAAGATCAGAATTGAGCAGACTTTCTATGCCACAAACCGAGGCGTGGCACAAAACATTTCCTGCAGGCAGAAACAATTTGAGACCTAAAAGGCTGGTACATGAAAAGACTCTCTCTGTAATCAAACCCTTGTCTCAGACAAGACTATTTAGAAAAAATCATGTCTGCAGAGTTCAAGGTCAAGCAGCAGTAACTATTCGGGTAGGACGAGTTTAATAAGGATGTCTCAGCACTCCTGGTCAGATTTTGCTCCCTGAGCCCCTCAAAGCTTGCCTGTCTTTGCTTACAGCCCAAAGCATGCAGACTTGCCCCTATCAATAGAATCATAAAAAGTTTTGTTTATATGAAAACAGCCACTCTTCTGTGGGCAAAACTGCCAGAAGTTGTAACAACCCACTACAGCTGGAAATATGTGGTCGGTGCCTAGTTCAACACTATCAAAGCTGAACAGCTCCCACTCTAGCCATGCCAGAAGTATGCCATAAGTTTTACTCCACAGTTTACAACACAGAATTTCTCTCCTTCTCCTTTTCTCCTTATTCCCACTCTACCTCCTAGATGTTGGGATGTGAGGAGAGTCCAGTAAGTAGCGTCTCTTTTCCCTCGAGAGACGTAAGAGAAGTAAAACAGTAGGAAAACCAAAGTATTGCCTTAAAACTGCTAGAGAGGATATTGAAGACTGTGGCTTATTACCGCAGGCTTATTGATACTGAAGCCTAGAACTGACAGACTTACCAACAATGTCACAGGCAGCACCCAACGGAAGATGGCGCACAGGCAAATCCGTACCTGTCGATTTACAGCCTGGAGGGGCGGAGTAAAATGAGCACTTCCTGTGGGCGGCTCATCTCTGAGAGAAAAGGAAGGGGCGGGTCACGCACAGGCTGACTTTCTCTTTCCAAATTGACCAATAGGATAACTGATTGCCACCGCCGCAGGAGGAAGTAAAGAGACACACGAGCGTTAGGCCTGTGGTTCTAATATGGGTCCCTCCATAGTGAAGGAAACAAGAGCTTTGGGAATAAGTATTCCCGCTCTTCAACTAAATGTGGAGTCTCTCTTTTTGGGAGCTTTCCCTTCCGTGTCACGGCAAACTTTTGGCAAGCTCACTGGCTCTTTCTCTCAGTTACATCTTCATCCCACTTGGTCACAAGGGAAGTTTGAGACTGCTTGTAAGCACAAAGCGAGCTGTAAGTCTCTTGTAGTGTATTTGACCTCTCCTAAGCATGCCAGGTCGTTAATTATGGTAACCGCCTAATATATTGTCCAAACTAGGACCCTTGAAATTGAAAGAGGGCAATAAAATTAAGGTAATAAATTTTTGAGATTTTATATTGGAGACTTAGAAAAGCTGCAATTCAAAATTCATTTTTAAAGTGATATTACTTCTAAAAATTAACGAAATTCAAGCAAACTTTTAAAATGTCTTTATATTGATAATATGAACATTAAAAATAACAGAATGGTAATTCTTGGCACATGTTGATGTGTTTTAAGTCGGGTTTCATCCTTAATTGTCTATAATACTGGATCACTAATATTTTTCTGAAGAATACATGTTCAATATGGTATTATTGTTTTAAATTTTTTCAATTGCCTACAGTCTTCTCAAATATGTATTTTATGGTTGATATATGGGAAATTTTGACACCTTCAATTTACTCTTTACTATAGACTATATTTTAAATTAAGAAAATAAGCTAAAAAGAGAGATTATACTAAATAGAAAATTTCTTTACATTGAAATATGTAAATTTTTCAGTACAAATATTTTCACATATACCGTCTTTTTACCTCTATTCAGAGAACTATTCTTCAGCAAACATTTGTATGACGCAAAATTCGTAAGATATTTTCCATTGTTTATGATTCTTTTGAAGATTTTGCCAAATTTAGATATTGCAAATTGGAAAACCTGTTAAATTTCATTTTATTTCTCTAAGCATGTGAACTTATTCAATTATAATAGCAGCTCCACAAAAAGATTCTTCACATGGGTTAAAATATTCCAAGGTACAATTATAGAATTTCAAAATTAAAGTTTATATTGTACATCATTTAAAATCCAATTGAGTTTCTTTAGGTTATCCATTGATTTTGTAGGGGTAAATTTTAACTTACCATGTCACAAACTTTTTTTCAAAAACTGCAATCTGAAAAATCTTCAAAATATGAATTTCATTAGCACAACAATTTTTGAATTGTTTGATTAAAAATTCCTAGAGGCCAGCCCCATGGCCTAGCGGTTAAGTTCAGTGCACTCCACTTTGGCGGCCTGGGTTCAGTTCCTGGGCACAGACCTACACCACTTGTCAACAGCCATGCTGTGGCGGTGACCCACATACGAAATAGAGGAAGATTAGCATGGATGTTAGCTCTGGGAAAATCTTCCTCAGCAAGAAAAAAAAAGAAAATTATAAATGGTTTTTAACACAATGCAACAAGATTTTATAAATTTTGTTTATAAAAAGTTCAGTATCTTTGTAGACCATTTAAATTCATTTACAAAATGTATTTTTAAAGAATCAAATATTTCTAAAATCCTACTTAGGAGCAACAAAGACAGAAAATATGTGGTATTATGTTTGAATGTTTTTTTTGGTACTCACTTCTAGTTTTATCACAAAAGTTTTGTAGTTGTATAAATAAAACATATATAAAAATATTTGTGATTTTGCTGACTACAGTTATATGTCAGTTAGAGTTTGGATACATTTATGAATTACGTGCAACCCCATCCAATTCCAAGGATATAATTATTCCATACATTTCTCAATTTAATAATAGTTTTTATTTTTTACTATGACCTTGTGCTCTGCCTAATTTAAGTTCATATTATACTGTAAATAATTTTATTTTTATACAGTTCTTTTAACTAAATATAGAACAACTTTCGCAATAATAGCAAATCTTTTACTTTTGAATTTTCAAGTTTTAATTTGACTCCATGAATTGGACAGAAAAAAAAACATTGGAAATTATTTAACTGTTTTCTATTTGAGACATCTGATAACAATGATATAAAACCACCTAACAGCCAACATGTCTCAACATACACACTAGAAAACTTGGGATTAAAAATAAGAAAAATTATTTACATGAGTAGTCATTTATTCTAATGGAAAACTTCTATTTCACAGTGTTGTGTATACATGTACTTTCTGCAGGCATATGTTAATTTCTTATCTTCCAGTACATTCTTCATAAAATAACTACTAACCTTTGAAGTACGTGCTTAGAAGGAGATTCTTCTGCAGTCTTCTATGTCTTCCGGTTTTCAGAGTGATGACACTAATATTCTCATGGTAGATGATAAATATTGACATATATTTTGTCCATTTTACATATTATCTATCAACTTTCTTGCAAATAGAAATTTAATATTTAAAATCTCATTAAGCATGCACTTTCCTTTCTTTAAGCTCATTGCTCCTGAAAAGGTTCATTGCAAAATTAAAAGAACTTTTACTAAATAATAAAATACTTATATATTTATAACGCACAGTAAATGACAGAACTGTAACAAGAACATTCAGACTACTATGTATGAGCTCAAGTACAGTATGAGTTTATCTCAGTTGGCCAGGCAGATTTTGTGTACCCTTGTCTATAATGTTCCACTGAGCCCACCTTTTGGCATGTTAGGTCTGGAGGCCTCCTGCATCTCAAAGTTCTGGACATGGACAAGGCCACAGTTGAATGATAGCCCAAGTGGATGGCAAGAAGTACAGCATCAAATATTTTGCCTACCACCACCTAAGTCCAGAAAGAGTTAGCGTTCCTAGCTGTCCTGAGCTAGTAGGGTCCCAGACCACCTTGCTTTATAGTGGATGTCTTGTATAATATTCTTTTCTTTCTTTTTCTTTTTTTTGCTTGAGGAAGATTAGCCCTGAGCTAACATCTGTGCCAATCTTCCTCTATTTTGTATGTAGGTTGCTGCCACAACATGGCTTCACAAGTGGTGCATGTCTGTGCCCGGGATCTGAACCCATGCACCCCAGACTGCTCAAGTGGAGTGTGCCAGACTTTACCACTATGCCACGGGGCCAGCCCCATAATGTTCTTAATAGAAAGATGTTGGTTATGTTGGGTCTGGAATGATCAGTATTAGAGACAATCTGTTGTTCATTGTCTTTTAGGTTTGACCACATGTTAACACGTGTTTTGTTTACTACACACATTTCACACATTTCTAAATGAGAGCATGGCAGAAAACAGAAGTATAAAGTCAAGATCTAACAAATCCATCCAGACTTATTTTATTGCAAACATGAATGTGAATTTTTCAACAAAAATTTAAAATCTGGGACAAATGCTCTATTGGACAAGATGTCAGGAAATAGTGCATACATTCTTTTGTGTGACATGCTTCTGTGAGCCTGACACCTTCAGAATTCGCCAGACAAGAAGTGGAAGTGAGTCCCCTCTGAGAAGATCTTCACTAACCCAACTGCATGTATCTTGTTTGCTTCTCTTCCTTTGTGGTTACTTCTAACTGCGTGTATTTTGTTTTGTTCATTCACAGAGATTAATCTCAGAAATGAGAAGGAGCACACTGTGCTTGCATCTCTTCGTTTCCCATAACTCTGTCTTTTCCATCTCTGAATACCAACCATCCCACCCACTTCTCAGTTTAGATCCCATTCAGAAATTGAAGTTGGGGGGAGGGGGTGATTGGAACTCTCTAAAGAAGATTTTGTCAATTGTCAGATTGATTCTTTTTTTGTGTGATGGAATATGAGGAAAAATTAAACTAGAGAGCTAGGAGGAAAGCAGTAAGGGTAAGAAGATGAGAGGTAGGTGGTATAGTCTCAGGGAGGCTTCTACGGAAATTTTTGGAGTTAGGGATCTGGAAGGAACTGTGAAATATGGGGAAATGGATGGGACATAAAAGGAGATTTTAAGAAGTGTGTGTTTGTATTATATATATATATATATATATATATATATATATATATATATATATGCACTTCATGGTGTTTAAGAAGTCCAAGTTAAAAATTTATTTACTTGGAAATTGATTTTTAATTGCTGTGCTATGATTCTATGACCACCATACTGTAACTCTATGATTTCATTAGGATAAAAAAATAGAACAACAAGTGGAATTTAGGAGAAAATTTCATAGAATAATATGACCTGACCAAGTAATGGTTCAAATCTAAAGTAATTATCTAGCTATCCTGGCACTTGTAAGACGTGTTTAATCTATGATACCAGGCTACACAGCCATACAGCTTGACTACCCACATGATTTTGTGAGAGACTTTGCTGCATGCTTCCTGGAAAGTTTTTATTTTTAACAGTTTGCATGTTATTTGACAGAACTGACATCTCCATTTATTTAGAAGTGAACCGTTTGTTTATATAGACTGTCTAAATTTGTGAAACTGCACCTCGAAAAATAAAGCTTTCCTTGTTTCAAACTGCCACTTAATTGACTTAGTTGCCAGCCCACTATCAGGTCTGGAGTCAATTAGTTAAATAAAGGGACAGTTAAAAGGATGGTGTAATATCAGCAGAGGGGTATAATATCTTCAGTCATAATTCCGAAGCTCAGAGTCCCTTTACTTAGTTATGCTGCTATTTTCTGCTAAGATTTAGGAAGAATCCACTCTGCTCTGGTAATTTTTTTCCATGGAACCTGAATGACCTCTAATTTTACACCCTGCTGAGAGAAACATATGTGACCCCGTTCTCTCACAGTCTTGTTTCATGTGTTATAAATGTAGAGATATGTAACCTCTATGGATTTTGTTGAAGGATAAATGATTCTTCCTCTATATCCTCTTTTCTGGGTTGGTGTTTGACTATTAGGTAGTGCCAGTGCACACAACAGCACACCAAATGACACAGATCAAAGGGAAATAATAGCTTGTATTATTTTTCATAGGCTGAAATTCTGTACTGATTATAAAGCTAACTATTCAACGACCACGTTTTTTTTGTTTTTTTATATCTCAACGTGAAGAATCTAGAGCCAACATATCTAAACTCCAGAGAGGTTTTCAACTGCCAAGAAGGCATGAGTGTTGATATTCACTAAATAGGCCACTGAAGAATGTCAATATATGTGACAGATTAAAGATGGCTACAATTCTTTGATACTCTTCTCATTGAGAGGTAAGGTCTGTGTCCCTTCTCCTTGAATCTGAGTGGACTCATAACCTACTTTGACCTATAGAATATGGCACAAGTTCCAATATTTGTGCCAGTTTGTAGAAAGGGCATTAGTAGACTTGCCACTTCCGCCTCCTATGTCTTGGAATGCTTGATCTGGGGAAAGTTGGCTGCCCTGTAAGCAAGCTAACTAATGAGACTGCCATGCCATGAGAAAGCCCAAGGTAGACACACACAGACAGAGATCCTCAAATAGCTACCACGATTGTAGCCCTCTCAATCCAGGCATCAGGCCTGTGAATGAGAAAACATTCCTATGACTCCATCCTCACCTACTATTTGACTGCAACTGCATAAGAGGTGCCAAAGGAGAACCACTCAGATGAGCCAACAGAACAATGAAAAAAAATTGTTTTAATACTCAATATTTATTGAGCACTTAAGTATGTGCCAGGTACTTTTCAAAACATATTCACATGAATCAACTCATTTAAGTATCAAAACCACTCAAGTAATTATTCTTATTTGACTAAGGAGGAAACTGAGCAGCAATGAGATTAAATAATGTTTAAAGTCACACACTATTAAGTGATAGATGACTCTAGAGGCCCTGGACCACCACTGTGCTAACCTACCTCTAGGAAGTAAGTGGGGCACTATACTGTCATCTTACATCTCTCAGTTCATAGGCCCCCATTTACAATATTGTGTGTGTGTGTGTGTGTGTGTGTGTTTGCCTGCATAATAATTTATGCCAACATCCATTAAACTCATCAAGTATATTTTCAGCTTCATCATATCAGATGGCAAAATGTACATATACTATTGACAGTATAAAAAAGATTAAATTTGATAGTAAAATCAATATCATTAATAAAGAATATATCTATATCATATACATATAATTCAATTACTTATATAGTACCACACATGCTTCTTCCCTCAAAAGAGAAAAACAAAGAAATACTAATTCTTGAATGAGAATCACTCGTATGTAATCTCCTTGCATACAATGTTGCCAGCACAAATCATGTAGCGTTAAGAATGGTCTGTTCTTGAAAGTTTTATAGGCAGGAGTAGTTCGGAATTCCCAAAGAGGGAGTCATGTTAATACAAGGAATATACAAATCACTTTTTAAATTAAAGGTGTTAATTCTGCTTTTATATACCTTATATCCTCAGTGTTTCTACCCTTACTCTATTTTTATAATTTCCATAGCTTCTTTTCTATCTTTAACTTATTTTTACATTATAATACAAAGATCAATTTGTACTCTAAGGAAGCCATTTCTTGCCAATCAGGCTTCTGGTAGAAGAAATGACTGATTTAGTTTTGTTATATGCACAAAACCAGCAACATTCCATACAAGTAAGGAGATCAGCAGCAACAACTGGATTGTGCCCCCAGCAGTATCATACTAAACATTTGTGTTTCTGTGCCAAAAATTCAGGAATAAGAACAACAAGCTTAAATATACATCACATTATATTAATTGAAAAAGTCTTCTCATCTGTCCTCTCCAATATCAACTTATTTGCTGTGGCCCAAGGTTAACTTTTAATTGTACAAAATTTGAAAATTGATCTAGATATAGTGGAAAGGCATCCTTGCTTTGTAAAACATTTCATTTTATTCTACTCCTCGCCAACTTTAAAAACCATTCTGGAACTTCTTTCAAAATATTCCTTACCACTGTTTCTAATCTTTCTCACCCTCTTACCTCCTTGATACCATCTTTTTCTTCTTACTTTCACTACAGGAATGAGTTTGGTATGTGCTAGGATGCCATAAACAATGCACTAATATGCTTACTGAAATAAGGTTCTCATAGAACAATAGTATAATGTCTGTTCTACTTGTGAAACCAGTGGAACCAAGTCTATCCCATGATTACTTATCAGAACATTTATTTTAAAACAATTTGTATTTTCTGAGCAAGGCATGTTTCATAAGTCAAAGCATAATTATTGTCAAAGAATCACAAATTTATTTGGGCACTAAGTAGCAAACAAAAATTCTCAGAAGGTATAAAGAGAAGAGTGTGAAGCTCTCTATATATTCTCTTACCAAGTGGCAGGTGAAGGAAAGACAGTCATGAAGAGTAAAGTTATATTTATTACTTAACAAAAATATACAATCTTACAACAGCTTTGAAATGGACACATTCGAATGCCCCTCCAATTGCTATCAAGTATATGATGTCAACATTATAATTATAGAGCCATGGTAATACCGTTAGTTGAGAGCATTAAAAATGGTTGTTTTGGTCATAGTACACAATCTTAAATTAGAATTGTATGAAGTAATTTGTTTTGCCTGCCTCTTTTAAAGAATTAAATATTATTTTATCAAAATGTATAACTAAAGTGAAAGCTGTTGTTGCCATACTGTCCTCTTTGGCAATCAACTAAATCTCAAATTATCCAATAACCTAAACCTACAAATTTCCAAGCACTATGCTAGGATCCTCAGTTTGTCATCAGACAATGGGCGTATTGATTTTAATCTTGTTAAACTTATAAGATAAAATTGTGAACTTATGATCAGGGAGCATAGCCTCCATTCATCCTTTATCTAAATAAAAACCAGATATGTTACCAAATAATAATAATTTCACATAAAAGATACTACAAAAGAGATACAGGGAAAGTGAGAAAATGCCATGAATTAATTCTTCTAAGAATCAGAGATGGCCTCAGTGAATGGGGATATTAGTCTGTGATTTATAGGAGGTTGTCAGTAAGACAAGAGCAGGAGAAAGGCAATTGAGGCAAAGGATTTTTCTTGGAAAGGCACTAAAGTATGGTCATGCAGAATATGTTCGGAGAATTTCCTAGTCTTGGGTGGCTAGATCATAGAATAGGTGGAAGGAGAGGATGAAGGTGACATTAGAATTGGATTGTGTTGGGCCAAAACGTCATACTAAGGAATTCACATTTTATCCCAAAGTAATGGAAAACCAAAAGAAACTCTAAAGCAAGTATGAAATGAACACATATATTCTGACATCGGCATGTAGAACAGGTGAGGCTGGAGAGACAGGATCAAGGAGCCAGAAATAAGGCCACCACTTGAACAGAAATGAGAGGAGTAATTGTGTAATGGAAAATGGATTACATATCACTCAAACTTTATGATGAATGCCAGCATTTTAGATCTGCTCTTTGAGAGATGTATTTGAATAATTCAGTTAGCATAGTCTCTACAGGGCATTTTCAATTCTGTGTATGGTTTATTCTTAGAGTGGCCAGAAGGTATTATTCTATTCACAATGCAACCTTTTCCAAAATAAAGAGCAATGCCTTTTTCCCTCACATTTGCTTTTCTGCTAAAAGAAACATTAGACCTAGTTTTACTTATGAGTGAAGAATATATTGTTCTCATTTATGGAGGAGTATTACATATTATATGATGTATTGGTTAGAAAATTACGCACTTGAAAATATACAAAAATAGAATGATGCCTTTACCCTTTCCATTTTGCATGCAAGAAAGGAAGGGATTTTTGTTCTCTTCTCTCCATGGCACCGTAGAAACACCATAAACTGTGAGGGAAGGAGTTTTGACACCGTACTACATTATGTTTACACTGAGGAGAGAGTAGGCAAAATGCAGGAATCCAAAGTCAAGGAAGAAATAGAAATGTATCAGATTGTTGGAGTAACATGTCAATTGAGATATCTCCTTCTGTTAAGAGTACACATGTATCAATCTGTTTAGTTTTCAACTGATAAATGCACATGGGGCATCATGAAAATAATATTATTCCACATGCAGATTTAAGGATCTTACTTAATAAATGATGCCTGTGATTAGCATTTATCTTAATGCTAATGATACAGATTTATGAATCTATTTGCCTAGACTACCGAATTGATGAATGTTACCCTGAAGAGTTTTCAAATGAGAACATAATCCAAACCAATGTTAAATAGATAACATTATTTTGCATTCTCCAGAATAAGATGAGAGGGATAGCATTTAAGAACACACATGATAGATGCATATTTGACACCAAGAAAATATACTAGAGTATAATAGTCAGAATTTTATGTAATTTTTCTTGTGAGAGAGATTAATTATCAGAATGCACAGAGGAAGATAAATACAGATTAGGTAATGTTGTAAACAAATTCACAATTGCTGAACCACTCTAAGCTTTATTTTCATAACCAAGCAGCCAGCACTGAGCTTCTGCTTCCAATTAGTCAGAAAAAGAATTAACCTTTAACTATTATATTCCAAAAGTGAGCTAGGTAGAAATTATTCATAGAAGATGAAAACAAATAAAATGAGTATAATTTAAACAAGTGATGTAATCCAGTTTGAAAAGTCATAACACTTCTATGTGTTCCATTATCTCATTTTTCCTACCTCTCTGTTTATGCTTATGCTTGAGAATAGTTTTGTTTGCTTGATTTTGACCTCCACTTTCTTTTGCATTAGCTGTACTTCTCTATTATCAATATTGAACTAAAAGGCAAGCACTTTCTAACTAGTATTCAGTTCAGTTGGAAACAGGATCTGGTGATCAATGAGAACTTCAGAAAATAAAAACAAAAGAAAGCATAACAGAAATCACTACACAATAAAGGGGCTGTACACTGTAAATATTAAAATTTTAGTAGAAACATTCCCACAAGAGTGGGGAATTGCCTTAGTCAGATCAGGCTACTGTAACAGAATACCAGAGAGTCCGTGGCAACAGAAACTTACTTCTCAATAAGTTCTGGAGGCTGGAAATCCAAAATCAGGGTGCCAGCATGGTTGAGTTCTTCCAGATTGCAGACTGTCGACTTCTCATTGTATCTTCACATGGCAGAGAACAGAGAGAGGAAGCAAGCTCTCTCAACTCTTATAAGGGCACTAATCCCATTCAAGAGAGCTCCAACCTCATGAATGCATCTAATCCTATCTCCCAAAGGCCCCATCTCCTTACCATCACATGGCAGGTAGGGTTTCGACATACACATTTTGTGAAGACACAAACATTCAGTCAATACCAGCAGTCATATTTAAATGAATAAATACAATTAAATATGGAGGAGGATTTACTCAAATAACGTGTCACAAAAGTGAAGAAAAAAATACTACGTATACCATGTATTTTATTGGGTATGTATTCATATAGGAGTGTGTGTGTGTATTTGTCTCTGTGTGTGATCAACTTTTTTCTCTCAGATACGTTCTCTTTTTTAAAAGATATAATCAAAGCCTGAATTTTTCTTCAGAAAACACTTGTTTCAGACCAAGGAGGGTTACATCAGAATGTTTCATAGTACATTATAAAATATAAAAAGCAAAACTTTCATTAAAGACCATAGAGTGTTCAAAGTGCTTCATCTCATCAAAATAATTACGGCTAACATTCTGAGCTACATATTCGTAAGCATCAGCTCACGTATTTTTATTTAGCCTCATTCAGTTTCTCAGAAATTTGAGCTGGCCCTTAGATTTTGAACTGTTTTAAATATCACACTTTATTATTTGCTATTCCAAAGGAGCAAGAATAATGAAGCTCCAAGTATAACAAATTTAGTTTTTATGATATGATGAAATATGCATTATTATTTTTCTTTACTTCCATAATAAGGAATATTTTCAATTGTATAATTAAACAATTTAAAATTATTCAGCAGGCAGGCAGATAAGCTTTTATTCCTCGGTTTGTGTAACACTTCAATTGAAAAACCAAACAGAATATTTTATTTCTTCTTCAGTCCTCAACATTTTTAGCATAAAATTATTAAGGAGATTTCCTCATTAAGGACAAATCAGTGAAAAATTTAACCTCCTATTAACTATGGCCATTGAATGTCTTGTAGTGTAGAGTGTTGCATGAAAACTGGATTTTGATTCATTTTACAGTGAAACTCCCTTAAAATCATAAAACCTTACCTCATCAACCAACAATAATTTTTACGGATCTCGAAAAATAAAAGCTCTGATTTATTGTATATTTGAACCAGGAAACAGTCTACATAATCAGTAAAAAGACAATAAACATACTTCACTCTATCAGCCAACATCTGTGACAGAATGCAGACTACCACTCACAAATACAAAAGACTGAAAAAGAATGTCCGTCAAAGGTTAACTGCAATAATTTTTATTTTCTATTATTATAGTTTCTTTTACTTCCCCCAAAGGGAAATGTTCTCTGTCAACCATGTCAGCACAGATTTAATCCAGATGTAATACCTGATTCCAATGACATCTAATATACAGAAGGGAAAAACTATGTAGCTCTGGTTGTCAGTAAAGAATACTCTGATCAACCTCTGATCTAGTGGAAATACAAATGATAGATGGTGATTCATTTTAAGATAGTGAAATAAAAGCATTTATAATTCACTCCTCTCCTGTGAAATTCCTCCCAAAATAACATAAATAATGAAAAATTGGGAAAAACAAAATAAAAACTATGTAATTATAAGAAATTAACAACAAATGACGATAAATAGCTTTCAAATAATGAGACATTTGCACTATTAGAGAAAGGAAATTGACTGACACATATCTTGGACAGGATATAGATTTCACTAAGTTTCACAGTCCTGAGGCATCCTCCCAAGACTTTGCTTGAGGCTGCCATGAGATGGGCATGGATAGGCAGGCGGAAAACAAATTTGTCTTCATAAGATTCTAGGTACATATTCCCAAATAGTAGAAAATGGGGGTAAAGAACAAATTGCTGATAGACTATATATGATAGTTGTGAAACAGCCTGCTGGATAATAGAGATGACTAGCATTATAGTGGGAAAGGGGAGGCAGAGGCAGTGTCAATCACTAGCATATTAACAATACAGAGAAAGTAAAACTAGGGAGCTTTACCTCTGTGAGCCACATAGATCACCCAAAAGTCAAAAATAAGGAAAAAATATGGTCCCTGGGCAGAAGATGAAACATATTTGGGGAGGTGGGCTTGAAAACTGAAATTTAAATAGCTACTGTGGGCCGATCTGATTCATTCTCCCATCACTTCCCACACTGTAGTTCAGTAAATAGCTGGCTTCATTCAGTGATTAATAGAAAAAAACCATCCTGGAACATAGGCAAAGGAGGCAGAAACACAATGAAAAAGTAGCTGAAGTTTTTACCAAAGAAAATTTTTTTTTCAGGAAACATAGGAAAAGTTTATATAAATAGTTCTTTATAGTCTCAAATAAATTATAGACATGATCTCATTAATAGAGTGAGAAGCTCAAAAAAATATATAATGTTTCAATAAAGAGATTATAAAAACAGCAAAAAGAAATGAAAAAAATGAAATGGCACAGACCATTTCAAGAAAGAAATGGAAAAGAATAAAACCATCAGATCAAATCTAGGAGATCTTGTCGAGATGGCAGTGTAGGCAGACTCTGAACTCACCTCCTCCCACAAACACAACCAGGTTACCTCTATTCTTGGAAAAATTACCCTGGAGAGAGAACTGAAAACTGGATGAAAAGAACCCCCACAACAAGGGACAATCCTGACTGAGGCAGAAATTCCTTCTGGAGAGAAGAAAGCCACCTTTGTGAGTGACGAAGCTTCACAGCCAGCCAGGCAGGAGTCACCCTAGGGTATGTAGCCTTCCCTGGAGAAGTGGGGACCTGAGTGGGGGGCACGTTATTGCTATAAGCATCCTTTAGACTCAGCACAACTGAGACAAGTGTCATACTCTCTGGTTTTGTTGACTAATAACTACAACAGGGAATACCCCCAGAAGAGCTATGGACATAAGCAGAATAAAGCCAGCTCTTAAAGGGCCCACACACAAATTCACCTGAGTAACCTAAAATCACCAGAAAGAAAGGTTCAAAGTCCTTTGGTGAAAAAAGATGCACCTGATAGGCTGTGGGTGCATCTCAGTGAGAGGGAAGACCTCTCCAGAGGCTGAGACATTGGTGGCAGCCACTGTTGTGACCTAGTACAGGTGTGCTGACACAGACTGGCATATGCCATTGGAGTTCTTCACCTGGCCTATTAGCCCAGGGGTCAGCCACACCCACTAGAGTGCAGATTTAATCCAGTTCAGCCAGGGAAGGCAGCCTGCCCTAGGCACTGGCCCCATCCAAGAGCAAGCCCTGGGGCAACTTTTCAGCCTGCATAGATCCTCTACAGGTAGGGGGTGTGTGCACCTCTGTGGGGCAGGGCCTGTGTGAGGACCAAGTGAACCATGGAGGGCTTTGGTGGAGAAGTGGGGGCAACTGCAGTGTGGTAAGTGGGTATGCTCCAGGGGTCAGGAAGTGTGCACTGGCCAGGACTGTATTGATGGTGTGTGTGAACCTGTGTGGGGTGGGGCTTATCAGTGGCAGAAGACCTGGGCTTCACAAACAGCCACAAATGGGATCAACTCCACCTTCCAAAGCCTGAAACAGTTGGGTGCTCCCATGCCTGAGGCCAGCCCCATTCAGTTGCAATCCTAAGAGAGCTGACAACAGCCTTGCAGGCCTGAGGCCTACAGCAACTGTAAAGCCCTGAGTTTAGCAAGCAGCTGCACTGGGTGCCTACCCATTAACAGGAAAACTGCAATAGGAGTGTGCTATTAGACCTTGTAGCCAATGGTGCTGGGGCTCCCCAAACCTGATTTACAAACAGTCAGCCAGAGTGGGAAAGCCCAGTCTCCCTGGGTACCTGCAGTAAGAGCAACCCTGCCACAGCAGAAGGGCACACATAGCCCACACAGGGCTCACTCCTGGAATGTTTAGACTGGTATCAAGAGGGAAGCATAGTGCAGAGCCTCAAAGGGCATCTCTTACATAAGGCCACTTCTCCAAGAATAAGAGACATAGCTGACTCATCTAATACATAGATATGAGCATGGAAAAAAAGGCATAATGAGGAGGCAAAGGTTTATGTTCCAAGCAACAGAACAGGACAAAACCCCACAAAAAGAACTAAATGAAACATAAGTAAGCAATCTACCTGACAAAGAGTTCAAACAAAAACTCCTAAGCATGCTCACTGATATTGGGAGAAGACTGGATGAACACAGTGAGAATGCCAAGAAATAATTGGAAAACGTAAAAAAGAACCAATCAGAAATGAAAAATTCACTAGGGGAACTCAATAGCAGAGTAGATGATACAGAAGAACAGATCAGCAAGCTGGATGAAAGACTAGAGGAAATCACCCAAGCTGAACAGATAAAAGAAAAAATAATTAAAAAGAATGAGAACAGTCTAAGGGAACTCTGGGACAATACCAGGCACACTAACATTCATATTATATGTGTCCCAGAAGGAGAAGAGAGAGACAAAGGGGCAGAGAATCTATTTGAAGAAATAATAACTGAAAACTTTCCTAACCTAAGGAAGGAACAGACATCCAAATACAGGAAGCACTGAGAGCATGAAACAAGATAAACTCAGAGAGACCCACACCAAGACACATAATTAAAATGTCCAAAATTAAAGATAAAGAGAGAATCCTAAAAGCTGCAAGAGAAAGGCAACAAGTGCTATACAAAGGAAAACCCATAAGGCTATCAGCAGACTTCTCAGCTGAAACCCTACAGGCTAGAAGAGAGTGGCATGAATTATTTAAAATGCTGAAAAGAAAAAACCTATAGCATCAGAGATTGGATTAGCGGTTACCAGAGGGGAGGGGGATAGGGAGGAGGGCAAAAGGGTTGATTAGACACACGTGTGTGGTGATGGATTGTAATTAGTCTTTGGGTGGTGAACATGATGTAATCTACACAGAATTGAAAATATATTACGATGTACACCTGGAAGTTAGATAGTGTTATAATCCAATTGCAATAACTGCAATAAAAAATGAAAACAATTGAAAATCAAAAAAAATGACTGAAACCATTACGTAGTTGAAAATTGCTTTAGAGATTTAGAATAAAATAAACACATTTAAAATAGTGTAAACAAAACTGAAAGCTCACTTGGGTTATGATTAACAAAAGCTGACATGAAATTTAAAAATACAAAAGTGACTATAGAGACTTATAAGTAGTTATAAAGGTAAGAGATTTAACATAATTAGAATTCTGAAAGAAAAAATTATTTAGGCACATAATTGGAAAAACCTTTCCTGAACTAAAGATTGAAATCTGGGATTAAAAAAAACATAGAGTCTCCAAAATCTCTTGCTTTAATTAAATTTCAACAATTTCTTCAGTTTTATCCTAGTATTTTTATCTTAAATTGATTTAAAGGTAAATTTATTTTTTTTATTATTTAACAACATTCATACATGGCATATTTGGCTCCTAAATTTATTTTTGTCTTTCAATCAATCAATCAGTCTACTCTTCTACACAATTTTATCTATACAAAAGTATCAGCATAATATTCATGAAATATTAACAAATTCTCAGTGGTGGGATTTTGAGGTTGTTTTTAAATTTCTGCAATACCTACCTTTAACAATCATGTATCATTTTTACAAGTAACAGTAAAGTCATTGGGATTAAAAAGAATGGAAGGTAAAGATTGAGAGAAAACAAAAACAAGACATCTCAATTCTTGTACTACCTCTAGATTCGTGGCCCCCCCATTCCATGGCTCATACAGCAATCAGGTGATTTCTCTAAAACAGGAGCATAGAATGTTCATTTTCATCATATTACCCTGCAAGATTTTCAAAAAATTGCCACTAATCCAGGATCAAACCCAATTTCTTTAGTAATTTCCAGAAAAATCTCTCTAATCCAGCCCAAGCAGATCTTTCCCACATCAACAACTCTCACATTCTTCCCCACATTCACCCTTCTCTTCCATGACCCTGAACTATTTTGTAGTAAGTGTTCTCCTTGAAGTTCCAAATCTATCCTTCTTTTCATGCTTCAGGTGATGGTAAAATGTGCTTCTGTTGTTTGTTTGTTTGTTTGTGGGAGTAGGCAAAGGGGCTAGAACTCCAAATTATTCTACAAAATTCAATTCAATATCATCTCTGTGAAGCCGACCCTGCCATCACTCTTTTTTCCTTCACATCAACAAAGTTATAAAATTATGTGCATCTGTATCAGCGCCATGTAGAGCAATATTAGAGCATGATGCAAAAGGAAAACTTAATACTCATCCCATCTTTAAAATTTGGGTATTTTGTTCATCATGGATTTTTGCATGAATTTTGATTTTTTTAAATATTCTTTCAAAATATTATTTATCTTGATTATTGAGGTTTTGGGCACCTCTTTGTATTTTTGTGCCCAGAGTGAGTACTCACTCATATTACCCTACTCTGGGCCCTACTCTTTACTAATGAAGCACTTACTACACTCCATAGTTATTTCTCTACACATCTATCATCAATACCAAACTGTGACCACCGGTAAGGAAAGGAATCAGTTTCATTTACCTATGTATATCTAAAAATAAGCACAGTACCCAACATTGACCATTTAGTAAAGATGAATAAAACCAGAAAATAGAAATAACCAAAATTATTTAGTCTTCAAAGAATAAAATCTCCCATGGGGAAGAAAATATCTAATCTAAATGGAGAGATGTCATTTTCTCTGTTTAAGATAAGGAAACCCTAGTTTGAGGCAAGTCGTGAGCTTAAAGTAATTAAGCAGTGGAACTAAAATCAAGATTTTTTCCCCATAAACATCTATTTTTGCACAAAGTATGAGTGTGTCTATTCCAAGAATATGCTTGTATTTAGTCTACTATGAGAATCAGAAGATATTAAAATTGAAAGAAATCTTAGATATCATTTAGTCTCTCCTTCCTCTTATAAATAAGTAACAAGCCTAGAGAGGTTAAACGACTCATTTAAAACCACGATAAAGTCAGAACTTGAAATCAGTTCACCTGTTTCTCCATCTGGTGCTTTTCCATGGGAGGTTATTCACAAATCTAGAAGAGAGGACCATTGGAACACAAGAGAGTGGAGAGTAGGGATCTTTTTCTAGGCCAGGCAGAATCGACCAGTTCATGGGTAAAATAAACCACAAACAAATTTTTTATGTATTGCTTGAAACGTGGCCGTTGCTAAGGTGAGGTGATTGAAAAATGACCTTTCAAAGTTCATTCCTGCCCTGTGCTTTTATCTCTGTCACTAACTTGTCTATGATTCATTTCCATCTGTAAAAGAGAGTGACTCTACTCTCTGCCTACTCCAATTCAAGATATATCAGGTCCAATTTAAAATACATATTACTCAAATACTCTGTATATACACAAATGCAAGTCATTTTTAACTGTGGATTAATCACGTAAACACATAATTATACCTAGTAATGCCTGCAGGAAATTGGAAGTAATTATGTGGCAGTTAGTAGCCAACTTGGAGTTGAAAGCTACAATATAGACAGTGGTACTGAATAAAACAATTCTGAATTTCAACTTAAAAGCTAGAGACATACAAAGGTACCATTCTCAGCCAGAATTCTGCTTCTTCTTCACAAATTACCAGGACTTTGGGCTCTCCTGACTCTGGTGAGATTGTCTAACGGAGAAAAGTGATTGGTTCTTCACAAAAGTGTTTTGTTTAATGTAGCTCTGAGTTATTAGAATGA
Source organism: Equus quagga (assembly GCF_021613505.1). Lineage (NCBI taxonomy): Eukaryota > Metazoa > Chordata > Mammalia > Perissodactyla > Equidae > Equus > Equus quagga. Next base: position 4,365,194 of record NW_025796728.1, on the reverse strand, counting down.
TAGAAATGGTGACCAAAATAAAAAGTTTAGCCTTGAATTAATTTAATGGAATTCAGTCAGAGCAAACAAACTATGCATTATTATTATTATTAACATTGTGTACAAATGAAATAATTCCTTTAAGTACAAGCGATTAGACTTTCCTGTCAATTTATCCTTCAAGTTAACACTTAAGAATCCTTATTAATTTTATCCTTTCTCTTTTTTTGGCTACCTGACTTATTTTAAAATCTTCTTCATATATAAAGGTAAGAAAAAAACTAGAAGTTCACCTGGATGTCTGGTCTACAAATCTAAGATCACTTATTTTTATCACTTTAAAATCTGCAAAATTTATAGGAGAAGAATTTCTTTTAAAAAAGGAAACCAATCAAATATTTCTTAAGAATAGGCAATAGATAAGCAAGGAGTATGTCCCTTAGCAAATAAATAAGGTCATTTCATTGGAATAATGAGTGATTACTGTTTCCAACCACAGTTTCAAGCATTGTCCTCAAGGCTAGAAATCTACTCACATTCATGAAATAACTAATGATAAGCTTTTTTGTGCAAGTACTTTTTATTAAATATATACATAGTACAAATTCTACTGGGCCTCATATTACTGGCATCAATTTGTAAGTAAGGGGTTTGGATTGGATGATTTCTAAAGCCTCTTTCAGCCTTAAAATTATCCATTCTAGGAAATACCTAGAGAGCTAGCCAAGAAGGAGTTCTCAGATATGACTCACAATTGGTATTTGCACATTTTACAATTCTCATAAACAACCATTTCAAGGTAATGCAATAACTGAAAAATTAATGCCAGTTAATTAATATCATTTCTTCTTTAAAAAATAAGAGATCCTGTTTGCAAGGTGGCCATTTCTATCAAATGTTCCCCCAAACATCCAGAACACATTAATTGACACACCCAGATCAGGAAGAGAGAAGTACAGAAGAAAAATCTGGAAGCAACACAACAGAAAAACCAGACCTAGATACAGCAGCATAAGACAGCTGCAAGAAATTCAATTAAGTTGTTAAGCCTACCTAAAGAAAAAGAAAAGTCAGGACATGAAAATTCTGATAAATTGCATAACACCGTCAGTGGTATCCTACCCCTTGGCTATGATTTTTTTCTTTACTCCATTTCTTTGCTGCTCTTTTAATTTTAAAAAACTCATCTTAGTTATGAAACTGTATGAAAACTGCCCCAAAATAAACACAGAACTGCCCAGAAATATGGAACTATGGACACAAAAACTCCCCTGAGGTTAGCATTTCACCAGCTAATACAGATCTATGTTTGGAAAAGCATCCAAAAGGCCTTGTATTGAGTTCCTAACTCTAATGATTCTGTGATTCAGTTCAAATTCTATTCTCTGATGTGATCAAATTTGAGACAGGTAATCTATAAGGTCTTACTGTGCCCAGATTTCTACTTTCAGGTACGTAGTACTTTTCATGTAGAGGACAATCTATAACACATTTTCATTACATTTTGAAGTCAATTCCTGAAGTTATGCTAAAGTATACTTATCTCAAAGGTGGCTATGTGAACAATATACTTGTTATCCTCTATCAGGATAGTAGAAACAAATATTTTGAATATGTTGTCAGACTCTAAATAAATTTCCTCCATTAAAGAATGCAACGTCCTCTGCTAGTTTATGGTTTGTTAGCATGCATTGGCTGTTCTACTATTTAGGTAATATTGTAGGTAAGGGTGAAAGAGCTTTCCTAGAGAGACAGTTCTAGCACAGTGCCTGGAACATGGTAGGCTCTGGATAACTATATGTTGAAAGAATACATAACTGAATGAACTACTGTCAAAAAGAAGTCACACAATGAGTTAAACTTTGGCTCAAAGCACAAATTTTCAAGTCAACTGTTAAGTCCTGTTTGGCCAACATATGACAGGGAACACATTTCCCCTGGTCTCTGTCTTTGTTTTTGATGCAGCAGAGGTTTCACTCTATTGGTCAGTATTTGTTTTGTTCCATTTTCCCTTCTGAAAATGTTTCATTTAACAGGGAAAGTCCTTTTCTTGCAGATACTAAGAGAATCTCCAAAGGTCACTGCATATAATATCCGATAAACAATTCTGATTAAGGGCAGTGCCACTGGGAAATTTATGGTGGCTGGTTGATATTCATAGAGTATATTAAAAAAAAGTCTGTTTTCAAATTTCAGTGCATAAATATGCACTGAGTAACTCTAATAGCCCTATTTCTCTCGTCCCAACTTTCCAGGATGGTCTGTATTCTGTCTAATTTGAGTGCTGAATTGATTCTATTTAAATCATCTTTCTGAAATGAAAGATGGCTCACTTTCTCTTCACTGAGGAATTAATTAACTCTCCCAACAACTGGCTGGAATTTTTTAAATGGAAATATTACGTAGAATTTTTATTTTAGTAAAGAATAATTGTTTATCTTTAAAAACATTTAAAAAGACATTCTGCATTAAGTTCATCATCTTTTAGGAAACTACTATCACAACAAAATCACATTAGACTTTCTGATTTTTCCATAGTGTCCTTCGATAAATAAACAACCCAATAGACCATGTTAAATGCCCCAAATGTTACTGGAAAGAGAATGCGGGCATATTTATCTATTTTACTTGCGCCAGATCCAGAAGGTGGTGGAGCAGAGGCAGGAGTAGTGGCTGACAACTTCCCAGAAGCCCCTCTACTGTTAACTGTGGTCTTAATTCGCTCCAGTCTTGATCCAAACACGCGGTGAGTAGAAGCAGATCCAACTGAAGCTTGTCGGGGCACATACCCAGTTCTACTAGGCGCAGAAGAGGTTGGAGATGGAAGTGCTCTTGCCGCAGATATCGTTTCAGCTGCACTTGCATGGCTGAACGGGTTTGGACTGGAAGCTAACTGAGACTGCGGTGTGGCTTCCGAGGATCCTTGAACAACTGTGGAAGATTTGCTTGAATGGTTTCCCACCTCAGTTCTGTTGCCACCATCAGATGCAGAGTGGACCAGGGCATTTGTTCTTTTTCTCATGTTCAGATTGGCATTTATGTTCTGAAAAGGTATATTAACAATTATATTTGCTATGTAATTTTATGTGGGTTTATACAAAATTTAAAGGGATTAAATAATTAAAATTAGTTGCTTCTATAAAATAAACCTTTATTAACATGCTATAGCTACTCAGCTTGACGTAAAAACTTTAAAAGACCTAACTAAAAAAAAAGTATATATTTGAAACTCTGAATCAAAAGTATTCTATTTCTAAATAAAATCCATTCTTGTAAATAATTAAAGTTTAAATCTATAGAAAGAAAATGAGGCTTTTAGCACTATAAACTAGAGTTACACTTGATTTTGTTTCAGGAGTTCATGATGAGAGCTGTACAACTTCTTTGCTCAGTTTTATTATAAATAATATTCTGTGATATAGTGCATACATTTCACTGAGTCTTGTATATGTTTGTTTTATAAACAGGAAGAACTGTACCTACTCTTGTGCACCGAATAACAATAACAATTATCCATATGTGCATGACATTCCTTAAAAAGGAAAAAATAAAACTCCAAAAGTTAGTTTTTGGGGGGGGGGGGAGGAAGATTAGCCCTGAGCTAACATCTGCCGCCAATCCTCCTCTTTTTTGCTAAGGAAGACTAGCCCTGGGCTAATATCCATGCCTCTCTTCCTCTACTTTATGTGTGGGACTCCTGCCACTCGTGACGTGACAAGTGGTGCGTAGGTCTGCCCCCAAAATCCGAACTGACGAACCCCGGGCTGCCAAAGCGGAACTGGTGAACTAAACTGCTGTGCCACTGGGCCGGCTAAAGTTTTAATTTCCAAATTCCTGGGATTTATTTTCATAATCTTACATACGCAATCATATACATTATTATAAAAGCTATAAATCCGAATGCAGTTTAGTTTTTCACAATTAATAGCGAAAATATAAAGGAAAACTAATTTTAAATAAAATGTTATATTAGACATATAAGCACCATCCTCATTTCATTGCATAAATATGTGAGTTCAAACTATTTACCAATAAAGAGCATTTAAATCAAAATGGAAATCACTATTTTCCATCAAATTATTTTATGTGTAGAACAAGTCTACCTTTGAATACAGATGCATGGTAAACATTAAAATTAATTCTCCTTACATCTTGACAGGCATGATAAATAACTGTATAGCCAACTATAGCTTGCCCACTCTAATGAAGGAAAGCAATTGCTCAAATGATTCCTAAAATAGTCATGTCTGTCTTTAGAATATACTATTTTTTGGAACGATTTTTCCTCCTTAATTATGTTTAAGTTATATTAAGAGCACACTGTAATTACTTTCTATATCCTCTCCCCCTCCCATTTCATAGAATAAAAGGTAGGTGAGGAGGTGGAGAAATAGACGAGAGAGAGAGGGGAAGAAGAACAGCTCACAAGTGGGTGATTAGAAGGAGCCAGTCTACAAGAAATTTCACAGATGATACTATATACAATTAGTTGAGTGCTCACTTTATAGAAAATGTTTATCCTACTAATATAACCTTTTTTCAATACCACACTCATCAAGCAGATTGAAAGTATTCAATCCATATCTCATTTACAGTCGTGCATCGCTTAATGATGGGAATACATTCTGAGAAATGCGTCATTAGGCAATTTTGTGGTTATGTGAACATCATAGTGTGTACTTAGACAAACCTAGATGGTATAGCCTACTACTCACTTAGGCTATATGGTACTAATCTTATGGGACCACCATCATATATGCGGTCTGTCATGGACCAAAACATTCTTATGCGGTGCATGACTGTCCTTGTGAATTATGACTTCAAGTTCGCTCGGAGTAGAGAAAGAAAAAAAGCCTCACAAAATGCAGAGCCAAAGCAGGATCTGAGAGGTTTAGAAAGTATTCTTCATGTCAGCCTGGCGTATTCTTCTAAGCAGGTTGCAGATGAACTCATGAGAAATTGTAGTCTAACATATGGCACCTAATTTTGGTGGAGAAAATTGAAACCAAAATTGACATCAACCTAAAAGCTAAAGGTACCATTATTTACCCAGCACTTTTCCTCTACAAAGTGCATTGTAAACATCACAATTAATTCTCAGATTTTGAGTCTTTTTTTACAGAAAAGGATAATGGTCAATTTATTAGCATTAGTTCTAAAATGTTATACACATGGAGAACAATATAAAGAAGGATAAGGTATATCCACAACATTTAAAGAGTGTACATTGTCATCGGCAAGATAATATGCACGCCCACACATGATACAATAAAACATATAACAAAAAGTAAAAAATAATGAAAGGTTAGACTGTGGCAAAATGCTATATATACTAAGAAGAGAAAAGAAGAGAGAAATAAAGGACCAATTGGACAAGCAGGAGAGAAATATATTTTTTCAAATATAATCTGATATTGGCATACTGCCTTCTTCCACCAAGTTAGGTTACTCGTAATCTTTAGAAATCCGTATCTTTCATAAGACTAAATTAAGGATTGGAGACTTCCAGTTTTGGCTAAAATGGAGTAACGGGGACTGAATTTACTCCCCTGCATGAAATGACCAAAAACACTAGAAAAAATATGTGAAACAACTGTTTTTTGAAGACACTGGGCATTAGACAACATAGACCACAATCACTGAGAGAGAGGAAACAAACTTGAGAGAACTTCCATGATGTGGTACAGGAAAGAAGAATCCAAGAAAAATCTGACAGATTCTCTAAATTGAGGAGATGCAGCTGAAAATCTGGGGAAATCAAGGTGGCTAGAGTTCATAGTAAAAAGTAACAGGATAGCGAATGCTGAAAAAGAGAGAACTCCACAAATCTGGAGAGTCCGTATTGAGTATTTTGCTAAGCACAGCAGTTTATGAGTATGAGGTAACTACCCAAGGCCACAAAAAGAACCACCTGAAAGGATTACAAGAAAACAGTGCCCAGCAAAAACAGGAATAGTGCATGTTTTCACCAGCCAGACTGGAAAATCTCAACATTCATATAGCATTTGGCAGAGAGAGTACTCAGAGTGACCTTACCTCAGTAATACGGAATAATTAGCCCCAAACATTGCTCTAGTCCTGCCTAAGGAATTTTAAAAGTAAGACCTGAAAGGATGAAACTAACTCTAAGTAACTTAACTGCACCCCAGAAGAAAGCCCAAGAGCATTTATAGGACGCTGTCTTCTTTCCCTTCAGAAAAGTATCCTTCTGGAACTTCCTGAAATCTCAACTGTGAATCATGTGCTATATGGTTGATTGAATACAAAAATGGCACCAATTCATCTTCATGACCCTGGTAATCTAAGTTTTCCATTCCTCTCTCATCAAGAGATGAAGTCTATTTCCCTTCAGGCTTCCATATGACTATCTTTGGCCAACAGTATGTGATGGAAGTGATGCTGTGTCATTTCCAAGCCTTAGCCTTAAGAGTCTTGAGACTTAAGAGAGCAGCTTGCTTCTGCTCTCTCTCAAAACAGTGCCACCAACACCACAAGAACAAGTTTGGGTTAGCCTGCTGGAGCGATCCTTTGGAGCAGAGTCAGTCATCCCAGTGAGGCTAGCCTAGATCACCCAGTGGCTAGCTAACCACTATACACATGTGTTTGTCTCAACTAAGAGACAATGAACTGTCCAGTCAAGCCTAATCAAGATCAACAAAACTTCCCAGTTGACTCATAGACTTGACAGCAAAAATAAATGTTTATTGTATGCCACTGATGTTTTTTCGTTGCTTGTTTACAGTATTATTGTGCACTAGATAACACAGACAGACCAATTAAATCAAGGGTCCTAACAGGAGGTATTTCCAAACTTCTTCTGAGGGGAAGTTCCTCAGACATTCCAGGATAATTAGAAGACTAGCCTGCCCAGAATACATCGAAGACCATTAGGGGACCCTGTTGCCTAACCCCACACACTAACTGAAGGACCAAGATATTTTGCCCTTTATAGTCCCATTCTTAAAGAATAACAACATTTTAAGACTGGGAGAGATTTCAGTGATCAATTTATTCCAGCTCCTCATTTGATAGTAGAGGAAAATAAGAGCAGAAAGATTACAACCGGCTGGAAGTCATACAGAGAGTTACTGACCAAGTGTCCTGCCATGTCAGACAGCCTCTTAATGCACAAATGTGGAGGAGGCATTAAAGAACTTAATAAACTACACCTATCTATTTGAGTCAGTCAAGTGTTTGTAATAGTCGAGTATATTGTTAAAAAAATTATTCAAGACTTGGACATCAGAAACGAGTACAGCATGTCCTTTCAATGTTGTAATGAAGCATTGTTGACAAGTCCACCCAAGGATTATTAAGCCTCTAGGGCAATTTACTTGTGTTTGATTTTGCTATTTAATATTGGATTTGAGCCCAAAGCCTGTGAAGTTACATGTTAGGTTGTAGATTCCTGTCCAGCAAAAAAGATCACCAAAAGTTACAGTTTTCTTGCCCTGTAGGATATCAACCTCTTCTGTATCTAATCTAGAAATCTTCTTCTAGTATTTCTTTTTCTAAAAAATTGCTACTTATACTCAATCCTTAAAAAGATTTTGAGCCAGTTTTACCATTTAAGTGATTCCCTCATTAATTAATGAAGTGAACAAAACTTTGACATACATCCATTCTGTATTTGTATGAGTCATGTTTTTGATGTTTTGAAAATTATATTCTGATGACATCTACCATTAGACAAGTTATCAGTTATCAAAGAAATGTAAGCACAGACTTGAAGAACATGCCTGGAGAAAAAAGTGATCCCAAGCCAAAGAGAGAGAGTCAGTCTAAAGTGATTGGAAAAAAGAATCAATGAAGCAAGAGATGTTATGAAAATGGAGGGAGCAGGATGCAATGTGCTACTAGGATTACCATGTGAAAACAAAGATCAGGTCTTTTTATTCTCAGTTTAAAACCATTAGTGAACTTCTGGAGTATAAAGACTCATTCATGATTGTAAGAAAACGCACACAGCAGGCACCTACTTCATTTTTTAATAAATTTCATTTAAATGGATATAGTACAGAATCAAGATTTTTTTCAAATTAAAGAAATTAAAAAGAAAGTGTCAAAAACTTTTTATCTGACCTCCAGATGACTAGTTTTTCATTTACGGGGCAGATTTCTAGAATATAGCAGATAGTGCCTAAGGGGTATAAGTTATCTTGACTCAATCCCAAGTCTGACTAAGAATGCCTAAGAAGTCTCAATACTCTCTGTATAGAGCCTACATAAAGGAAAGCAAAATTAGACTGACTTGACGCTTAAATCTTTGCTCTCTGCCAAGCAGCCAAATGACATTCAAGTTATTTTGTACTGATGTCTCAAGGTCTACTATGTAAAAAGTAGTTGTCATTTTCCATGATGACAAACCACAAAAGGATTGAGAAATCCACTGACCTACCTGGCACAGGACTCATTAGGAGCAATATTCACAAAGCTTTCAAGTTTTGGAACAACTAATGTGTCAGTCAGAGTGATGTAAAGTTTTATACAGAGTTCAGAGACTTGAGTGGCTCCATCAGTATTCAGCAGACACACAGTGGTAACAAACAAGAAAAGCACCTAAGCTTCATTTGAATTTTAAAAAATGATTTAGCTTGGAATCATTTTGTCATTAGTCACAATAGCCCAAAGCAAGGAAACTGGTGGGACAGAGATGCAAGGTGGCAGCTTCAGACATTACCAACAAATTAAGGCAGCAACAGGCAAACAGGAGCAAATCCAAGCAATTCGTCAATCACAGCTGTGATCTGACACAATTTCTAAAGAAATATTATCAACTACAAAAAGAAAATCCATCTCAACTTATTACTCTAGCAGCAATGAGATAAAGTGACTAAGGGGAGATTTGCAGAATGCAAACTACGTTCATATTGCTTGCTTGAGAAGCTAATGAAGTTTAATAAAATGTAATGTAACCCTTCTAAATTAAAAACAAACAAGGCTAATAATGAACAAGTTTATCTTCTAGAATATCAATGAGCCACATACTGAAAAAAAATCCAATAATGTAAAGACATTTATTTAAGCCCATTCTGACAGGGCTTCAGGGATTAGCCACACATCTTATTCAATAAGGAAATAAACAAGTATGGTAGAGCAGCTGAAACTAAACCCCAAGGTAATGATTTACTGAGGGCTAGCAGCAGTGTTTTTAGAAAATGCTACTGCATGGAAATGAAAAACATCCCCTCCAAATAAACAAGCTAAGTTTTTCATAAATAGTTACCAAGGGACTCTATCAAACATGCAGCAACAAAATGTAGTAATGAAAATGCTGAGGTCCCTATTTATTGTATTTCATTTCCTCCCAATGTTAGCATTTAATTCAATGTTTGTATTTCCATAAGCTATAGAAATATTACTTTCAATATCAGACACTGGGATAAAAATTTATGTCTTCAATTTGGAATTACCAGAGAATAAGATCTTAAAGAATTCATTCATTTTGTCTTTATATATTGAGAAGTTGAAAGTTTAAAATACTAGGATTTCTTGAAGATACGCGATTTTGTGGTTAGTTTTGTTTCATAGTGATTCCTAGTGCTTCTTTTTATTGCCCAATGCTCTGTATATTAAATATATGGACCTAGTAGAGGAAATCTCTTTGTCGGAGTCTTTGGTAGTCGGAGCAGAAGTTCTCAGCTTAATCAAGCAGATTTGACCAGAATGCTACCTGGAATTGTTCCAGGAGATGTGTTCACCAGTGCTGCCAACATAACCCTGGAGAGCGTGGATGGCAAAGGGCACCCCACTCACTTTCACCAAATGCAAACACTAAACTGGATGAATCTCTTGTTGTTCAATAAGGAAAAGCAGCATTATAGTCAGTCTAACCGTTTATAAGAATAACCTGGGAGCTAGTCAAAAACTCAGTCTCAGGCCCTGTTTGCAGGAAATCTTATTTATTAGTTATGCTATTGCCAGTCATCACAATTAGAAATCAGAAATTGGGAAACATTGACTAAATAGTTAGGTCTGTGGGCCTCCAAATCAGACAGACTTGGGCTCAAATACTGAATTTGCCATTTACTAGCTCTGAGATATCTGGCAAGTTATTTAACCTCTTGAAACTTCAAGGTCCTTGCTAAATCAGGAGTAATAACGGCACCTTCCTCATAATGATAAATAAAACAATGCATATAAGGCACTTAATATCCAGCACATGGTAGGCATCAAATGAATATTATGTAGAAATAATCCAGCAGAAGGAAGATAAAAAAATTCTGCCTCCAAAAGAAAAAGGTACTTCACTCATAAGTAAATCATTACAGGAAACAAAATTTTAGAAGATATTTTCTATATTTATATAAAAATATGGCCACTATTTCTAATAATCAGAAAGATAGAGGACCACTGAAGCAAAGGACAGCCTATGGTGAAGTCGGCCATGGAAAGGATCTTGCTGGCTGAAATGAGAAATAAATACAAGGAAATATAAAATGCAACAGCAATATTAAAATACGTATCGGACATAGTAAAGGTGAGAATTAACACTACAGTAAGTCCAATAGCTTGTGGTGTAAGACAAATATAAAAAACTCTTCTTGGAAAAAATAGCAATAGCAACAGCAGCAACAATGGTTAACTTTTATGGAACGGTTCTTCTGTACCTGGCACTCAGCTAACAGGCTTTTAACTAACTGGCTACCACAACCATATGTCATGTTCCATGTAGGAAAAACTATAGCCATGAGTATTTCAACATCCAAAAAAGTCGTGGGTTATATAAACAGGGCATCTCGTGCATTATTACATCTGATCACTTGTCTTTCTGGGACTTTACAACTATCGGTGAAGTCGAGAAACTGGTAATTAGGGAAACAGCAAAGACTGGAGGAACTGTTGTAATCCAACCAGCAGGATGGTATTCACACCTCATTATGCTATGAAAAGACATACTCAGAACATTGGCTCACAATTAGAACTTTGGCAACCCAGCTTGGCTGGCCCACTTTCTAAATATAACAGAATATTAAAAAGAATTGTATCTGTGGATATATTGGTCTGGCACTCTAGTATCACTCTTTGTCTTTTATCTCTTATTTCAATTACAGTAGTCAAAAGGTGCCAGCCCCAGTGGTCTAGTGGTTAAGAATTGGCAACAAACCTCGTGGGTTTGTTTCCTGGTCAGGGAACCACACCACCCCTCTGTCAGTTATCAGACTGTGGCGGCTGCATGTTGCTGTGATGCTGAAAGCTATGCCACCAGTATTTCAAATATCAGCAGGGTCACCCATGGTGGACAGGTTTCAGCAGAGCTTCCAGACTAAGACAGACTAGGAAGAAAGACCTGGCCACTCATTTCCAAAAAAACTGGCCATGGAAACTCTATGAACAGCAGCATAGCATTGTCTGATACAGCGCCGGAAGGTGAGAGGATGGGGAAAAAAGACTAGGTAGTGTTCCACTCTGCTGTACACAGGGTCACTAGGAGTCAGAATCAGCTCCACAGCACTAACAACAACAAGGTCAAAAGGACTTTCTTCCACGTTTAAATTGGAAGCAGGAAATGGATCAACAAAGGGCCTCAGACCAGGGATAGTACAAGGCAACAAATGTTAAAGAAGGTAAAAACTAGAAACATTAAGAGGTTTTAATCATTGCTATGGATTGAATTGTGTCCCCTCAAAATTCACCCGTTGAGGTCCTAATCCGCCATGTGACTGTATTAGAGATTGGGTCTTCAAGGAGGTGATGAAGCTTAAATGAGGTCATAAGGATGGAGCCCTGATCAGTCAGAACTAGTATCTTTATAAATGAGGAAAAGACACCAGAGAGCTCTTTCTCTGTGTCATATGAGGACACAGCAAGAAGAAGGCAGCGGTCTGCAAGCTGGAAACAGAGCTCTCAGCAGAAACCAAACCTGTCAGAATTTTGATCTTGGATTTTCTAGCCTCTAGAAGTATGAGAAAATAAATTTCTGTCACTTAAGCCATCCAATCTATATTATTTGTTATGGCAGCTTGAACAGACTAAGAAAACCATCTAACTTCAATAAAAGTAAATTTAAAACATACACATTTTAAGATGTCTAAATAGCAAATGTTAACTAACCTTTTCATGGGGGAAAAATAAACAAAACCTAAACAAACTTGCAGCTCTCTCTTTTCAGATATTTTCTTTGTCTTTAGTCTGTTCTCTCTTGTCCATTGAGTGAGTATACTTTTCTGATAACCCCAAATCCTAGGTAGAGTTAAGATACAAGATACAAGTGACATTGAGATGCATTTGATAAGAATTAAGGACTGATTTCTTTGTAAATCTTCTAGTTGTCCTTGATGAATGAAAAATACCTTCATATCCACCAGAGGGCATCTACATCCTCTTCTTAAACTGTCCAAGTTGCCTAGATATAAGATCCCTCCATGTTACCTCCTGAGTTCTTTTCAGCTCCTCTTCACAGAAATCAGAGGAATTCAGTTAATAGGGGCTTATTTAACTTTCTAGCTTAGACTTAGTCCAGATTATTCTTTAACTATCCAATATTTTCCCCGAAATAATTTTGCCTCCTTTCAGATTATGACTCTTATGTGTGACTGTGTGTGTGTGTGTGTGCGTGTATGTGTATTTGTCATGGATTTCATGTATTTGTTTAAAATCATTAATAACATAATTTATAACTTTTCTTTTTCACACTTTATATTAAGAATATTTTTTAACCCTTACAAGTAAATTTAATATATGTAGATATCTGATAAACATTGAAAAAGAAATCTCACTAGGGTTTTCAATTCCTAACTTGGGTGTCCAAATAAATTCATTTTCTTTTAAGCATCCACATCATCCTATGGAAATGACTTGCTTTAGCTTCAAAATATTCATAAAATCACATTAGAACTTAGAAAACATTTGGACAATACTTTTTTCTTAATGTAGATTTGATATGATTTGATTATAATGAAATTGTGCTATGATAAATAGCCATCCAGAAAGATTTGGGTCCATGCCAACCTTATAAGAGGCTGGCATGGCAAACAGTCTGAGTCACAATTTTATCTGCATGAGCAAAGGCAACAGAGGCACTGTCTCAAAAGCAATAATTTATCAAGACCAGATTCTCAGTATACTTCTCCTGGGGGGAAAATTCCAAAGCTCAAGCCCTATCAGCCATATCCCTTTGTAAAATCATGGCTATGCAGTGTAAGGAAGCCTTTGGTGAGCCAAGAACTTTACCTAAAGCAGGATGAACTTCTTTAGAAAATATGAGACAATGTTCGCCTATTGAATCTAAACATTTATAATAGCTTTAATAAATTTATTTTTAGGAAAAAAAGCTCAAGCTCCATGCTCTGTCTCTGGTGGAGGTGAGTAACAGAAGATCCACAGTTGAGCTCAGAAGTTATAAAGGATTTATTAAATGCATTGATTCACTCCATGAATTCGTTCATTTAACAAATATGTATTGAGTTTCTAACTTTTCAAGTTATTTTGCTGGTCATTGGGAGTATAGAGGTAAAAAAAAAATACAGTCCTTGCACTTCTCCCAGGAACTGTAAAAAAATTATGCTAATCAATAAATGCTATAAAGGAATTAGGGAGTACATTACCTAGCCTGATTACTGGGAAAGCCTCTTTGTAACAGCAACACATAAGCTAAAACTTTAGGGATGAGTAAGGCTTAACCAGGTGAAAGAGGGACTTGGGAGGGAGGGAAGAAAGTTTCTGGTGGTAGTAGGAATAATTTTTAAAGATTTCTCTCAGTGGTACAAGGATAAGGAAGGCCAATAAGCTTCCTTGTCAATTAAAATTTGGGATCACTTGAGGATGTTCTAAAATCTTCCTTTTCTTTTCTTACACATATTCTTTTGAAATGGACAAGTAAGGCAATACTTTACATTCAGGGGCTCCTCTAGCATAATTACTGTCTGATACTAGCACTTGCTAGACAGAAATCTTGAATCTCCATCAACATTTCAACAATACATGGAGCACTAACTATGGACCAAGCACTACACTAAACGACTTTCACAAATAACCTCACATATTACCTGCAACCACCCAGGAGATAGTATTAATATTTTAATTTTTCCAATGAGGACACTGAATCTTAAAAAAGTTTGGTACTGGGCCAGCCCAGTGGCGCAGCAGTTAAGTTTGAGGTTCCACTTCCGCGGCCCGTGGTTCACCAGTTTGGATCCCGGGTGCAGACGTGGCACCACTTGGCAAGCCATGCTGTGGCAGGAGTCCCACATATAAAATAGAGGAAGATGGGCACGGATGTTAGCTCAGGGCCAGTCTTCCTTAGCAAAAAGAGGAGGATTGGTGGCAGATGTTAGCTCAGGGCTAATCCTCTTTAAAAAAAAAAAAAGTTGGGTACTTCTCCTAAGGTCAGACAATTAACATGGGTTAGAGTCAGGATTTTAATCCCAAACCCACACTTTCAACCACTTCAGGAAGCTTCCTACAACGGCCAGCACTTATGTTAATGAAAGCAAAAGAAAGAGGAAAACAATTTACCTGAAACATGTCCACAACAACCCAAACAAGGTAAATGACATTTATAAACAGCTTGGGTTTTCAGATTTGGGTTTGATTTACATTTATTTAGTTTCTATGATAAACTAAACGCTGTACTATTTGACCCACAATGCCCCACAAAAAAATCTTCCTCTGATTAACCTTCCTTTCCAGTATATCTGAAAGTGGTTCTAGAGTTTTTACGGATGGCTTCCGCTCCCATTCTTCCTAATCTTCTTTCTACTCCTTTAGTGCCTCTTTGTCATAAATTGCTTATAGATATTACTTTGGATCCTAGATAGCCTCTACATTCAGGCCTAAGTAAATATCTATAAATAGGTCCACATTTAGATGATTTGTTCTACAGAAAACTTTATCTTAACAACAAATGCAATCTAGCTGAGAAAAGTGTTTTTTTAAATTGAAGAAGCCTTCTCTTCTAGCTGTTTTAAATATGAATCAACATCACCACTTAAAATTTGCATCTTCTATATGATACAAAATATTTTCATGGTGTTCTTCTGCAAAAGGAAAGCAGTGCCCCAACTTTCTTCCACAAACTTTACCTTAAGTTTGAATACAGCACTTTCAAAAGATGTTTAAAAATTTGCTATTCAAATATATGGTAAAACTGAAACATTCTTCCCTCTGGTTTATAAGACATTGCAACTTCAATTTTAATTGTAACCCATGGAAGATATCAATGAAAGCACTATCTCTAGTTTCTGACTTGAGAATGATTGTTCAAACATGTAATTATCTACAAAATAGTTTTAAAAAGTTAATGAAGTTCAGGAAAGCATGTGCCAAATTACGTATAAAGTAAATGCGTGTACACACGTGTATGTAGCCGAAGAGGACTCATGAAGCCCTCTATTGGGTAGGCTCTTGTATTTTCAAAATCAATTTCCTTCCCTAGTCTTTATGAACAGAAGCACAGTCAATTGGTCATAAAGCATATGTTGAATTATCCTGTTAACACAACTCATTATAAATCTACTCCATCTACAGTAAAACAGCACGTTAAGTCAGCAGAACAAATCGATATTCTACCACGACACCAGTTGGTAGCTCTTACATTGTCAAACAGACAACCCCCCAAATAGCTGAAGCCATTTCGGTTTTTTCTAGGAAATAATTTGACTTGTCCTGAGGACTAAGTGCCATCCTATCAACGACAGTATCCAATGGGGCATTATCCAAACCATTCAACCTTTAACAAGGCTCTTATGCTGAAACAGCTGTTCACCCAAAATGAAAATTTTAAAACTTTCTCTGAAGCCTAGATAATCTTACTTGAGCTAGAAAATAAGGTATTAGACTATTCTGCATGTTCTACCACTTTATGACAAGAGAGTCAATTTTGCACTTCAGTAAAGGCAGATTGCAAATTTAGCATAAATTAAATCAGTAGCTGAGTTGCAATTTATGGCAAACGGCTCATCAGCACATTAACATGTGCCACCAAGATAACCACTTTAGCCAAGCAGGCCAGAAACTAGAAGACAAATATCTGGTTGGCAGCAAGGGAAATGTGCCCTCTACAAACATCTGTAAGATGAATCTTAAAACCAAAAGCTACAAATATCTGTTTTCACTATCATTCTTATATAGCAGTATATTAGTAGTTACAAACCAAATTCAGAACCATAGGTTCTGAAATCAGGTAGATTCAAGATCTGGATTCTGCTAAACACCAGCTGTGTCACTTTGGGGAAGTTATTTAGCCTCTCTGTTCTGGGTAAAATTAGGATAATAACGATG
This sequence comes from Equus quagga, assembly GCF_021613505.1. NCBI lineage: Eukaryota > Metazoa > Chordata > Mammalia > Perissodactyla > Equidae > Equus > Equus quagga. Next base: position 4,348,994 of record NW_025796728.1, on the reverse strand, counting down.
ACTACTTAGAGTTACTGATGGAGCAGTATCCGTAAGGCACTTAACAGACTGCCTAGGATATAGTAAGTGATCAATAATTGTTAAATAATATTATCATATTGTTATCAGTTCATATTCCAAGGTAGATATGTAACTAATCTCTGTGAAGTAAAATATTACTACAGAAGTTTTCATTATTTCTGTACTCAGAAATACACTGTATTTTTCAACAGAACTAAATGTTAAATGAATACTATAACTATGCACCTCAAAAAATGTTGGAAATATATGAAAACCCAACATTTTGTGATCTGCTCAAAATTCATCTTACTTCCTATTCTAGGTGGAGACAATCAGCTCCATTCCTTGGAGTAATGCTAAGAATTAGCTAAAATCCAACTTTCCCAGATCTGCCAATCGTAGAAAAAGATGATTAAGGGCTCCCATTTAAAAGGTTTCCTTCTGGCTGATGGATGCTTGAAGAGAGGCATAAAATCAAGAATCCTGTGGATATTGTTCACTTAGATATATTAGCAATTTAAAAAATATTTGCACTTTCTCAACATATAGTGGACCAAAATTTCTCTCAAGTTATAAAGAAACAAATGAAAATATCAACTCCTCAGACTTTTGACTCCTTCCAGCTACTACTCTCTGTCAGTGCCTGTTTGGTCAAAAATTGTCTACACTTACTGATTCCACTTCTTCATCTGTCACTTACTCTTCAACTCATTGTTATTTTATCTCCTCTCCCATCTTTCCCTTGAAATTCTTTGAAGATTATTCCAATAGGCATTTTTTAGAAGATGTCTTACTTACTGTCTCAGCAGCATCTAATATGTTGATCACTTCTTCCTTAAATTTTTTCAATAAATTTCACAGTCTAGTAATGTTCCTCTTACCTTTTTCAGTCGCCAGTGTGAGATGCTCTTCCTCTAACTAATCCTAAAATGTTATCTTTCCATAGGGTTCAACTCTCAGACATTTCCATTTTCTCAATCTTCAGGTGAATAAACCTGTCCAGTGGCTTGTATTATCATCTTTATATTAACATCATAAATCAGTGTCTACTTCTCAAATTTTTCTCAAAACTGTAGACCCATGTATATAGCAGAACGTCATTCAAATGTACTAGAGGCATACCAAACTTTTAATTTATTCATTCATTCTTCCACTCATTTATTCATTCAATTTTTCAACAAATATTTATTGAGTGCCTATTTATATGTCAGGCACTGTTCTTGGCTCTGGTGATACAAAAGTTGAGGGAAAGTCCTAAATTCCTACCCTATGGAACTTACATTCTTGCTCATGTCCACAGTCCAACTTATGTACAAATTCATTTGTATTCAATGAACCCAATATATTTATCCAAATAAATACATCCCTCCTGCTGTATTCTAGATCTTAAGGACTAGCACGCTATCCAGCTATCCAGCTAGCTTTCCAAGCCACAAAACTCCAGCTATTCTTGCCTCCTTCTGCGTTGTTCTTTTCCTCTCAACTTCCTCAGTACTTTTCCAGTCTACCTCTTTTTCTCCACAGCCACTGTAAAGGCAAGCAACATTTCTCATTTGGCTACTGCACAGGCTATTAACATTCTCAGACCTAACATCCTTATGAACCTTCCCTCTCTACTCTCCACTAAAATAATATTCATGCATTGTAAATCTCATATTACTTTCTTGCTTACATTCTTTCAGTTGGCACTCTATTGTCTTCAGGAAGAAATAAACCCACCTATATGGCATAACATTCTACATGATCTGGGTCCTGCCTCCCAATCCAGGCTCATCTCTCTTTTATTCCCAAACCCTCCTCTTAACCATTCCAGGTACCATAGTGTAGCATGTGCTGTCAGTGCCTGGTCCCTATTCATTTGGTTTACCCAGGATGTTACTCCAGACAGGCTGATTGCCTACTGTCTTTGTCTGCCTAAGGGGTGCTCTGGCTACAGCAGCTTGACTGGAGCGGGGAAGAGGAAAGTGCAAGAAAGTTGATACCCCCCTGAGTAAACCTAATCAACACGAGTTAAGAGTTGGTAAATAAGTACTCTTACTTCTTTGCCACCCAGTGGGGCAGTTCTGAGGTGTGTTCCACACATACCCTGGGAGAGTCTCTACAATGATGAGCACACAGTGGTAAATCTGCTCATTAATCATACTTTATTGGATTTTCTTTCTTTCCACCTCACTTCCTTCACAGCACTTGGGATCATCTCAAAAATAAATTGCTTGCACACACATCCTTGCAACAGAGTCTGCTTTTGGGGTAACCCAGTGAAAACACCTGGATTCTGCCAGGACGTCTTCATTTAGTTCTACAAGTATGAGCTGTATTGTCTTGCTTCTGGGTCTCTGCACACTCTCCTCTCACTGCCTTCTTTCCTCCAACTTCTTTGCCTCTCTCTTATGTTTTCTAAGATAGTAGTCAGCCATTGCTTCCTCTGAGTAGTTTAACCTGACACCCCCACAACCCTCATCAGAATCCTCCACCACAGAAACTCTAATCGGGACTGTTATGTCTTCAAACAGCATCCTTTGCTTTTTCCTAGCCTAGCATGTAGCATGCTGTGTGCATGCCCCTCCCAACTGTGAATGTCTTTAGGGTTGCAACAGTATCTCATGGTTTTCCTTTCCCCACTGACTAGCACCATACCAAGCATGAAGAAGTATTCAAAAAAATAAGTCGAATGAATAAATAATAAATAAAGGAGGAGAAAACTGCATTGAAATAAATCATCAACAAAATCATTCCCTCCTGGACAATCAAAACAGCAAAAATGAGTTTCACACAATGTGTCTCAGGAGATAAGTAGCTGGCAAAGCTGTAGAGCCCAAAGCGGTGCATTTAAATCCACTTGAAAACCAGATAACAGTCATTTATTCTATCCAGATGATGCTTCCTGGGCCACTGCACTAGTTAATGGACTGTTTAATGAGTCAATCCTGAAATATTAATTGATAACCAGAATTAAATGCTTTTCCTCTCCCATTTCATACATCTGTCTGTTTAAAAGTATGACTGAATGATTGCTACAGAGCAGAAGAGAGTCACCTCCTGGATCAACCTCCACCTTCCTCTCGTCCTCTGCTGCTACACAGGAAAGGCATGAGGCTATGGACACCATCCTGCCTCTCTAGGAGCAAAGTGGTGAGAAACATGAGCCTCTCCTTCTTCATACTGCTTGGAACACGTAGCCAGTGGCTGAAATAGCTTGTTTAACAAGAACTGGATTTTGCTTCTCAATCACAGTTCTAAAGCTATCAGTTATTGAAAAGCTGATTTTCAAAGCACACACTGGAACAGCTTTTCTGTACAGCTGCAATGCTATTTAAATCTTTCATGAATATATCCACAAACCCAAGAAAATTCTAAGCTGAAATATTGTTCTTAGAGAGGACAAAGTAAAATAAGACCCTACGGGGGAAAATCCAGGAAGCAAAATCTGGTCATTAATTTTAATATTGAAAATACAAAATCAGGCATATAGCTTCTTCTCCTCTCAGCAAGAAGAACACCTGTAACCATTATTTGGAAGGTCAGCCTAGAAGGCTCTTTCGTGAGACTCTTTGGAGGACAATAGCCATCTGCCTTACAGTCATTCTTTCATAGACACCAGAAATGTGGATGAAGGCCCCACCTTCTGCTGTGATGAGGTTAGAAGTGGACATAGAATAAGCTAAAAGCAACGCTTTGGGGACACTAAACAGATCAATGGGAGGCAAGATCATCTTGGAAACAACTGACTGTTGAGCCCAAGTTTATGCTCCTGAGTAAACCTCAAGTCCTTGCCTCCAGCATTATTGTGGAAGAATTCCCAGCAGCCCATTGGTGATCCTGACAACACTGATGTCACGCTTTAATCTCACATAACCAGCCATATCATTTTCCTGCTGTGATCAGCAGTCCCGTTCTCCTGTTCAGGCTGCCTTTGTAGCATTTTATAATATTGATACTTCTTTGAATCTCATCAAAGTGGAAACTTTTAGACTCTAGCCAGCTACATTGCAACCTGAGTTTCCTTCATTTGAGACATTCAATTTCACCAAATTACCTACCAAATGAAATTATATTGAGCATGAGTCACTATTATAAATATTTTGGAGCTATTCACTTGGAGGCTGTTGATGAAAACAAGCTGACTATACCTAAGCAAGGTCACTGAAATCACTGACCAAAGAGAGGCCATGATGAGAACCGCTTGGTGCCCGATCAAGTATTGTGTAGCCCTGTGGCTCATTTCCACTCCCAATATAATCGCTCCCAATATAATAGGCTCTCCCACCTGGGTCTAAATGAATGCTTACTAAATTGTTGATTCACTTCAAATAAAGAAATGCCACAATATCCCATGGATATGACAGGATGATGGTAAGACTTAAGGCAAAGAGTCTACAAAGCCTCAACACCTAGCACAATGCTTAGCACAAGTTAGATACTCAATAAATATTTGTTGAATGAACAGATAAATGAACATGTATAAGCTGATATCCTGATGTTTATGAAAGACTTACTAAACACCAGTGCATTGAAACTTCCACACAAATGTCTTGAGTAATCATTTGACCACAAAGCATGAATGAAAAGCTCAGCAGGGCCAAAGAAAATTTGGATCTAATCCATATTCTAAAGCATTGTGGAATTAATAAATGAAAATTTAATGCCATTTTGAGTTCTACTTATGCTGTGGAAGCCTGCTGGTCTGTTGGTTTTAAAATACTTTGCCAGTATACTAAAATCAGAACTCTTTTTCTCATGTTGTTCTTTCCTTTGTTTCCATAGGAAACTGTGACTTCCAGGCATCCAACATGACACAACGTAGATTGCCAAATTGCATGCCACCCTGCAGTTGCCAAGGAGATAATGTATGTCATTCCCACAAATAACATGTTGCTCATGCCTTCATTTCCTTTATCTAGCTTTTTAAGATATTCTTCCCCTGAACTGAATTCAGATAATGTTCACTGTGAACTGATGGAAACATTCCTTTTTTAAAAAATGTGTTTACCCCATTCCCCCAAGGCACTTGATCGCATCACACACACCGTCTGTGGAAAGTCTGAGCATATTTTATGCCGATTTTGGAATGTGTGATTCAGCAGTTTTCAGTGAAAATAAAATGCATCCTGAATTCTGTCTGCTTACATTCTAAGTAAAGGTCCAATTAAATCCACACCTGGCACTAGCATCTTCCAGTGTAAAATGGCCTACGATAAAAGCAGCTGCACTCAGTTGAATTTACATGGGAGGAAAGGGAAGGAAAGGAGTAAGTAAGCAAAGGAGGGAAAGATGAAAGATGGATGAACAGATGGAATGAAGGAAGGAAGGGAAGAAGAGGGGGAGGAAAGTAGGGAAACACATTTATGGAGCACCTATCGTATTCCAGATTAAATATCTGTAAAATGAACAAACAGAATTAGAGAGATTAAGATCTTGGCTGACATTATCCCACTAGCAAAAGGTAGAGTCAGTATTTGAACTCAAGTATGTTTGATTAAGCATGTGTTTTCCAGTTATCTAGTGCTGCATAACAGATCATCCCAAATGATCATGGTTTTAAGCAACAGCAATCATTTTAACATTATCTTCCATGAGTTCGGAGATTGAACTCAGCTAAGCAGCTCTCACTTAGCATCTCTCGTGTGGTTTCAGTCAGAGTGGCTGGCACTGGAGTCACGCTGAAGGTGTCCTCTCTCACATGTGTGGCAGTTGATACTTCTGCCCTCAGCCAGAATACCCTACCTATGGTCTCTCCGTGTGGTCTAGGATTCCTTACAGCATGCTGGCTGGGTCCAAGTAAGGGGTCTCAAGAGAGTCAGCCTCAAAGTCATATAGCATCACTTCTACTGTGGTCACAAGCCCACCCAGATTCAGGGTGAGGAAGCACCGACTCCACCTCACATTGTAAGAAATGCAGGTGGGATGGCCAGTGGGGGAGGGGTCTTATTGCAGCCATCTTGAAAAATGTTTTGTGTCACAACATATTTTTTGCAACATCCAATAATATCTCAAACAGCCCGAGATCCAGCTTCACAGGCTCTCTATCTTTGGTGGAGTAATTGGGGAGGGAATAGTTAAAATGATCAGTCTAAAAAGAGGAATGCAGCAGTTTTTAATGGAAGCTTGATGAATTGTCAAAAAACTGAACACTGAAATTAAACTTTGGAATGAGTTTCTGATTAAATTTTTTGTGCGCTTAACAGAATCCCTTTTTACTCATGCATTGTCAATTTTAAAGCATCCAGATATCATAATAACTAACTTTGCACTAAAACTATATTTTTAGCATATTCATATATAAGTTAGCACTAAATAATTTTACCAAAAAGTGCTTTTACCTAATTTAGCTTTTTGGCTCTTTTGCTACTGGGATAAATGGGAGTTTCCCACATGAATCACAGGTATACCTGCTCGGTATGGAGCATGCATATGTGGAAATAGTAGCACCAAATGAATGACTGTTACAAGAGGAAACATGGCCCACTTGGAGTTATGTTCTTGTCATCATACTCTATCACTTACCATCAATATATTAGGAGGCTTTTGGCTGGTGTCTATTTTCTCAGCACTCTAAAATTGTTCTAACTGAATCTAGCTAGGCATAGACCGTGAACCCATCCAGCTGATCTGCAACAGCCATAAGACCTCCACTGAACATCCAATTTGTACTTTAACCACTAAAATAATCACATTTGTTTATCCTCTGGAAATCTATCAATCTATCATCATAAATAAAGAGAATCTCAGCCAGAAAATAGGATATTAATGACATGAAGAAAGAACACCATGGAGTAAACACAATAATCAGATTGTGGAGAGCATTCTAACTGAGAAAGAACATTATGATGAGCTGGTGAAAAAGCAACAACAAATCCCATCTCATTGCTTGCCTTGCTGAGACTATATGATTGTGCTCACTCTACTGTGTTGGCAGATTGGTCTGGAATAAACATACATAATGTTCACATTCACTGTAGCTATTTCTGAGATGAACAGCTGTATAATGAATCAGGCTATACTACACAGTGCTAAATCAGGTCCACCAAGCAGAGAACCCAAATCCCAACAATAGCAGTGTTCTATCCAGAATGTGACAATTAGATTTGTACCTCTTCTTTCCCAATCCAAGCCTGGCATCTATTCTCCTTCAGGCCAACGCATATGATGAAAGTTTAGGATATCCTCAATTAGGGCTTCATAACCACACACAAAAAACTCTAAAGTTTGAAGCGCTTAGGTAACACACGAGGCAGATCCCAGCAAGTGATATGGAAGAAAGGACACCTTACTCAGTATTTCTTTTCTCACTTTCATACTGTTGATATCACCCTATATGTTTCAGCTCCAAGTTTTACGTCTTCTTGTATCTTGTTTTTTTCTTTTTCCCCACAAAGAGGAAGACAGTGTAATGACAAAATCCCTGAGAGTAAAGCAACACTATCTATCTGTCTTACATTGTAGAACAGTTGGCCTGTACCTTGTACAAACATTGCAGTGCGGAACCTTTTTACTGCTCTGTTTTCTTTAATTTTGTCTGTCTTAGAACTTAGAAACTGCATAATTCTATGATTTCTGATACTGTGAGTAGCTAGTTGCACTTAATGGCTACCAAATGACTGCATAGTAATCAGGAAGTTAAGCACAGCCAATAATTAACTTAAATTGTCTCATGAGATTCTAAAATCCCCTATTGATTGTAATTTTAATGTTTAACCCATTATAGCATGCCTATCAGAGTCATATATCTGCATTGCTTTTTGAAATATTTAACTTCAATACTCGGGTAAATTTTCACTGCCAGAAGACTGCTTACACCTTTGCTCCATTGTTAGGAGGACTTCTCTTTAGTCTGTCGGCCAAGCCAGGACATTTTAGTCCAGAACAAAGGCCATAAGGACAACAGGCATAAACTTGGGCACTTGCAGACTAAGAAGGACGAGGTCAACCTATTCATTATACATCAATTGAAACAAATAATAAAAATTTCCAATTTGCTAGGAATTTGAACATCACATAGAAAAAAATATGCATGTTTCATTCAAAAAACCATGTTTAAATCTTTCCATATTCTATCTCAATGATGCTTCAATATACTTCTTTAAAGTATTTTTAATAACAAATTTGATGAAATCAATTTGGCTATGGTACAAAGGATATAACCCATTGTAAATGTGCACAAATGAATGATTTCCAGAATTTTGAAAGATGAGTATACTTCATAAAGAAATACTGTGGGAAAATAAGTATAAGAGAAAAATGACTTAAAAATGGAGAGCTAGTAATGGAGAGATTCATTTCTTTTAATTAACAGAAAACAAACAGGATTCACCACATAAAATCTCACTCTATTTTTATGAATTGCTGAGGGATACTAATACAACTTTCTGTCAACAGATCAAGTCCCCATTGACCATAATCTATTTCAGTCCCAAAATGTATTTTTGTTCTGAGGATAATAGGTAACCTCCTTGCTGCCATTTTTAGATCAGCCCATTGGCAAACATTAAGCAGAAAGCGTGTTAACATTTTTGAAGCTCAGCTAAGGCTTTAGCAAAGTGGGTTTCTTGCTTGCAGAAGCAGTAATAGTGAGCTGGGCACAGGGGAGAATGCCTGAGGAAGCTCTACATCTGTATAAGCCTCAATGCTTCAGGTCAAAATAAAATAAACAACGGGGCTGGCCTGGTGGCACAGTGGTTATATACATGTATTCTGCTTTGGTTGCCCAGGGTTTGCTGGTTTGGATCCCAGGTGCAGACCTACACACTGCTCACCAAGCTGTGCTGTGGTGGCATCCCACAGACAAAATAGAGGAAGATGGGAATGGATATTAGCTCCGGGACAATCTTCTTCAAACAAAAAGAGGAAGATTGGAAACAGATGTTAGCTCAGGGCCAATTTTCCTCACCAAAATAAATAAATTGATTAATTAAATAAATAAACTAACAACACAATCCTACTGAGAGCATTAAGACGCCCACAGGGGAGGTGCTCTCATCCTGTGCAGGCACACGGAATACAGCTTCAAGGTTTTGACATTCTCAGCTTCAACCAAAATCTCTGACTTGAAAACAAATAAACAAACTAATGAATAAACTAAAAACTACTAATCACTATAATCACTAGGACAATTTCTTACTAATTACCTGTTTGGCTGTCAAAAAGAGGCAGCTGATAAAGGAAATTACAAGTCAGAGCTAGGTCTCATCTTCACTTCAAAAGACCATTTTTTACCTTTTTTAGATCATTTTTAACAAGCAAAAATGGTATTTTCATATGGTTCAATCTAATAAAACCTGTTTCTTTTCAAAACAAATCACAGGTTCATTTCTGCATAGAAGGGCTGGCCAGCGAAGGTCAAGTGCCCAGCCCACACTGTCCACTCATCACTGCTGTCCACATTTTTCAGGGAAGTTATCTACTCTAGGAATTTAACTATCAAGCTACCTTATGCTTGTCCAGCTCTTGCTTACTTTCTGGGGAAGCACCTTTCAAGCTCCACAGAGGCCTCCTTTTCTCACCTTTCAAACAGGATGCCCTTATCAGAGCTTCTGTATTCAAATCAGCTCTCAGAAAGGCATCAATTAGATCCCTTTTCACACAAAACCAGGGACCATTTCCTTGTGTTCTGGGTATATCCCGAACAGTAGAATTGAGCAGGACGCTCACCTCCCATCTTGTAGCCCCTCTACACTTGGAGACAGAGATAACCCAAGCCACAAAACCAAGAGTCAAAGGCAAGCCAATGAAAGGGCGTGGAGGGGGGTTGCTTCATATGGGAGAGTTCCAAAAAACTAAGTGGTTTGGGGTCAAGAAAGGAGTGATACAGATTTCCTTCAGTAATCCCAAAGCTCTCAAAAATTAAAAAAGCAATCCAAGAATAAGTTTATGGGAGTTTTCTCTGTTATTGTTGTCATTTAGGACTTCTCTTTCCCGTTACTATTATTACTAATATTTTGCAGGTATTATATTGCATTCATTCATTTTTTCATTCATTGATTCAGTCAGCAAATCGGATGGGCATTTACTAGGTACCAGGCTCTGTGCTAAGCATTGGTCTTAAAGTTTGTATTCTTCAAAATGTTTGTTTTCAATCTGTCCAATAGACTAATCCCAGATGTTCACAAGTGCTCATGGTTGGTTAGCTAGAGACAATAGTATACTCACTTTGTATATAAAGAGTTGACTTTCTGCTTTTTGGATACAGAGTCCTCCCCACCTTCTGCCAAGTTCTCTGAAAATGTCATCCCTCAAGTGCCAAAGATCTTGCCAAAGAGAGAGTATAGATATGCTAAATGGTGGTGCTCCTCTACCTCCACACCTCCTCCCTTTATCTAATATTTTCACGGTACAAATTTTTACTTTCAAGGGACCCCTTGATATCCACATTAAACTGACTGGCCTTAGAAAAACCTTCCAGGGTGGCAAAAATAGAAAGTGTTCACAGAGAAACTAAACCCACTGTCATCCTCCACCCCAATTCTCTTCTCTGAATCTTCTAAAGACAGCCTTTCCTCTGACTATGGAGTCCACAATTATTTTCAAATAGCCAAATAAAACACAAGTAAAATGAGACAAAAACTTTGTTTTAGCCAATCTTCCCTCTAAAGAGAGAGATAGTTTGAGAGAGAAGAAAAATTCAGTGGACCACATTGTTGGTGAGTCATGACACTGGAGAGAATAGAGAAATCCCCATGCTAGTCATCTATATGAAAATATTACAGTTATAAAAATTGAAGTCAAAGTTCAAGAGAGAAAAACTGAGAGAGAAAGAGTAGAATCCTACAGAATAACTAAGCAAGAGGAATGTGAAAATTCAGGATCACTAACAAGGGCAGCAGAAAAGACTTTGAGAAAGAATACGAGGTATTATTCAAGCAAAGAAACTAGGAAGGGTAAGAATCATGAGGGATCTGAAATACTAGAAAATATTTAGAAAAACACATCATGCCACACAACCTGATTGTAAGGATCCTCTCCTTAAATTGACCAAAATACATAATTATCTTCTACCGAAGACTTTTTATGCATAATTTCTCTAATCTATTTAAGTGAAATGAAATAAGTAATATCTGAACTGAGGATTCTTGAAACTTCTAAATCATCTGAGGTAAGTGAAAAGCTAGAGATTTAGCGATGTATATTATGTTGTGGGAAATTAGTCCCTCAAAATAGCAAAAGGGAAATTGGCAGCTTAGCCAAATAAACCAGAAGGAATGAATAATCTTACTCAGTAGTTTAGGGAAGAGAACTTACTGGAAAATGTAGCTAAACATTGAGGGAATTTGTTTCAAGCAGCTGTATATTTTTGAAGCCGAATTTTTTTTAAACTCTAACAAGAAGTGCTGGCCCACTCACATTGCTAACATAGAGGAAAAAATCACCAAATTAATAAAAATTTGAAACATCATTTTAAAAACCTTTTAATAAAATTTCACCTGTGAAAATATGTATGTGGTTCCTTCATATATTGCTATCCCTGGCAACTGAGCCTGTATCTCAGTCGTATGAGGAAGGAAATCAATCACTAAGTATTTCTTGAGCACTTGCTAGGTTCTGAGCAAATTTGTGCCAGATGTGCTGGAAAGTAATAGAGTAAATGGAGAAGTAATAAAAATTCCAATACAATACAGTAATAGCTGATTAATTATACAATTCTAGAATGATCCTTAAGCTAGTCTGTAAGTATCACAAACCAAACTAATGATACTTACAGTAATGAACTGGTTCACTTCTTTGCTGCTGACCGTCAGTAAAATACACCTCAACACCAGGCTGAGTTCTCCCGCCAGCCCCTCCCGAAGTTCAGCACGTTGCTTTACAACAGTCCTTGGTCCCTACAGAACATCTGTTCCCCTTGATTATTTACATCACTGTACCTTGTCACTTACCATAGTCTAATTTCATTTAGGGCCAAAACCACCTCTTGAACTTTTTAAAAATTTTCCCCATAACCTTTAAAACTGAATTCTTCTGAATGTATGTTGTAAGTAAATATTGTTAATTGAATCTATTAATGCCTGTAAGATAAGTTATTTCAAACCAAAAGTAATAGTAATACTTTTGAATGCTTAAAATATCAAAAAATTGGGAAAACTATGGGTTAGTCTACAGTTTGTCGAAATGACTGTGCTAAACCACTTGGCGATTTTTAGCCTTGAAAAAAACCCACATATATTTTATGCAAAATTGGAGATTTGGAGACTGTGACTAATCTTCTATGACTTTGGCTTCTATGTAAACTAAACTACTAGCTAAGGGATAGGACTGCTTTATAAATGGGGTAGAGTTTCAGAGTATGGCTTACGCTTTCAACAATGTGAACATTAAGACAACCTTCAGAAAAACTGGGAACAGGGTGAGGCGTGAGTATGTGGCGGTAGGCACAGAAGAAGGTCAACACTGGTGGTAGTAGGCTGTAACTGAGGGGTAGCAATCTCTAGCTGTTGTAAACCTAGACTCTGGAGCCTGACTACCTGGGTTTAAATCTAGGCTCAGTTGCTTCACAGCTGTATGATTTTGGACAAATCACGTAGGCCTCGGGGTCTCCATTTCCCCACCTGTAAAATAGGATGAAGACAGGCCAGGATTGCTATGACAATTATATGAGTTAATATATGTAAAATGCTTCAAATACTCTCTGGTACATAGTGACACAGTACCAGTTGATGCTGTAACTGCTGTTGGAACTGTATGGATTTTTGCTGTATAGGTGCACATAAAATAACCTGAATATTTAATTTGATCTGATTAGGTGAGCCCGAAAAGAACCAACGTCCCTCTAATCAGTTTTTACTAAAGCAAGCGCAGGCTAAAGAGCACAAAGCAAGCTGGCATTAGTGATAGAGAGTGAGTGAGTTTGTAGGAACACACATTTTTAAATTAGAAGGGAATTGGATATAATCTTGTCTAACTGCATCATCTAACAGATAGAGAAATGCAAACCCAAATATTGGATTGTATGACAAAAACTACACTGGAGAACTGAGAGTAAAGATAAAAATCCCTTCGTGCCTAGCTGTTTTCTCAAGGGTGAGAGGCAGCACCATGGAACTGAAAGTGTCCGAAACATTTCACCCAGGCTCATTTTCCTCAACCATAAAATTACGTGGATAACAACACAGCCGCTTATCCCAGGACTCATTGTGGACATTAAGATAACACATGTAAAGCAACTAGCACTGTATATATATGGCACATCACAGACACTCAATAAATGATGATGATGATGATGGTGATATGCTACCTCTCCAAATTCTATGTACTAAATAGATAGACTTCATGCCTTCTTCCTTTGCTATGATATTTGTAAACAGAGAATACATGCAAATAAAAGAACAAATTTACTGTTAATCTATATCTGTACCACACACACACCTCACACTACATTACACGAGGTTTGTAAGATGCCCCACTCCCTCCTTGAACCATAGCTAATATAAGTAGCCTTCTTAATGAGGCATTAAAATTATGACGTTTCCCCTTCTGGAAGAGGACAGAGCCTAAATTTTCAATTATGAAGCTAATGTTGGCATTTTCTTCCCATGTGATGTTATTATCAATAATTACCAAAATATGCACAATATTGTTTCAATAAACTACTAAAATTGATTGTTTCTCCTCCCTTTGTCATTTTGAATGATATCCTTTGTCACTTTTTGCTTTTCAAGGAAATAATTTGAAGTCTCAGTTTAACTTTCTCTGATACAATTTATCACGATTCCCTCTACCTCTCCTTGACAGCATTTTGCACATTTCTCATTATTTAATTATTTGAAATTAATCGTTGAATGTCTGTCCTTTCCACTACCCTCATATCTATGAAGGGAGTGAGCACAGTATTCCTAGAATACTGATACTTAATAGGTGTCCCATAAATATATCCACAAATATAACAGGTTCCCAGTATATAATCGGATATGTGGATCGGCGTTGCATCAGACAGGTGTAAGGCAGCAATGAAGATTTGACACTGAGTTTGCACTATGATAAGCCTGCTTGGATTATTCTAATCAAGACTCGGACCACACTTCCAGATACCAAATATAGTCACTCACAAGATTAATAGCCTGTCTCCTTCACTAGACTAAGTTCCTAGGTTTTGTCTTTGAGTCCCCAATGCCTTGCATGGTGACTGGTGCATATTAGTTGCCTGGTAAACACTTGTTAAATGACTAGAATTGCTCTCACGGGTTAGCAACCTGTAAATTTCTCAGGAACCTGCACAAGACACACAATAAATCTAACAGATGAAAAATATGGCTGAAGATGAAACATAATTCAGATATTCTTGACATTTAAATCATACAGTTTAATAATTGTGCAATTAAACAATTACTCATTGCCTAAAGAGCACTACTAACTAAAGAACATTCTGAACTGAAAAAAGGTATGGGTTTGGGGAGGTACGACTTATATAAGATTTAAAGAATGTCATTAAACTACTGTCACAGACACACCTAAATGTCAAGTGAACTGACAGTACTGCTTCATGTCCTTTTTCAAACTGCCAAGGAAAGGGATTTTAAACTAAGTTAAGAAATGAAAGAAATAAGGACAAGTGGAAAAATAAAAGGTTTTTTTGCATTTTAGCTTCAACTATTTAAAGAACATCATTTCTAAGAGGAATTTGGAGAATGATTGAAACGAAAATCTGAAACTGACCTAGTTTGTACACCCTATTGCAATGGAATGAAGCTTGCATATTGCCAAGGCCTGGGGAATCGTGTTTAACATTGATGTCATTCACAGCCACTGATATGACTAAAATGACCAAAGGACAACAAACTATACTTTCCTTATAATGCATAGCTGCACTTGTAGATTTTTTGCTTTGCTCTCTTTGTTTTCAAGACCTCATCAGTTCTCTGTTGCTGCCCACTCTCAAAGTCCAACTGCTGACAACTGTGCCTCAGAATGCTAAGAATGAGTTCTCTGCTGTTCTAGATGCTCACAGTAACCTGGCTCTAACTCACTGCTTAACATCTGCCTGATGTTCACATTTGCTCTGGTGAGAAAGAATTTTACATAAAAGACAAATGTTTTTTGAAATTGGTGATAAATAATTGATTTTTAGAGGCGATACATTTCTTATTGTCCTGTTCCTATAGTTGGCTCATCATAATCCACCAATAAACAATTCTAACTATTAAACCCTGTGCTATGTGCTATCTGGGAAAATAGAATGAAGCCATCGTCAGTTTTATTAAAGAGCTTACCATCTAGCTAGATAAATATAGCAGTCACATATGAAACAGTTTATGGTAAATACTTCAGGATATTATCAATGATAAATTCTGCAACGTGTACTTTAAATGTTGGTGGTGCTTAAAGAAATAAAGGATAATAATAATCACAGTTATTATTTACTGGGCACTAAGCACTGTACTGTGTACTTCACATGCATGATGTAATTTAATCCTCACTATAAGCCTTTCCAGTAGGTTCTACTATTGCCCTCAATTTGTAGATGTGGATACTTGTGACCATATCTTTGAGATCAGTCAGAATGAGCCAAATATGGAAAATAAGGCTAGGAGCTTGACTTTGAAGAATGGGTTGTAAAAAGGGAGATTCTCATGAGTACACTTGAATTATTGAATCCAAGGTGTATCTCGAATTACTTATACATTTTTTATATCATCTTTTTTCTTAAAGACTCTAAGCAGAGCAAATAGCTCTTTAATTTTACAAATATCCCTGTAAGAATCAACGAACACTTTAAAATTGAAAAGTCCATGAAGAACTGTCACAGTGAAATGGAAACAGACAACAGAATTAGGTAGATGGGAGAGAAAAGGTATGCAGTGAAGTATGCACTTGTACTTTGAAAAAAGAAAGTCATCATTATTGTGGGATAGGGGAAAATGTCCTGCTATGGAAATTTCCACCTAACTAAACTTGAACTAATTAACTTCTTTATTAAACGTGCTTCATTGCTCTTCCCTATCCTAGTGAATGATGCCGCTATCATTCATCTCCTCCTCTGTTTCCCTCATCCAACATTTCTAATCAGTCATTAAGACCTGAGGTTTAAAAATATAGGGTTTACTGGTCCAGCACTGCCACTTACCAGATAGACGAACTTCAGCAGATTACTTGATCTTTAACTATCAATTTCCTCACTGATAAAACATGGATAATAACAGGACATATTTTATAAATTGTTAGAATTAAATTATATATAAATGTCCGTAGAAGTTCTTCTTACTGGCACATAAAGAGTATTCAGAGTATTTTGCTATTGTTTTCTATTCATAAAAAACCTCTGCATTGGGCTGATTATAAAATAATATGTTATATATCTATATATATTTTAATGGCTATCTTTATAGACACATAATAAATTAAATACTATAAAATAGAGTTTAAGAGAACAAACATTGCACTCAGACATAGCTGAATTAATTTAAATATTGTGTTTACCATTTTCTAGCTGTATTAGCCTGAATTAGCACTTAACAACTGCAAGCCTCAGTTTCTTCATCTGCAAAATAGTTATTGTGAGCTTGAAATTAAGTAATACATGTAAAGCATATCACATAGTACCTGACACAATTTAAGAGTTCAAGAGTCATTATATAATTGGATTTTTTTCACAAGATGCAATGTGCATACATTCCAACCAAACAAGGACTATAGCCTCTATTTTCAAGTGACTTTTTTAAAAACACGATTTTTTAAAGAAACAGTCTCTTTTTATTTTATAGTTATTTTCCAAATCATCTTATTAATCCAAATCCCTTGCATCAGTGAGAGAGTAGGTACTCTAAGAAGTAGAAAGGGTATGGAAGGATAGAACCACAAAAATGGAGCCCAACTCAAATATTGGAAGGACAATGTCAAAGGCAGAATCAAGGTAGTTTTGAGGTAGAAACAAAACAGCTGCTTTGCCTCCTGAGATGCCCAAAGACATGCTGAAGCTGCCCATAACTGCTCTTAGATTCTCCAACCGACCTTTTCTCCTTGCTTCATAAATATTCCATAAATCATAAGCCTTGCAATTCCCAAAGAACAGAAATGTCACCACAAACCTCTGCCAGGCCATTAACAGTCCATAGGTCACATATAGTGACAACAAAACAAACCACTAGTGAGCTTACCCAAAGGACTATCGAGTTACCAAATGTCATGTAGACTCTGAAGGCAATTCCAAACACAGTTTAAACACAGCAATATCATTCAAATAAATAAACAGCCATACAAGTTGAAACACATATTAGAATAAGCAAAATTCAGCTGTCTGGTTAGAATCTCTACTGGAACTCCAAACCTTATAAGATTCTTAGAATATTTCTTTCCAGTAACATGTTTTAAAACTTTGCTCCTAACACACTCTTTCCCCTTATTGATTGCTTTCTCCGTATGTATCTTTTTCTTTCTGTCTCTCTCTTTCTCCCTCAATTTTCATGTGTTCTCAACCTTCAAAGTTGAACCTGACCCTGAAGCCATTCAATGACACAACTGACACTCCAAAGCCAGCTGCGCTCTGGCAGCAATCTAGAGTCAGGAGGATGGGCGGGCCAACTCATTCATCACTGTCTTTAGAACACAGATATTCGTCAACTAAACTGCTGTGGAGATTCAAATTATCACACATATATAGTTACACATTGTAGAGGACACAAAGCATATGATTCATATTTTGACTAGATTTATTATAAAGTCCTTCCTAACCCTTAAATACTACGACTCTATGCCCTTCACAAATTTCATCTTCTTGATCTTGGTTTTGCCATTAGCACACAGCATGTGGTCCATGCTGCCAAGAGGAGTTTCTGAATCAGAGTGGACTTAACCAATTGGATGTGCTCAACCAAGCATCTACCAGCGATGGCAATTGCTATAGTCAAGAGATATGTTTCAAGGAGCAAATAGATGATTATTGGTTTTCTTTTCACCTTTTGAAATTCTGAAGAATACTTGTACTCTGGTTAAGGGGTACTTTCAAGTATTTACAATATTGTAATACTAGCACAAGGAGTCTCATCATTTTGCAAAAATAAAAAGAGAATACCATTAACTCATTATAAACAGAAAAAGTTATATATACAAAATATGTCTCTAAATCCAGAATCTTTGGACTTGAGCAAACCTGGGGTTGGGGGAGTTAATAGCAACATGAAAGAGTCAATATATTTTACAATTTCAACATTATTAGAAAATCATAAATTGAAACATGTTGTTTTAAAAGTTAAAGTTAACCATTAGTGAAATAAAAATGTGATATAGTTTCCAAAGTACATGAAAAAAGAACAAAGAAGGAAAATTTAGCAATAGAGATATATTACAAAAGTTAATATTAAGAAAGAATATAGGGGCCAGCTCCATGGCATAGTGGTGAAGTGCGGTGCACTCTGCTTCAGCAGCCTGAGTTCAGATCCCGGGTGTGGACCTACATGCTGCTTGTCAAGCCATGCCATGGCGGTGACCCACTTACAAAACAGAGGAAGATTGGCACAGATGTTAGCTCCAGGCTAATCCTCCTCAAGCCAAAAATAAGGGGGAAGATTGGCAACAGGTGTTAGCTCAGAGCAAATCTTCTTCACCAAAAACAAAAAGAAAGAAGGAATATGAAAAATATTAAAATCAGGCCAAATAGAATTCAAGGGAAAGGTAGGAGATGGGACAAAAAATAAAAGGCTATTTTATGATTAAATCCATAGACTGATATTGAAACAGAGCAGTTATGACTCTTTACATGTTGAATATCACAGCATCAAAGTGTATAAAACAAAAATAGTTAAAATGCAAAACATATTAACAGAATCTCATAATATTAATGGGATAATTTTTCATATCTTTCTTGGTATTTGAAACATCAGGAAGACAACAAGTGACTCATTAAAAGGGTGAAACAATAACCCTTTAAGTAAAATTAATTTAATAACTAAAAATCAACTCCTTCCAAATTGCTATCAAACACATATAAGTTTTTAGCATAATTCAGGGCAGAATAAAAGTATCAGTCACATTCAAATCTGTACAGGTAACATTCCTGAACACAGCATGACACAAGTAAAGATAAGCAGCAGAGCTAAATAAACAAACAAAATCACATTTGGAAATTTTGATATTATCTTCCAAACAAGTCTTAGCCATAGAGAGAAACAGAACATAATTGCGGAATATTTAACAAATAATTATGATAATTTCATATATCAAAAGTTATGAATTATGGCCTAAGCTTTATGCAAAAGAAATCTCACCGCAATAAAGCAAATTTTATTATTAAATAAGAAACAGTGAAAATAAATTAGTAAGTATTAAACTCAAGTAGCTAGAAGAAGAGTAACAAAATTAACCTGTAGAAAGATGGTGTTAAAATAAATTATGAATCAAAAGTTAGAAAACAGAAACAGTAAAATAAATATATAAATAAATCAAAGGCTTGATTTTTTTAAGGGAACAGTAAACTATGTTTATTTTTATTTGTTTTTTAGATCATCTGTCTCCCTCTCCTCATCCTACACTTAATTTAATTAATTAATTAATTAAAGTTTAAATGTAAACTCCACAGGGTAGGATATTTGCTGAGGATTTTTGTATACTGTGGATTCCAAGACCATAAATAGGGTCTGGCACACAGTTGGCATTAAATGTATATTTTTTAATGAGTGAAAAACTGAATGAATGACTAAGTAAGGGAAAGAGTTAACACCTAGAAGAATAAAGTTGATGATGTATATATGCTTTGATTTGGGCACACGCAGACAAAAAGAGTTTTGGGTCACCATTTGTGGCACCAGCCATCAGGGTGTGTACAAGTGACCACAGACACCTGTCTGCTGATTCAAGAAAGAAGCTGAGTAGAGTAAGAGTGAGGGAGAGAGAGTAGAGATCTGGGGAGATGGGGAGGGGGGAAGAGGACCTGTTGACATGAAGATCTGTTATTTTTGAACAACTGGAGTCCATGAGAAAAAAGTCACTCAAAAATTTTTTTTTAATATCAAATCACAGATGTGCCCAGTGTAAATTGCTGTAGCTCTTATTAGGCTTTCACATCCTTTTAGATCTGCCCCTTAGGGTGAGAATTTTCAATTTTGGATGTACATCAACTACAACTATGAGCCCTCTTACTTATTGGTTTTATTCGTCTTAAATCGAAGCACAGGCTGCACCCAGCCTCATGGGGTGACTCTAATGTGGGGCCATGTTAAGAACCGCTGCTTTACTTTGTTCACTGAATTCTACTAAATGCCTTTCCAACCCACTCAAAGATATCCACAGGTTCCCCTTAATAGTACACATAAGATTTTGCCCCTTTCTGTCAAAAATGTTTAATTCTGAAAAAAACTTTCAAACAACTAGTTCCATGTACATCTAGCTCATCCAGAGCTGCTTAATTTTTTTTTTTTTTAAGATTTTATTTTTTTCCTTTTTCTCCCCAAAGCCCCCCGGTACATAGTTGTATATTCTTCGTTGTGGGTCCATCTAGTTGTGGCATGTGGGATGCTGCCTCAGCGTGGTTTGATGAGCAGTGCCATGTCCGCACCCAGGATTCGAACCAACGAAACACTGGGCCGCCTGCAGCGGAGCACGCGAACTTAACCACTCCGCCACGGGGCCAGCCCCCTGAGCTGCTTAATTTCTAAGTGATTAATCATGGTTTTAAAGTTTAAATTCATAATTATCATTTTATAATTTCCTGGATTTTTAAATTGACTTTCAAATTGTCATTGGGATTTTTAGGTTTTCGGTTTTTCCCCTGGTGATGCAAATGTGACCAAGAAAAAAGCTGAAATCTTAAACTGAAGGAGATTAAGTCAAATACCTGCAAACGTACTTCAGGATGCTTTTCTCTCAGCACTGGAACAGCTGGAATTTCCTGGAGAGCTTTCGACGTCTTCTTTTTGGCTTTTTCCATTTGAATATTGGTAAAATAGTTGACAGCAGCAAACTCAATAAGGGCCGAAAATACAAAAGCAAAGCAGACAGCTATGAACCAGTCCATGGCAGTAGCGTAAGACACTTTGGGCAAAGAATGTCGTGCACTGATGCTCAGTGTGGTCATGGTGAGGACTGTGGTTATTCCTTCAAAGCAAAAGAGACAAAATACTTTACCATTACTTCTATGCACAACATAAACAAACAAAAAGACTTAGGTATTTGGTGGGGTGCAGGTAACAAAGTTTGCAGTAACTCAAATCAAACCATCTGTGATGGAAGATTTGAATCCTAATGGTTCAGTGAAACTAGCATAGGCTTTGGAGTGAGAGAAAGATATGATTCAAATCCTGGCTCTTCAAAGCATTGGCTCAGTGTGATTTGGGCTTAGTTAGGAAAACTCACTGGACTTGTTTTGATATCTACCTATTGAGTTTGCTGTAAAGATTATAGATACTTACGATCTTTAACTGAATATTACCTATTCAATTAAAATAATAAATTACCTGTTATGAAAGAGCTTAGTTTATATAAAACGATAAAGGTATATTCCATAGATTTCTAGAGCAATTTGGCTTTAAAAATATTGGACATCTATTACCCATCAGTTTATGGTCAGCAGGAAAATATTTGCAACAAGAATAGAGTCACTTCTCTTTCATCAGCAGGCTTCTGAAGCATATCGTCTCCAGGGAAGCCTTCTCCTCAGCCTAGAAAAAGGTTAGTTCCCATTCTCACTTGAAAAATTCCACTTGCCACCAGAACTATAGAGATATGCATTATTTAAGGATGCCAATATTTGTCCAAGTGTCCCTTTCTGCACCTTTTCCTATCTGTAGATCTAATCCATGTTATCTAGCTAATCTTGGAAATTTCTGTGGGGATTTACTATATCCATTTAAACTCATTCTATGTGTTGCCTAGGATAGCTCCTGAACTGACCCACCCACGTGTTTGGGGATAACAATGATGACGATGACGATGATGAAGGTGTCCAAACTATATACTCCAATCCATGCCAATCCCTGGCTGAAAGTCAAATAATATATGTTAAACTGAAGAGATAGTGAGCCCTATGGAACAATAAAAGAAGCATAATATTTTGATTTAGGGAGAAATGATATTGTCTCCTCAACTCAGCATTGAATTCTATTCTGCCTTGTATTGTTCCCTGTATGCAAGACTTGTTTCCTCAACTTGACTGAGCATAACCTCCTTGAGGGCAGAAGAGTCTAACATTACTTCAGGATTTACCATAATATTTCACATAGTGTCAGGCACACGATAAATGCACAGTACATATAAACTCACTTTTTCAGCTCCAGTGCCTACTGAATTGTCAATGTCTAGAACATGAAAAATTAGACCAACTGTGCAACACATGAGCTATAGATCTTTTAAAAACATTCCATAGACTACACAGAGAAAGAAAATTGAGGACTTGGTTGTACTCCCTAAGAAAAAAATTCGTGATATTTTTGACATTTATATTAGTCTAAAATAGATTTTAAAATGTATTTATTCAGTCAAATACATAGATATCTAACTATCTATGAAAATGCACTAAGTATTGTGATTTCATTGTACTTTGTTTCAGAAAGAGACTTTAGAATTTTCAGGCCTCTATTGTAAAACTCAGAAAAATGGCACCGTTCCCATGCTGGCTCTGAGCTGTATGAACAAACCTTAAATTAATTTTGAAAAATTTTAGCTACAAAGTTTAAAGATAAATCAAAATTTTTCTGTTTTTTCATAACAATTTAACCTTAATGGCCTATTAAGAATTCAAAAATGTTCCACAAGCTTCTTAGAGATATTTCCTATAATATTATAGAAATTAGTCTGAAAGCACCTGGAAATAAAATATGAACAGTGAAGTCTAAAAGAGAATACTACTCTGAGAAGAATTCACAAAATTCTACAAAGACCATAATGTGATAACCAGAAAGAAACTTCAAACTCAAATATAAGCCATTTAGGATTCTCCATGTTGCTTTGAGCATTTTTTTTTTTATAATAGAACAAATTCTCCTGAGGACAAGAAGTAGTAGTCTTCATTTTCTCCTGCTTTCATGCAAATAAATTCCCTTATTGATGCCAAGTAAACAGTATATTAATGCAATTGCTGAGCCATAAGTCCAAAAATTAATTTCTGATTGTTAGAGAGGGTAGATCACAAGGTTCATGAAGACGTTAAACGATGTTACGGACATCATTGCAAAAAAGGCTAGATATGTGGCCACTTTCCATTTCTCTTTCATTGTTTTGAGTCAACTTGATTTTAAAGTTTGTAGAATAGCCCTTCAGTTATTATGGTTCTTATTTTATGACTGTTGGCAAAATTAGGAAAGTAACTGGCATGAACAATTGGCTAAGCGTTTGAAGTCGTCATCCCTTTAGACATTAAAAAACTCTCTCTGCCTGGAGTCCAAATTTAAAGAAAGCACTAGCATGACAAGGATGTGCTTATCATACCTGCTTTTAGCTGGAGCATTTACTTAAACACCAAAAGAACAGCAAACAGAAGCCAACCGTTCAGATAAGAGGCCAGGCTTCCGCTGCATCTAGGAAGACGGTGCATCTGTGGTAAATGGCTTAGCTGGCATCTACCCTGAAAACATTTCAATAACCATAGAATTTTTTCTGACACATTCAAGTATTGATGCCAGTCCCTGTTTTTAGAAGCTGAAAATGCACCATATTGGCTGGCCCAGGAGCTGGGAGAGGATGTGTAAGAGTAGGCTAAGACTGTACACAAGAGTGAATTTTTGGCTGGCCACTCCTAAAAGATGAACTAGTAATGATATAGATATGCCAGCTGGCATTTACTCAGGTTTAATGTTTTACTATACTGGAATAATTAGAAAACTGAAAGGCATACCACCTTGGGAAGAATTTAGCACACTCGACTTCTCATATTTACACTGAGTTTTTTTTTTTGGTTTTATTTTTGCATGATCTCTAGAAACATCCCTGACCCAGCAAATTCTCTCCTTGAGTGAAGAGGGAAATGAGAATTATAGAAGATAAATACCAGCCCAGAATTAACTTTTTACCGAAATCTCATAGGAAATTGATTTCTAATGCTCCTCAAATGCTTAAAACTTAACTTCCTTAGGAAAATATCATCCTAGAGTCTCAATGAACAGTTTAGTAATTACCATTCTGACACATCTTAGGTCTTTGAAGACTTAATTATTGGGCATAATTTCCCTTGTCAATCAAAACCAACATCTTGGCACATGAGCACAAGACAGAGGCAAATGGGAAAAGCTACCCACAGAATACCTTCAGCACACATCCATACAATCTCACTCAGCAGCTCTGGAATTCTCCACAAGCCCCCACATCCCCATGCCCCCTGTGAAGATAAAAGGCAGAGTTCTCAAAGTTAGAAATTTTCTTGGTCCATCTGTTAAATGGCAGAGTTCTCAAAGTTAGACAGAAATTATCTTGGGTCCATCACTTAAACAGGTGATTTTATACAAGTTTATTAATCTCATTGAGTCTATTTCCTCATCCATAAAAAATTAATAATGCATACCATGCTGACTTATTATGAAGATTAAATAAGACGACCCCAAAAGTATACAGCAAATCTTATCATCATTAGTACTAGTATTACCAGTATCCTCACTATATGCTACTTAATTTCCTTTCAGTGTCTTATTTGGATAGGAAATATTGTTTGGGTACAGCTGTAATCAATGCTATCCCTCTGGATATTCTAGAAATTTCTATTATTTGGGGATAAGAGAGACAGAACAGTGGCTATCAGTTTGCAATCAACAAAGAAAGTGTTCAAAGCTTATCAACCAATCACAATAACTATAAAATACAGAGGACTTCCCATTATAATACCAAGTAGTGATTCTCAAATGAGGTAGATGGCAGCATGGACCGTCATAATAATAAATGACACAAATAGGATTTACCACGTGGTAGGCATTTTTCCAAATGGTTTATTCAAATTAACTCCCTTAACGCTCACAGCAACCTATGAGCTAGGTACAACCATTCATCCTGTTGTAACACGTGAGGAAACAGGCAGAAGTAACTCATTGAAGGTTCACAGCTAATAAGTGGTAGACTTCGGGGTGAAAACCTAGGCTAGCTCACTCCAGAGTCTGTGCTATGGCACTATCATCTCTTCATGAAAGGCATCATTGATGGGTCAGTATTTTCTGTTCTAGATTCTTCAGGACCATAGAAAAGAATATGATAATATGTGGACAAGTGACTACTATTTTAAACCATGATAGTTCCTGAAATACTAATATTATTTGTACTGGGAAAATTTAAGGGACTTTGGTCTGGCACTTAGCCTCAGCAGATACTTCCTGCCCAGTCAGGCTGCCCTTGAACATGATGAGTAGACTCAAGGTTAGTGTCAGCACTAAATGAGATAATGAGTATCAAGAATTTAGCACAGTGTCCGGTATTCCATAACAGAAAGATATATGTTTTCTTTCAAAAACAATTAAAAATCAAGGAAATCAAGTCAGAAAAAAATAGATCTCCCTGAGATGATAGAGTATATGGGAGAGAGTAACTAATATGTACAAAGTCCTCCACATACTCTGTAATGAGTACTGTGCATAACTAAATCCTCACTAGTCTATGAAGGGGACATGTGTTATCATAATCTTATGGGTGGAGAAAATTAGTGGCAGATTTGGGTTTTAAACCCTGACCTATTGGAGTCCAAAGCTTAGATTTGCTGTTTTCTCTCCTTCTTTTTCACACTTATTTTTAATAGCTAAAATTTATTCAACACTTGCAATGGGCAGTTATTCTTTAATTGAACCCTCACAACTCTATGAAGTGGATAGCACCGTTATACCTGCTCGCCACCTTTCTGAGGTCACATCCTGCCCCCAGCATTGACCCTTCCATAACAGTTTCCCCAGTAGGATTCCAATACCTTCTTGAGTGAACCTAGGATTAAAGGGGTGGGAGGGGGAGGTCTATGCAAAAATATCCCCACATTCAGGTCCGCTGAGAACACTAAGATGCCCTTATCAGCAGTTCTCTGAATGGAGAGGGAGGTGGGATAAGAAGTTCCCACTCTCCCCAGCTCCTTGGCTCCAGCATCCCTTCAGCTACCATGTGACAAGGATATTATACCACAGCTTTGATCCCATCACATAGAAAAAGAAAAGGGAGATTAGCATCTCTTGTGAGGACTATATCTCCATTTCAGAGCAATTCTGATCATTTTCATTCTTATCCCACTACTGAATGCTTTTTCTGCTCACAATCAATAGAAAAAGAATATAGAAATATATTGAATTAAATAAACATCATTATAACTAATTTTATTTAAAAGCATGACTGATATGTAAAACACTTATTAACATCTATAAAAATTTAAAACTCATGTCTTCTGGACTTCCTATAGTTTAGAATAAGATATATAGGAAGCCCCTATAAAAACAAAAAGAATAAAATGTGTTCAGAAAAAAGATGCAGATAGAATATAACAATGAGCTAATAAACTAAGCATATAATACCTTCCAATTCAATGCAGCTAAACTATTTGCATTGTGTTCCTCTTCATTAAAAGGAAAATTATTGTAAGGCTTTCTTATTCAGTCAACCATGACTTTTATTTGTTTTATTTTAAGCACCCAGTGCATTTCATTTTAACACCTTGATTATGATTTTAATTCAATTACACAGCATTAAGCTAGTAGCCCAAGAATATTACCAAAAGTGAAATTAGATCCAGATTCATGCTTGATCTTCACCTGTCTGGTCTCAACAGGGGAAGTCTGATGGGGCCCCAAAGAATGGACTGCCCACATCCTTTCAAGCCTTATTACTTTGTACAGGGTAGATAAAAATGAAAGTTTGTATGATTCTTTACTCAGTACAGCCTGATATATTACGGCTTAATATTTTCTTAGAAATGATATCTAAGGCTATTCCCACGAATCATGATCAAAAGGTAATGTGGACAAAAATACCCAAGAAATGAATTGCAATTACCAAATACAGTCCTAGCTGGAACTGATTCCTTATTTATCCAGAATGAAACTTGAGAAAGAATCACTGTCATAATGCATGGAATGTACGTCTGAATCATAAAATAACCCATCTTCCGTCTGAGGTGGAAGTAAACCGTCATAACAATATATTCACCTACAAATAAAACATGAGGAAAATGTATTATTGGTTCTGCAGCAATTATTCAATGGCTTCATAGTCATATTTCAGACTAACAAACAGTATTCTAGGCAAAGAAATTATCTGTTGTGGATAACAACACAAACATCGAGAAATATGTAGTTCCTAAGTAGGGGGAAATGATATTGAACATCATTGCACAGAAAAACACTTTTGTTCTACGTAGTGGTTAAACAATTTAATATATTGGACTATAATTTTTAAAAATTCTTGCAGTGCTTTCTATTTTAAAGATCTGATACTGGGGTCAGCCCAGGGGCATCATGGTTAAGTTTGCTAGCTCTGTTTGGTGGCCTGGGGTTAACGGGTTCAGATCCCCTGAGCGGACCTACACACCGCCCATCAAGCCATGCTGTGGCATCCCACACACAAAATAGAGGAAGAATGGCACAGATGTTAGCTCAGGGACAATCTTCCTCAAGCCAAAGAAGAGGAAGAGTGGCAACAGATGTTAGCTCAAGGCCAGTCTTCCTCACCAAAAAAAATCAAATCAAATCAATCAATCAATAAAGGTCTAACACTGCTAAAGCAATTAACCTTCATTCTCAGTATTTTTCAAGAGCAGAATTTAGACTTAACTTTTGTGGAAAATCAGTAGGAAAAAATGGAAATACATACACACACACACACACATAGACACAGACATATGAAAATATATAGCTTAATTTTAGAAAGAATTGAAATACACATATACATTAAATGTGTATATATGCTTAGGGAGAGGCTGCCTTACTGTCTTAGTTTTAGGGAAGAGCTGTATTTCTAAATGTTATGTATTTGAAGAAAAATACAAAGAGACACACATAACGTAGAGCCACATAGAACATCCCTGCTTTCAAGTTTTATTGGCATTTAAACAAAAACCTAAAAGCTAATAAGCAAACAAACCATAAAATTTCTGGTACCTGTTAATGAATATTTTTAATGTTACATCTGAAAGGGAGATATTAAGAAAGTTACTTGAAAGCAGTAGCTTTATTCTCAGACTGTGAAGTCCAAGATTCAGAAGCCTCAAATCCTCCCAAAATGTGATATTAATCCCACTTTCAGGCTGGAAAACGAATGTTTTCAAAAAATATATGAGTAAGGAATACTTTTAGAACAAGCAATAATCAGCCAATTTTCCCCAATAAATATGATAAAAACTAAATTCTATGATTCTTTCATTCATACTCCAAAAGCAAATACAGACCAAGAATGGTCAATAATATCCGTTTTCTTGTGTGACAGCTTTAATGTATACTCTGAATATATTTTGTAATTAAGCTTTATATTTTGCTCTTACTTTTGAAAATACAGTTGCACCACATTAATTGGGCAAAATAAAAATGATTTTGGGAAAACACCAAAAAAAAGAAAAAGGGAAAGTCCAGTGTTCAATGGTCAGACTTCTTGCCTCAGAATTCTGTTCAAAATAGTTTTAATATATTTGATTATTGACTTTTGTTATGAATAAGAAAACCAACTCACTTTTCATGTCTCATCAACTCAGAATTTATTTTAAACCAAAATAAGATTATACCCAAAAATAAAGAAATTCTTAACTATAAGTTATACATCAAGCCTCTTTCTGGAAAGTTTTTGTTGTCCCCTGAGAACACTAGATATTTCAATGAAAAAGCGAGGACAAAACTCCATTGCTAATGCCAAGTAGCATATTGAGCTTAATTGTTAAACATCTCACCCGTAATGGATTTGATAGTTTCACTTGATACGGTTTGCCCAATCAAGTCATATTGAACTAAGCTGGAAGACTCCTTTGGAACTTCTACTGATTTCTCAGGACCTTTCGTCCAGGTATAAATCATCTCACTCTTCGGGTATGCATCTGAATGAGAGCACAGAACGTGGTTAGAGTCAGTGCTCCTTTTGCATCAGCATTGATGGTCAACAATTAAGAACATTACACATGTTCAGGAAAGATGGAATAAATGAAAACAATAATCATTATGATTTATCAAACATGTTTGGGATTTAGAAAATGGTAGAGATTAAATAAACAGCCTTGCAATTGGGTATATATCTTGATTTTATGCCAAAGGATTGGAGGAGGATAAACTAAAACGAAGGCAACTAAAATGACTAAAATGCCATGTATGCATCAATGCACTTGGATATGTTTCCATAGTAATAAGATAAGCAGTTGAAAAGTAGAAATAATAAACCACAAAAAAGTACTGTCAAACTGCTGCTTCTTTCCATTCTAATTCACTTCCAGTGCTTGACCAATACTGGCTTCTCCCATCCTAATGCAGCTCTGCCAATTAGAAACATACCAGATGCTGCCCATAATACAATAATAACAACAACAACAAAAACAAACCCTACTGTTGAGAGAACTCTCCAGGGGTCACCTATTCCAGACTCTGCCTCTGGGCAATACCCATGCTGTTTGGGAAGCATTCTGCAGTGACAACTGGCTATGCTGTTTGTGAAGCTCTCCAGGGAATATAATAACCCAACCAGTTCCACTACCTTTAAACTCTTACAGTCAGGGCATTTTCCTTTCCATCTTCAACAAATCCCTCCCAGCAACAATTTAAGCCCATTTTCTTTTATTCGATGTGCAGTGCAAATGGAGACCAGCTGCTTGCTTACCAGTCTACCCAGAACAGATAGCTTGGCTTACACACAAATAAATTCAAAAGAACCAAGAAGAATTGTGTGCTACCCTCCACATACCTTCCTAAAATGGCCAGAGCACAGTAGGTCCTTGGTGGAATTTTTTAATTCTACAAAAGGAGTTCATACCTAGAGAGACTATCTTTACAAATGAGTTTGCAAAACAAAAAAGAGGCTTGTGTTGTCATTGAGCCGTATATAGCTATGTGTCAACGCTTATCTCCTGAAGTGTATTCATGCTTAATCATTCATTTAAAGTCCTGAATGCTATATTCCTATCCATGATATTTTCAATTAAATATCCTTCTCTTGGCTACCCCACCTGCTAGAACAATCTTTTTCTTTCCTGGTTTTTCTCATTCCTATGAATTGTAAACATAGTTAAATGGTATTCTTCTCTTTCTGGAATAATTAAGGATTATTTACTAAGTATGATATACCTCTCTTTTTAATTCCCCACTCAAAAACATCAGCTTCCAAAAAGTGATTTCTTTATTATATACAAACTTTGAGCACCTACCAAGTGCTTCCCCTGAGAACTAGAGGGGCATGACTGGGAGAGGACTTCCCCTAGATTAGAACTAGCTTGGGTGAGATTTAAATTATTATAGCACAAATGGATTTCAATTCTGGCCCTAGTTAGATCACCCTTTCCGTCTATGTATTTTTCTGGTTTTATCTTCTCTCATTAAGTCATTGGTCAAGGAGCAAATGACTCTCTCTAGCTTCAAGTCAGCTCACTGAATACTGTGATTACTAGGGGTTATAAAAAGAATCGTGACTGCCGATTCTCACTAAGCTAAGCAATGAGCAATGATAACGGCAGGCAACAGTTTCACAATCACTGCAACTAAGAATCTGAAGCAATAGTAAAAGCCAGCATCTATTTTTGGCAGATTCTGATTGAATCAAATATTTGAGGCCGGCTTTAGAAGAGGCAATCACATTTTGCTGCCATCTCAGAGAAGGGGGCTTGAGGGAAAGGAATCCCATATTCTTTCTTACCCATTCATTTCATCCTCTTGCCTTCAACTCCACAAAATATCCCCAATCGTTCTATCTCACACCTTCTCTTCTAGTACCAGCCTAGTCTAAGCCATTGCTATCTTTGATTCTACTAAAACAACAGCCTCCAACTCTTCTCTGCTCCTACTCTAGCCTCTCTACAATCCATTCTCCACAGAAAAGCTGAAGTCAAAGGTGAAATGTCAAAGAAAGCCACGCCCCTTAGTAAAACCTTCCAAAGCCTTCCTAAAGCATTTAGAATAGAATTCAAACTCTTTCATGTGGTCTATAAGGCACTATACTATTTGGCCCTGTCTACATGTTAGACCACACCTCCTATTATGCTTGTACCATATTTCAGCCACTTTTATACTAAGAGTGCTGTTTATGTTATTTTAACCCGTGTCAAGCCCTGAACCTTCTTTGGCCTTTTTTCAAGTTTGCCATAAAAGACTGCTGATAAAAGAAACTGTTAAGTTACAAAAACAAAAAAAGCCATCTATGCTTTCTATGTTACACCACCAAGATATGGAGTTCAGAGGTCCCTAAATTTCATCATTTACCACCAACCTACTAATTATAAGTCAGTCTACCTAGGCTATCTGTAGAAATAAGTTTTTGTTTTTTGAGGTAAAGGGGGTTGTTTTTACTTCTTTATTTAAACCTATTAGCTAATAAACGGTCTCCTAAAAATCAAACCTTGGATAGTTGTTGTCATGGACAATGACTTAAATGTGGAATTACGGAAAATCACACACACATATAAATATCAGCTTGCATAATGTAATCACAAATTCTAACAGCATTTTTACTGTAACTTACAACTCCCAAATTTCAAAGGGCATGCATGACCATCCATGGGGAAATCCACCAATCTCATGGGACACTCCGCACTTATGGTGAGTCTATGACGGAAAAATGCAATTAAATAAAATCAACTCTTTCTTAAAAAATAATTTTATAGATCTCTACAACGAGAAAGAAGGAAGGAAAAAAGGGAGGAAGGAAAGAAAAAAGAAAGGAAAATAAGATAAAGGGAAGAAGGAAAAAGAAAAAAATGACTACCTCATTGTGTATAAGATAGTGCCATTTCTCATAATTCTAAAAAGCTTATTTGGAGCTGTCATATTATGGGAGACAGATTTCTTTCCATTCCTGAAGAACGTATCAGGGGTCCATACTTTTGTTACCATCATATTGTTCAATCTCAAAATTTCAATGGGGCCATCATATTTTAGTCTTTTGTCAATCCATGTCTGTCTGAAGAACACATCCATTGTGTATTCCTAGGAAAATTAGTTTGTGACATATTCAAATCTCAGATGCCTATACATAAGTATGCAGAAAAAATACATTAGATTCTAGTCTCTTTCCCATTCATAAAAAAGACTATCCAAATAAAAACAAAGTTAATAGGAAAAGAAATTTTCTTAAGTCAATGGAGCAAAAAGATTCTCAACAATTAAAGCATGTTATGTCCATCTTGATACCTTAATCTTCTACATTTTTTTAGATAAATAAATTAACATACATAGAATTATTCAAGAATAATTAATATAATTCAATAAAACTGCCAGCACTAGGTAATGACAGTTGTACTTTATTTTACACCAAGTAGCAAAATTAGTTAATGTGCAACAAATATCATTGCATAATAAATCATAAAATTGTAAGCATCTCTTTAAGACAAAGCAAAATATGTAAATGAGAAATCTTATGTTCATAAAATTTATTGAAATTAGCCTAGGAGCCTAGGGTCAAGGAAAAAAGTAAAGCAGGTTCTTTGACCTGTAAACTACAAATATTTATATTAGAGAGCACAACAGAATGGATGAATTCATCCTGACCAATGCTTTGTGTTCTACGCTCTTTAAGCATGAGAATGAGGGAGGGAGAGAAGGGGCAGGTTGGCGAAAGAGTGAGCAGTTGGGCCAATATGAAATTCTAAATGCAATTAGGGCAACAATGTAGCTCCATACCAAAACTAATTACACTGTCTAATTTTCTCCTCTTCAATAATTTTCTGGGGGAAAAAAAATACTGCATGCAAGGTTGTGCCATGGGGATTAATGATAGGCAAGTTCTTTTCCTTATGGAGAATGACTCGAAACCAAAAAGTACTCAAATATTAGAGCTGAAATGCAAATTCAATATCTTACTCTTCATGAATTTCTGAGTCTAATTAAGCTGTTCTTTGACTTTCTAGCTTTGTGTGATTGACAACAAAATAAATATTAATTGCCCTCTTTTCTGCATGTTTTCTTCAAAACCTCAAAAGGTACATTAAATTTTCCAAATACCTACCATTTCAACATCAGAAACAGGTCCAAAGCTTGTGACATATATGTCAGTTTTTACTTCTGTAACAGGACCTAGTAGGTATGAAGTAAATAAGTGTGAAAAAATAATTACCAATTTTACAGGCAAGGTAGGTACAATAATTAAAGAGTAAATACAGATATGATATATCATGTTTTTACAAGCATCTTAAATTTTCAGTGAGATAATGCATCTCCACAAAAAATGTAGACAAAAGAACAATAAAACCAGAAAGTGATGCTTACTTACAGGCAGAAAGAAACCCCAATTACTTACTGGGAACCTTGTTTCTTCAAAGATACATCACCCCCAGGCACTGTTATGACAGGCAGTGCAGGGAACAAAAGCTTTCAGCCTTTGTAATGTTTTATAGTCCATCATCTGATTGGTTTTTAGGAATGAAGTGAGCTGTTAAAAAAAGGGAACTTAGCCAAAAGAGTGAAAAGGAGAAAAACCATAATGGCTGCAAGGAATGCATCTTTGGAGAGTCGAGGATGCTGGTAAATAACTTAAGCACAAAAATGATTCATGGTAGGGGGCCAGCCAGGTGTTTTAGTGGTTAAGTTCAGCCACTTGGCTTTGGCGGCCCAGGGTTCGCAGTTTCGGATCCTGGGCACAGACCTAGCATCACTTGCACGCCACGCTGTGATGGCTCCCAACATAAAGTAGAGGAAGACTGGCACAGATGTTACCTCAGCAACAATCTTCCTCAAGCAACAAGAGGAAGATTGGCAACAGATATTAGCTCAGGGCCAATCTTCCTCAAAAAAAAAGATTCATGGTAGACCACCACTGGTGACTGGGATCAAAGTCAAGCTCTTTATAAAACAGATCTACTCACATTTTGCCACCTACTAGCTGTGTGATCTTGGGCAAGTTACCTAACCTCTCAATAGCAGCAGCCATACACGTCAAGCAAGATTGCTGATGGGGCTCAAACGAAATTGCTCATATGAAATTTTGAACACAATGACTCTCTCATGGAAGTACTTACTAAGTATTAGTTTCTCTTTGCTTCTGATAATGGCAACTACAGAGATTCTTTCCTAGGCCTAAACAAGACTGGTTCAGGAAAAAATATACGGGTGCGTTTGGCAGATGAGAAGGTGTGAGCATCATGACAACAGGGCTGACACTGATTTTAGACAAAGGAAAATTGCCACAATCTGGGTTTAGCATAATACTTAAAATCTGGAATTCTGGAGTTCAAATTTGGCTCTAACACTTTTTAATTGTATGATCTTGGTCAAGTCAAGTATCTTCGCAGGTCAAGGTTTTAATGAGTATTAACTGAAACAATATATGTAAATCACTTGCCCTAGTTTCTAGAATATAATGTGCTCAGTAATGATAATAGTTACTGTTACATATAATACAGCTTTTTTTTTTGAGGAAGATTAGCCCTGAGCTAACATCCGCTGCCAATCCTCCTCTTTTTGCTGAGGAAGATAGGCCCTGAGCTAGCATCTATGCCCATCTTCCTCTATTTTATCTGTGGGATGCTTGCCACAGCATGGCTTGATAAGCAGTGCATAGGTCTGGGCCCGGAATTTGACCTGGCGAACCCCAGGCCGCCAAAACGGGGTGCACAAACTTAATCACCACACAACTGGGCTGGCCCCATAATACAGCTTTTTATTACTAATAGAAATAAAAAATTGTTGCCCTCTTGAACATCATTTCCTTAAGTGATGGTTTATAACACTATGTGGCCAGGAGCTAGATACTCCATACTGGAAAGAATAACATCTGCTATCAAGATGGACTAGTTCCCTTTGAGACTGATTGGACAATTGGATTTATACCAAAAAAGACAAAGAGCAGTTGGTATAGCCAAATGCCCTAGGTCTAAAGTTATCCTCATAAAAGTGAATCAGAAGATTTCTGCCTCTATAGGATAAAGACTGAGCCATGGAAAGAAAAATAGTTTGGGGGAGAGTGAGAAAATCCTTGCTTGACTAAGTATCCTAAGAAAAATATATTCTTTGGAAGTATAGTGAGAAAAAACTATAGATCAGGCTAATCTGCCATGATTTTTTATTTTTTTAAAAATAACACCTTTGGAAAACAGAGAAAGTAAGTGTGAGAAGTTAACTGCGTTTTTATTTGAATGAGCAATTGGAAACAACAACAACAACAAAAATATGGTAGTAATAAGCTCACTAAAGCCTAATTATTCCGAGAACAGACAGGTAATCCAGGAAGCAGGTAATGTGTGTTAAACCTTAGAAGATGGAGATTTCACTCAAAGTGGTTCAAGAGTGAGAGAAATCACTCTGGTTGTTTCTTAAGGACAGTGGCTACAGTGTTAAAAGCACTACCTCACTGCCAATCAGTACAAAGAGAGGTAAGTTAGTTAGAACAATTAAGGTTGAATATGTCCTGACAACTGGACTGTTGGACATGATTCTTGAGAAATCAGAAGTAACAATGAAGATCAATTTAGGGCGGTGGTTCTCAAACTTTAACTGGATCAGAATCACCAGGAAGCTTTGTTAAAGCATAGATTGCTGGACCCCACCCTCAGACTTGCTGCTTCAGTGGGTCTAAGGTGAGGCCTGACTATCTGAGTTTCTAACAAGCTGCTAGGTGATGCTATTTGATTTACTCTAGTTTACAGACAGTATTCATCTGTTTTCTAGAATAGTATTTACCAAACTGTGTCCTGTAAAATATTAATACCGTAGGTGATCTATGGGAGTGGGGGAAGTTTAGAAGAGGGAGGAATTAGGCTAATGATATTTTTCCTTATAAATTTATATTAAGGAGTATGAGTTTATGCCAATTCTTGCAGTTATAATGATTCCGTGATAACAATGGATATTTTCAAATTGTTACCTGACATACTACTTTTTCAATGATTCTTGAAAAATGCTTTGTCTTCAGAATTACAACCTCAGTATTTGTTTGTGACATTATTCAGTATTTGCTTTATATGATCACATGGATCTTTGAAATTGAGTTAGATCCTAAAAAAATATGATTGGTAAAGGGATTTCATTTGGACACTCATTCAATAAACATTTATTGAGTGAGCACCTGCTGTATACCAGGACCCATGGTAGGCCCTGGTGCTACAATGATAAACAAAACTCATGAGCTCCCTACCTAAAGCAGGTAACATGCAATAGTCAGAGTATAAATAATAAAGAAATAAACTAAATGGAAGAATGTTGTCATTCATAAGAGGAACAAAACAGGCTCATAATTGAGTGAGAGACTGAGAAAGCCACTCTAGATTTTTTAGCACCCTTTGAAGCAGCGACTTTTAAACAGAGACCTGGAAGATGAGCACAAGCCATTGGAAGAGCTGACAGAATTGCATTCCAGGCATAGAGAACTTAAAGGGAAAAGCTCAGAAGCAGGAAAGACTTAGTGTGTTCTAGAAAAGAGGCCAGCAGGGCTGGAGCAAAGCAAGTGAGGAAGAGAATGATAAGAAATGAAAGCTACATAGACAGAATGAAAACCAGAATCAGTGGACAGAGCCCTACCCCGAGACCATATTCTGAAAGTGGCATCTTTTAAGCAACATATTTGTAATATATGTTATGGTCACAGTTGTTTAAACTATGTGGAAAAGATCCTGTGGAAATCCTAGCGACAGATGGAGCAACACCTAAAGAAGTTGTTATGGGCTGAATTATGTTCCTCCCAAATTCATATGTTGAAGTCCTAGCCCCAAGAAACTCAGAATGTGACCATATTTGGAGTTAGGGTCTTTAAAAAGAGAGCTAAGTTAAAATGAGATTACAAGGATGGGCTCTAATCCAATGTAACTGATGTCCTTATAAGAAGAGATTAGGACATAGAAATATACAAAAGAAAGACCATAAGAAGACACACAGAGAAGATGGACATCGACAAGCTAAGGAGAGAGGACTTAGAAGAAACCAACCCTGCTGACAACTTGATCTTGGACTTCTAGCCTCCAGAATTGTTAAAAAATAAATTTGCTCTTGTTGAAGCTGCCTAGTCTGTGGGAGTTTGCTATGGCAGTCCCAGCAAATGAATCCTGAGGTTCATCATTTTTCCCATGTTCTTTCCCCAAGTTTTCTCCCTCTCATATTCAGTACAGCTCCGCCTCTGCTCACAGGCTGTAATAAGAAGTTTAATTTGTATCCTTTAATCATGGGGAGTCCATCAAGTGTTTGAAGTAAGGAAATTATATGATCTGAATTATATTTTTTACCAAATCACTCTGGCAGTTGTATGGACAGTAAATGATAGGGAGGCAAAAGTAGAAGAAGGGCTCTTAGAAGAGGCAGCCATACTAGTCCGGTTGAGAAATGAGAGTGGCGTAGACTAGGGATGTGGCAGTGAGGATAGAAAGTTTACAGATCAGGGTCATGTATGGGTCTAACTGTTCACAGGGAATGGGTTTTTACCAAAGAGAAATAAACAGAGATTTAATAATTCTGTTTATTGAAGGCATGCTATGAGCCAGGCATGATACTAGGCTCTTTCCATATCCTATTTTATTTAATCCTCACAACACTCTCCAAGGGTGATATTATCATGAGAATTTTATGGATCTGGAAACTGAGTTCACAGATGTTAAATATTGTATGCCAGAGCCAAAATTATAACCCCCTTGTATTCATCTCCAAAGTATGTTCTAGCTTTCCTACACTGATTATATCATTAAATAAGTCAACAATTGATTAATTACTTATATGCTTTTCTATCTTTGTACATAACATGCTACCCACACTTACTGTTTTGTTCATCAGTGGTTTCTGAATGATGTTCCTGCAGCTCTTTCTATGCCTTTGCTCTCAGTCTGATCACAGCCTGCTTGAGTCTGTCTTTCTCCCCTTAACAGTGAAGATGAAATCTTAATCTGCTTTGAAGTCCCCAACTAACATACTGCTTTGTACGTAGTAGGTGGCGAATAACTATGTGTTTGACTGTGTTCCTAATATCATCCCTGCAGTAATTTAAAAACCTCCCAAAAGGAAAAATAACTGGGATTCATTTTGGGTTTTTTTGAGTTAAGCTAAAAATATTTCCTGATTAAAGTAGAAACTGTGTCTTATTTATATTTGTACCCTCTCCCAGAACTAATCCCAGGCCTTAAATATAAGAGGTTGCTGATAAATCAGTTTTCAATGAATAATGGTCGCTATGTAATTAAGAATAATACTTAGAGACACTTGTTAACACCACTGTTTAGGATGTTCAAACCAACCTTACACAGAGCATAATAACATAGAAACCAGATAATTCTGAGCTTGGAAGGACTTCTCATAATTTTATATGCATTTGTGTAGCATTAAAGACACGTTTTATTTAAAAAATCCTACTTCTTCGGTAATAGAGAAATGTTTTTCAATCCCCAAAATATCATGGGCAGTTGGTAAAGCAAGAATCTCCAACTGCCGTTGAAAGAAAGAACCAAGACCACCAAGATCAAATTCAGGGGAATACTCCCATCTTATTAATGAATCTAACTTGCTGGGAAAGTAGGAAGGTAACTAACAATGTATCAAATAATTTTCCACTGTTAACTTTTCTTTGGCTATATAGACCTGGTCAAAGGATATCACTATTTAATTTCTTTTCCAATAACAGTGTTCAATTTGCTGTCATATCAGGAGAAAGACTTAAACTATTTTGCTGATGTTGAAACTAGTCAATCCTGTTCTCCACATTGCCTCCCCAGCTCCACACTGGAGAAAACATTTCTGATTTGTCAGCCACCTGAATCCACACATTCAGCTACATCTCACAAAACACTATTGACGTGCCTCCAAAAATCAAGAGGTATAACAATAACAACAAAGAATCTTGAGTGAAATATTTAAAGAAACCTCTAATTTTGTTGTCAGTTAGAAAATATAGAATATTAGCCTTCCTGGATATTAAACAAAGAACAGACATCCATTGACATTGCAGAGAAAGCAGAAAACTATAGAGTTTTACTTAGATGACATTAAATATTAATGCTTCCTGCATCCTATGATCCTTCTATCTATCCAGGTCAACTTTTTAAACAATTAAAATAATTTTAAAAATAAGAAAAGAATTTTAGAAAACAATAGAATATGGGCAAAAAATGAAAAAGTAACTCACAGAAGGAAAATTCTTATAGGAAATAAAGATTTGAAAAGATGTTCAACGACATTAGAAATCAGAAAAATTCAAATCATTTCACAATAAACTACCAATTCAAGTATAAATATATATAGATAGATAGATATAAAGCATTGAAGGGTTTGTGGATCCTGAGTCTCATATGCATTGTAAATGGGAGCTTGAATTTGTAAAACCACCACAGAAAACAGTTTGGCATTATTTCATCAAGACAAACTCCCACTTACACTAAGATCCAGAAAAATCCATTCCTGGATGTATATGCAAAAGAAACTCTTGCACATTTACAGCAGGAAATTTGGGCCAGAATATTCACAGCAACACAAACTTGGAAACAAGCAAAATGCCTACTGCCAACAGAGCAGATGAATAAACTGGTTCCTATGCAATGGGAATATCACAGAGCAGTCAAAATGAATGATCTCTAGCAATATGCAACAACAAGAGTGAATCTTAGCAATACACAGTTAAGTGACAAAGCGTCAAAAGATTATATATAGCATGTTCAAAACAATTAAATTTGTAATTTATTTATTAAGAAATAAAGTTGAGCTAAAATGATATTCAAAGAAAAGCTATGAAATAATTTAAACAGGACTCAGAACGGTGGTTACCTCGGGTGGGGAAGACAGGAAGACAGGATGAGGGAGGTCACACAGCAGAACAAAGGTTGGTGCCAAGGATGTGCTGTTTGATGACTTAACTGGTATGTTTATCAGATGGATGAGTGGATAAAAAGAAGGCTACATGTGGACCAATAATGAGAGTGTGTCATTAACCAAGGATTGCTAATCCAGAATCCA
Source organism: Equus quagga (assembly GCF_021613505.1). Classification (NCBI taxonomy): domain Eukaryota; kingdom Metazoa; phylum Chordata; class Mammalia; order Perissodactyla; family Equidae; genus Equus; species Equus quagga. The sequence goes on along the minus strand of NW_025796728.1, from coordinate 4,309,098 downwards.
ATTCTGTGCACTAGAGGCTTTTTAAAATAAATACATAAAAAAGGCCTAGAGAATCATAAACCAATGCAAGCTCATGTATCTTTTCATCTAAAAAAAACTAACAATGCACGAAAGTATTATCTAAATATCCACCAAGTTACTAATAGCCTGTATCTAGATTTTATAGTACCTATTTGAGGAAACACCAAATGCATTTTGCATGTTCTTGCCCAAAAGAAAATGCAAATATATGATAGCACCAGTACATATTTTTTGCTAAACCAAGAGCATAAGAAAGTAAATTTATGTTCTGGATTCTACAGTCTCTTGTTTTCTCAAGAGTATCTTTCTTTCAGTTAACCCTTCCCTCAAATCTAACATTAAATTACCCTTTACTAGATTATTCCAAACATGTTATGATATTTCTTAAAAGTAATAAATAATCTTAAAAATAATAATTTAAAAAATAATCTTAAAAAAGGCAACTGCCTCTTTCTATTCTCTTTCATATTTAAACTTCAGGAAAAAAATCTATACACACTGTCTCTAATTCTCCCCTTTCTATTCATGCCATCATCTATTATAATCTGGTTTTTATGCTCAGGATCCACTGAAATTCCTTTTGTCGATACCATCAGTTTTTCCCTATCTACAGCATTGTTCCCACAAACTTTAAAAAATAATCTCATTCCTCCCATTTCTAACAAAGCTCTCTTGACTCTACTTCTCCTTCCCTTGATCACCCATTTCTCTGCTCCCCTGTACAAACACCCAAAAGAAACTCCTCACTTCTCTCTTGAACCCACCCAATCAGACTTTCACACTCATCACACCACCAAAGCTGCTCTTGTCAAAATCACCGAAGATGTAGAGATTGCTAAATCTAGTGGTCAATTTTATATTCTTATCTTTCTTACTCTGTCTGAAGCATTAGAGGTAATTGATCAATCCCACTTCCTCTTTGAAACATTTTTTTTTTTTAGTTAACATTCAGTATGCACACTCTCTTTGAGGTTTTCCTCCTACCTCAAAGGCCACTCCTTCTCAGTCTTCCTGAGATAGAGATTCTGTCCCTTCTCTCCCCACCTCTTAACATTGGAGACTTCAGAACTCAGTATTTGTACCTCTTGTCTATTGCTTTAATTCCTCAGTGATCCTTATAGTCTTATGGCTTTAAATACCATAAATATTGACACATCCATCATTCCTGCATTCCAGGCTCATCTCCACTAAATATCTAACAGGTTTCTCAAACTTAACATAGCCACACACAAATTGTTTATCCACAGCCCTAACCTGCTTCTGTCACAGTCTTGGCAACTCCATTTTTCTAGACGTTCAAGTCAAAAACTTTAAAGTGGGATTTGACACCTCCCTTTTTCTCACATCCCACATTCTAGCTGTCATCAGTGAACTAGAACTTTGGAATATAGCCAGAAGCCAACCATTTTTTACAACCTTACAAACTTCCCTGCCACCAACTTGGTCAAAATGTCCATCATCTCTTGCCTAGTTTATTGTGCAAATGTTGCTTCATTCGCCCTTGACCCTGACTGCCTGTTCTCAATACCTTTGAAAATTAGCCTGTTCAGGTCCTTCCCCTGTTGGAATCCCTCCAATCACTTCTAATATGACTCAGAGCAAAAATAAAGTCCTTACCAGCCTGCAAAGCTTTACACAGCCTCATCCTTGTCTTCCACGGACTCCTTCTTACTCCTCAGTCCTGCTAAATTTCACTGTAGCAACACTGACTTCCATGCTTAGCGTGTTTGTATGCAGAGTTCCTTCTAATCAGAAGATCCCACCCAAATGTGGCTTATGCTTTTACCTTCTTAGGATCATTGTTCAAATGTCACCCTCTCATCATCTTTACTAACTATCCTAAATAAAACTGCAACCTCCTCCCCTGTTTTATATTACTCTATGGCAGTTATCCATATCTGACACACTCTATATTTCACTTATTTCTGTTCTTTATTTTCTGTCCCCTTCACTAGAGTGTCAGCTCAGGAGGGTAGGGAATTGAGTCTCTTTTGCTCACTAATACATCCCTAGTGCCATCCTAGAACAGTGCACACATTATATGATTAATGAATATTTGGTGAAAAGTTAATAAAACAAAATATCTCCATGTGACCAGTCCTTATCTTACTTAACATCTTAGAAGAATTTGGGAGATGTCTCATTCCTCCTTCCAAAGACATTCCATTCTCTTGACTTGTATAACTTCACACTCTCCAAGTGTCTGCCTATCTCCCAGTCTACTCTTTTACATTCTCCTTTGACAATTCTGCATTTGCTGCTGTTCCTCAACTGTGAACATTCCTTGAGGCTTAGTTCTTGGCTCTTTTTTCTGCTCTTTCTATACTCTTCTGTAGACATCCATTCTCAAAGCATTATGTGCTGGTGACTCTTTTGTGTCTCTCTGGATCAAACTCTTCTCTGATATCCAGAGCAGTACAATCACTAGGATGCCAAACATGTATCCTAAGTGTAACATGAACTCTTGACTCTACCCTTATTGCTCCTCTTCCAGTCCTCCTCAACTTAAATAATACTATCCTCTGCCCAGCTTCTCAAAATAAAAATCCAGGAGTCACCTTCGATTTCTTCTTTTCCTTTACCACCCATATGAAATCCATCACCAATTCTTTGTTGAACTATACCTCCAAAATATATCTCACTTTCATCCACTTACATACATCTTTACCACATCTACCATCTTATTCCAAGCCATCATTAACTTAATGGAGGAAACCAAAAAGAAAGCCTTCTTCATTGGTCTCGTTGCTTTCAACATGGCCCCACTTCCTTATCTAAGCCTTTCTTTCTGTAGAAACCAGAGGGATCACATTACAATCTAAGTCATACCATGTCATTGTCTCTACCTAAAACACTCCAATGGCTTCCAGGTTCACTAGAAGAATAAACTCCTTTACCAAAGGCCTCGCATGATCTGGCCTCTGCTCAGCAACCCTCCCCCGACCCCTCACCCCCGCCAGCTAGTCCTATGAGATTCTACCTCTTGCTTTCTGACTACAGGCACACTGGGCTCCCTTCACTGGCTAAATCACACTAATGTCTTATCTACCTCAGGATCTTTGCAATTTTTTCCCCCTGCCTGAGAACAACTTTTGCTTACCCTTTCCATGTCTGTCACCTTTAGGTCTCAGCTTAAAAAGACTTCCTTGACCACTGTATGTGAAATAGATCCCTCACTCAATTTATTCTCTACCGTAGTCTGCTATTGGATTGTCCCATAGCATTATCTCTAATTATATTGTTATTTGTTTCTTTGTTATTTTTATCTCTCTACATTGCTTAGCTGTAAAGTTCACGAGGGCCTGTGTGTGATTCAGAATTATATCTCCATAACCTAACATTGTTCCTGACACATAATAGTCTCTCCATATCTATTGGTTCAGCAAATGAGTGAATGGATGAGTTTGACAAATCAGAAGAAAATGAAGCTTTATTTTTCTGTTGTCCTGTGGATTTTAGATGTTCTTTTCATCTATATATTTTAAAAATATATATTCTCTGTCAACATTCAATTAATAAAGCTAGTACATAACACATTAATTTAATTTTTAGGTTGAGACATAGGCCACTTGAAAACATAGCAAGGATATTTTCATTTGTGTGGGAAAATTATTCCAAATTTACTTAAGTGTATACACTTCCCCATGTTTGCTTTTTCATTTTAAAATGTTATTAAAGCTTTAGAATAAAAGTTCTCATTTCACTCCTTTGGGGGAAATATAGTTTTGCTTATTTTAATGACCTGCTTACTAAGTAACCAGAAGGTATGTTAATGAGAATTTGACTCTTGGAAAACAGAAAAGTGCAAGAAAGCCTTAGAAGTGGATGTAGCTGTAGGCCAGCTGCCTGACTAAGAGTTTAAAGGATGAGGTGTGAATTGCGCCCTTGTCTATTGCTAGTTGTAGGGTTCTTGAGCAACTTATTGGAACTTTTCTCAGCCTCCTCTCTGACCCAGAGATGCCTGCCCTGCTTATCTCTTTGTGTTTTTGTGATAACCCTATTAGATAATATACGTGAAAATGTTTTCAAAGCTATAGAAGACTCTGCTAATGTGAAGTCCTACTATGTCCGTAAGCAACCTTGCAAAATAGACTCTAATGCTCCACTCTCATTTCAGAGAGGTTGTGGAAGATGATCTAAGGCAATCATTTATATTTGATGTATTTATTATTCCAGATCATGTACCTCAAAAGATTGGGATGCACAAAGGTTTATGCAATCCTTCAATAAAGAGAAGCGGGTAAGAGCTGGCTTCCTAAACTATCTCCTGGTGGCTAGTACCTTAGCTACGCATTTTTAAGGAGGTGGATAACAGTGTCAAAAGTGGATAGGAGCTCAGGGGAATGATTTCCTAGCTCCGTTGTGGAAGAGTTGACTTGCACGCCACTTCTAAACAGGTGCAAGCCCCTTCAGGATGACAACACACTGAGTGTCAGAGGCTGAAAGAACTATACCCCTTCCTTCTCTTCTCCCCTTTTCCCCTTTTCCTCTCCAATGGGAGAATGTGGGAGACAAGGGAGAGGAGATCTTGGAGGAATGAAAAGAGAATCATTTCAGTTCCTTTTACTTCCCCATTGCAAGCTGTTCTGCTGAGTTAAAAATACGTAATTTACTTTCCAAATCTATTTCAACCCCTGCCTAGCCTACTGAGCAATCACAAACCATCCAATTTCAATTCAAATCTTTGCTTTTAGCTTTATTTTAAATGGAATGCAGCTAACTTGTATAAACAGATATAAAGTAAATGCTCCACAAAGAGCAGAAGCAGGATGAAAGGAACCAGGAAGTAAATCTGTATTTATAGCACACTGGTCAACATCGGAATGGTTTCCATTTTCTTTTTAAAATGTCAAACTTTCCACAAAGTATAAAATGTCAAAGAAGGGATCAAACTAGTGGCATCCCAGAGTCTGTGCTAACAATGAGTTTTCCTATTATTTTCAGGGATCTTCATTGATACTATCCTGTAAACAGATTACACATTTTCTGCAGGTGAGAATTACTATTCCTCTGTCACATTTGGAATACTGTGCATTTACAGAGAATGACCCACTTCTAAAAAATGAATCACGTTTACAACAAATATTTATAAGCATAGGCAAAAAAACTGTGCCATATAGTAAATTTTTAATGATGAATCAACTGCTAACACTTGAAGTAAGGTGAATTCGAGCCCTTCCCATAAAGCTAGAAGAGTATCGCCAGGTGGGTAATGCAGATCATTAGGCAGTGGCAAGAAGATGACTAATAACGCCCTGGAGACATTTCAGCAGTACTGCAGCTAACCAAAACCCAGTAATGGCTTACATACATTGATTTCATTCATTTCATTGTCTATATAACATTATGGGAGAGGGTAGTTGGTAAAAAGGATGCATCTACAATGGATACTTTCTTGCTTTTGAATTACGACTGGCATTATAACCAACTGGGCAGATATTATTTTAACTTTCGACATTTAATAAAAAAACCATATGGTTTCCATTATAACTTTTCACTTTAATTTATGTTCAGGTACATCAATTCCCTAATGAATATTTAAACTACATGTGATTTGATTTGATACTTCTGTTATTTTTTTTTCTTTACTTGAAATGTCAAGTTTAAAACATTTATGGGCAGACGAGTCCTCTTTTATTGATATAATATAGTCTTAAATGATATCACATCCTCTGAAACATTCTCCATAAAATTATATTTTAACTAAAGTGCTAATTTCCCAGTCACTTATGAAAGATTGTGCATTGACAAATGAGTCACTCCTGTAAGGAGCCTCATTTCAGATTTGCATGGAGGTAAACGCAGTGCTCAGCATCCTGCCCCCTGGAGAGGCACCGTGAAAAGAACCAGGAGAAACTTTCAACTTTCTCATCCATTTTTATCGCTGTCAACACGCAAGAGCTGAATGAAGACCTTCAATGGCTCCCTGGAACCTTCTCCATACAATCCAGAAAAAAGTTTGGGATCAGATCTGATGCCAGCCTACCATTAATATGCAATGTGTCCTTGTATAAATCACTTTCCCTTTCTAATCTTTAGTGTCTTCATTTGTTAAACGAGGAAAATAAGTCTAGATAGATGCCAAAGAATCATCCAACTCTACTCTATGCAATTCTATTTTATTTCCAAGAATTCTTTCTAACCTGGACCACACTCTTTCTAAATCATGTCTAATTCTGTCCTCTTTGACAGGAATGTTCTGCTCTCTTTTACTTTCTCCATTGTCCCGTCATCTTATCTCCTCTACACCCTTAATAGGAAGCTTAAATTCCTCCCTGCTTCTAATATTATGTTATATCTGTCACATAGTATCTGATGTCCCACTCTTCATGGGTTTGTCTTTTAAATACACAGCTTGATCCGGGTTCACATCCTGCCTGTGTCACTTACGAACTGTGGGTTCGGACCAGTTACTTAACTTCCCAAGCCTCCATTTCTTCATCTGTAAAATGAGGATAGTAATAGCTTTCTCACAGGGTTGTTGTGAGGGTTAAACAGTAATGCCTATAAAATGCCTGGGCTATATGAAAATTTAAATAAATAAATACAATTTTAGTGGTGGTGGTTATTATTACTACTAGAGGATAGAGCCTATGTCTTGTTCAACGCATTTTCCAAAAGGTAACTATCTCAGTGTAGTGGTGAGAACAGGAACTTGGCGGGTCCGAAGACCCGGGCTGACACTTCTAGTGAAGTCAGCAGTCTCTCTGAATTGGACTGAGAGGGTGTTTGAGGTTACAAACTGTATCTTGAGATTTCTGTGAGCCTGGTGCCCAGCGTAGTGCTTGCCATACACTCTCATTATATAAGCAAAGGAATATGAATATGGAAAAGAGCATCAGTACTATTACTGGATGGGCCTCTATTAGAACCTTTATAAATATCTACTGAAGGAAGAAATAAAGCTGAAACACTTGTGACTCCAAAGTCTTACGAGGGAAGTAAATGCCACCTCCCCAAAATAAAGTAAAAATTCATCCTCCTGTCGAAGAGACAGGAAAGGACTGGGTTCTCTAGCAGAGCAGGCAGACTCTGCCCTAGATTCATGCCCTAGGTAGAACACCGCTGGCTGAGGTTTCGGCAGAGGGGCAGACACCACGTGGGTGGAAAGGGGACTTCGGATCAGTGCCTCAAGTGCAACCTGCCCTGAGCAAAGTGGCCAGGTTGGGGAAGTCCATTCTCAGGGCGCAGCGCAGCAGGGCAGCTGAGCGTCGAGTTCTTATTTTTGACTCTTCCCCTCCAACTCCCTCACCCAGCAGTCAGGTCCCTGGAGGTAATTAGTGTGGGGGAGAGGCAAAGCTTCTGAGGGGGCAGCGAGATGGGGAAGGACGGGTGGGGGCGGTCTGCTTGTCAGAGGTCTCATCAAGGGAGGCGAGAGAGACAGAGAGAGAGAGAGTGCGAGATTTTTCATTTTGGCACAGGAGGCATACCTAGCTACATTCCCACAGACAGACAGACAGGTAGACCGAGAGAGGGACAGACAGGACACACTTGCGCGTTTGAAATCGTTCATACCCCCAAATCCAGGACGCAGCCTGTTGTCATAACCATCGAGCAAACCGTCCAGGATGCGGGTAAAATTTTCCTGGCATAATTTCTCCTCCTTTTGGTTCTGTCCTGGGGTTTCGTTTAAACTGCAAACGCAAAGAACCAGGGCGGAGGCGATTATTTTAAGAATGGTTCAGAGAACAGGTGGAAACAGGTTTATCTTCTAGGGAAAGTCTCTTGCCCCAAGCTAAAGAAGGAATGGCTAAGGGATGAGGGAGAGAGAAATGGTCAGGAAAGGCGCACGCCGCGCACACGCACCCCAATACCCACACTCTTCTTGCACCTGGTGCCCCTTCCGCTCCCCGAGTCTACGCGATCACAGAAAAGCCCAGCTCTGGCCCCTGACCTTACAGCAGACAGGAGGGTCTGGTTTGCCCTGGGAGGGGGCTGGGAGCTCGCCGCTTCTCCACCTTCCCCTTCCCCCGCGCACCCCCTCTCCCAGTGCCCCAGGGAACTCACCAAGCCGCCAGGCACAGGAAGTGTAGGAGGGCGAAACTGACCCCGGAGGTTGTCGCGATCGCAGGTACCTTCTTGGCAGAAACCATTTTTGCAACATGCCATACTTTAAGCCTGTTCACGTTTCCAGGCTCTCAAAATGCCCTGAGCAGGGTGAGAGGCGAGGGCAGAGGCTCTCCGCGGCGTGCGCACACTCGCGCTCACACTCGCCCGCGCTCACTCTCGCCCGCGCTCAGCCAGCCCGAGCCGCGGTGGGCGCGTGTGTGCACGCGGGCCAGGGGGAGGCGGAACTTGCCTTTCCTCGCCCCCTCCTTTTCTCGCTGAGCTCTCGATGTGTATGGAGAGCTATGTATACCGCTCTACACCCTTTCGTGCCCGCATCCTGAAGCTTTCAGGGTTAACGCTGCTGCGCTTGCACCGCCAGGCCCAGCAAGTTCTTTCCGACCTTTAACTCCGCGGAGCAGGACCGAGGTCTCCCGCCCCTCCTCGCTTCCGCGACCCCCACCCCAAGTGCGTCCCCGTCCACAGCACTGCTTAGCTTCCACTTTTCCCTCTCGATCCCCCTCCCTCCTGCTGGGATTAAGATCTAACCAATGAAGCTCCTCTCTCGTTAGCTTGTTCCAAGACCTGTGTGTACCCATTTTCAAGGCAGGAGGTGGAGAAAGGGCAGGATGACGGCGATTGCTGGAACGCGGGGTGGGAGACCGCGGGGAGGACAGGGGATGAAGTCAGGACAGACACAACCTTTGAGATTCTCCCCTTCAGGTGCTGCGGGCTACAGAAGAAGTAAGATTCTTCCTGAGAAAGGGGGTTGCAACTCAAACTCTCGCAAACTGTTAGGAAGTGGATTTGAGCCTCACTCTGCAGTCAACGCATTTGCCAAGCTGTTGCTGTAAAGATATCAAATTCCTTTACTATACCCGCCCCCACCTGGCATACACATGCCCTCCGCTTTGCTGCTCCATCCTCTTCTGGAGAGGAGGGGAGAGGTGGCGACAAGCGACTTTCACTTCCTGCGACATTCCACACTGATCTTTCATAATAGAGCTGACTGACTCCTAAAGGTTGACTACTTTAGGGGAAAAGAAAGGATGGCTGGAGGGAGGAGGAGAGAGACAGGAAAATGTGTGTTTGTGCGTGTGTGAGAGAGAGAGAGAGAAATTAAAAATTGAAATGGAGGGGAACACTTCACTTACGACTTGAAAGGGAACACTAAACACTATATCTGTAGTGTTTTATGGAAGAGGGGTAAGAACTTCAAGAGACTTTCTAAAAGCATTAATTATTGTTTCCAAGGGGGAAAGCCTGTGGAAATTTTCATATAATACATCAATGACCTAAGTAAATTCCATAATGTTAGGTCCCTGGAAACAGGGACCACCGATAATTATGTTTTGTTTAAAACTATGATGGTTTGTTCAAATTTTGATGGCTAGTAGACTGACTTGATAGGGAAATGATCAAACCAAGGGACTTTCCGTTTTTTGTTTGGTTACTTTTGTTTGTTTGTCTCAATCTCCTGATTAAAGTTTTCCTTGCAAAGGGGAAACCATTTCTGGTTGCTGAAAGTTCATAATAGCCAGAGGTATGTATTCTCACGATATTCTGTATTGCTTCCTTCATGGCATCCTTTTTTTTCTTAAGTTTTTATTTTTCCTTTTTTTTTTTTTTTGGAGGAAGATTAGCCCTGAGCTAACATCTGCCACCAATCCTCCTCTTTTTGCTGAGGAAGACTGGCCCTGAGCTAACATCTGTGCCAATCTTCCTCTACTTTCTATGTGGGACACCTGCCATAGCAAGGCTTGACAAGTGGTCATAGGTCCGCATCCGGATTGGGCGGCAAACCCTCGGCCACAGAGGCCAAACGTGTGAGCTTAACGGTTGCACTACCAGACTGGCCCCCCTTCGTGGCATTTATGATACTTCGACCTAATTCCATCTGTATCATTTTTGTCTTAAATATGATAGTCTCCTTGAGGGCCTGGGCTGGGTAATTTTTGTTTATCTGTATTTTTTTTCTCTCTTATTACAGTACATGGCACATAGTACTAGGACAGTAAATATTTATAGAATGAACAATTAAATGAATTAATTAATTGCTTGCTCCGAGAGCATCTTAATTAATTTGGATGATATTCAAGCTCATTCCCTTGTAAAAAGAAGAAAAGAAAAGAAAAGAAAATTAGAAATACTAGTGTATCCCCCAAATATGCCATGAAAGCATTTGTCTCCACATAAGCTGATAGTACATTATTATTATATTATTGCATAGTATATTATTTCTCCAATCTTAATGCTTTCTATACTGTCTAAAACCCCAAACTGGTATTCCTTAACTATTTTTCTTTTTAATTTCCATTAAAATACATACATATCAAAAAATAAACAATAGAAAAATAGCCTTGGGGAAAGAAGTTCCATATCATTAAGGATAAGTCATCTTTAAAACTCCAGTTTTAAATATGTGAAACTGACACCTTCAAAGAGATAAAAAGAGCATTCCTTCTTTCAGTGTAGCTAATTCCAATTATAGTTTTGTTACCTGTTTATAATAATATTTAAGATCAACTGAAGGTAATAATAGAGACATTTATATCTCATTTCATTTCATTTCACAGCCTTTCATTTTACTACCTTTTGTATTACTTAAAGAAGTTATATGTTGGGCTTTATTGTCTGAAATCTTCAAAACACATTTCTTGCCACTACAAGTTTTAAAATAACTCCAATATTCAAAAAACTACAATTTAGGTTACAAACATCATTAAACATGCTATTATTTTCCGCATAAACTCCTATTCCAGATTGTGGGTGAGTTCTTCCGCTTGACTGCATATAGCTGTGCAGGAATATGAACGTGTTAAAATTATGCCTATACTTCCTCCTTTAAAGTTAACATAAGTCTTTGATTGCTGTGTTTAATAGAATTTGAATTGGGTTCAGGTGCACCACCCCCAAACGTTATTACGTTAAATCTGTCACGTATTATCAATTTATCATGAAAGTTTACATCTAATATGGTGGAATGCAAATAATACAGATCGCCCCACTGCTAAAGTCTTAGGATGGACACTCCAGAGTCTACCATGCCACTAAAATGTCCAGAAAATTAATACAAAATTTTATATTCACTTGAGTATGTGCATTTGTTTGTGGGGTTTTTCAAAACTTTCATCAGATTCTCAAAGGCTATGGACAACTATAGTATGGACTATTCTTTAATATAAAACAACATATGTAATAGAACAGTCAACCAAAAGGTGAACAAATATTTGTAATTAGTGTATGACAAACATCTCTATCCCATTTGATGACCTTATCCGTTGACAGTTCCTATAGACTATGACGTAGCTCTTGTGTCTCCTTTGAAAGTACACCATCCCATTTATTGCCAATTTATCAAACGTCCAACTAGCATGGTACACAAAAATTTGGTGTGGTAATAAAATGAATAATTTGAAAGAGTGCAACGTGTTTCTCTTTCTTCCCATTAATTACTTCTGGTAAATATTGAATCACTTTTAACCATTTGAGGAGGGTAATGATGTGAATTCCTGCTTTAAATTTGGAAAGCTGGTAGCTATACACCCAGTTGAAACACTTCAGTTCCAAGAATATAGAGGCTGGTGACTAGTTTTATGTTAGTGCATTTCTCTGTCCCATATTTTTAGGCTAGGTGAGAAGAATTGATTTGATGCTCTCTAGTCATGCCTTTCCTTATTTGTATTAAATCAATGCTTCTACCAAAATGTTACCTGTATGTTAGCCTGTTATAATTGTCTAGTTATAGATTTTTTCATCTCCATTATTAAGACATCTCAAAACTGTGTCTATTGTATCAATGGTAACTACATTAAAAATGACATAATCTGGGACACCTTAACAGATTCTATTTGAATGAATATTTCATAATATTCATGTGGATACTGCTTCCAAATTAAGTATTTATTTTTCTTTGCCATATAGTTAATACAGATTTAGTTATTTCAATGTGATTACTTGAAAGAGGATAAAATGTGGGCAATATCTGTATCTTATCTGAATAATTACATACATGAAATTTAGAAAACCAACTATTATACTAAGTATCTTTAAATTATTAGTTAAATATTTTTTTATAATTGTCCATGATCAAGTTGAACATTGAAGAAAGTATATCCATTCTTAATAGTCTCCAAGATCCCACATTAATTTAAATTACAATAGGAAATACTAGCTCTCCAATATCAGTTTTTGTTTCATTTGAAAGTCCACTGTTTTATAATAAGTAGAAAGAATACATTTTAAGGGCCTGGAATCTAAGTAACAAATTTAATAAATACTTAGTAGGCTCATTTGCAAGTGGCTAATAATGTGTGAAGCGTTATTTTATTTGCTAGACCTTGAATTCTGAAATGAGTTCTCAGAGTAATTTTAGAAGTGTTACTTTATAGCCAATTCTGACAAGCCATGATTGTTTTGTGTGTGTGTGTGTGTGTGAATATTCTGTAAACTTTATGCAGAGTACTAAGTATGTTAAGGAAATTCCCTTGATTGTATTGGTCTGTATGTGTGTATATTTTCAAAGTTTCTGAAAAAAAATATTATTATCAAGTGATAGATTTTTTTCAGCACTGAATTAATTGTAATGATTAGCAAGGTCAATTTATATATTACCAGTAGTTCCCCAAATTCAACGTATTGTTAAATTTGTTGCCAACTGCCTATTTTATGATAAATACATTCTTTTTTCTTCTTTCTTTCTTTTTTTCTTTCTTTATCTTTTTTTGGCTTAAACAACAGAAATTAATTGTCTCACAGTCCTGGAGGCTAGAATTCGAGATCCAGGCGTCAGCAGGGCTGTTTCCTCTGAGGCCTCTCTCCCCAGCCGGCTGATCGTGGTCTTCTTCCCTTGTCCTTATATGGTCTTTTCTCTGTATGTGTGCATGTCTGTGTCCAAATTTCCTCTTCTTATAAGGATACCAGTCGTATTGGATCAGGGCCCACCCTAAAGACCTCATTTTAACTCGATTATATTTGTAAAATCCCTATTTCCTAATAGAGTCCATTCTGAGACCCTGGGGTTAGGACTTCAACATATGAATTTCGGGGAAAACATGATTCAGCCCATAACAGTGATGATCTTCCTTCAGAGATATAGAACATAAAATGAAAGTAGTATACACAAAATGAGTTGGTAAATTCATTACACTAGAAAGGCATATTTTATATTCTTATATCAATAATAATCATGATCATGATAATCTTTATTATAATAATAAAACAAATTATCTTTTATTAATGGCTAATATCATTTAGATACTCAGGAGAAACCATTTATGGCTAGATATTATTTCCCTCATTTTATAGATAAGGAAACTAAAGCTTAAAAATGTTAAGTAATTTTGCTCATGGTTACATGACCAGAAAATGTAAAGGTCAAGATTTTAGTCTCTTTTTCTGGAGAACTACTTTGATATTAAATGTCTTTTTGCTTTTTTTGTTTTTTGTTTTTTTTTAATTTAATGTATTACATATATGCTGTGAAATGATTACCACAATCAGGTTAATTAACACATCCATCTCCTCACATAGTTACCTTTGTGTGTGCCTGGTGAGAACATTTAAGATCTACTCTCTTAGCAAATTTCAAGTATACGAAAGAGTATTGTTAACTACAGTCACCATGCTGTACTTTAGATCCCTAGCACTTATTCATCTTATAACTGAAAGTTTGTAGCCTTTGATCAACATTTCCCCATTTCCTCCCCGCTACCCCGCCTCCTGCCGCCCAGTCCTGGTAACCACCAATCTACTCTGTTTCTATGAGTTTGACTTTTTTAGCTTCCACCTATAAGCGAGATCATAAAGGATTTGTCTATGTCTGTGCTATGTCTTGTTTCAAGATTGATAAGGGGCTTATACAATCAATTTGGAAAGCAGTCTGGCAATATGTTAAAGTTGAGCATAATTCTACCTTGTGATCAAGCCACCCCATGCCTGCTTTATAGGCTGTGGGAACTCAAACATATTCATAAGGAGATGTCTAAAAAATAGTATATTGTTTATAATAGTGGGAAATTAGAAGCAAAATAAATGTCTTTCAACAGGGAAATGGATATACTATATTGTAGTGTAAATGGAGTACTATAAAGCAATTAAAATTAAGGAAATCAGATAACATATCAGTATGGATATATTTCAAGAACACAATGGAAACAAAATAAGCAAGTGACAGAATACAATTCTTTCAGTAAAATATCATTCATACAAAATCTAAAACATGAAAAATAATGTACATTGTTTATGAGTATATATGTATATATGTTTATGAGTTCATATGTGATATGAAACCTGCATGAAAAAATAAACACCAAATTAAAGATAATGGGTATCTATGGAGAGGAAGAGAGAAGAATGGAATAAGGGAGGGGAACATTGGCTACTTCAACTATTTATGTAATGCTTTATTTCATTAACAAATTGAAGCTAATGTGACAAAATGTTTAATATTGACAAATCTGGTGATAGGGACTTGGGTGTTCGTTACATTACTTTTTGCATTGTTATGATCATCTATTGCTCTATAACAAACCATTACAAAACTTTCCAGCTTAAAACAATAATTTATGATGGCCTCTCAGCGGTCATGCTTTGAGTCCACTGGTTCTCCCGGGAAGCCTGACCCTGCTGCAGTTAGACAGTGGCTGGGGCTGTAGTTGTCTGAAGGTTTGACTGAGCTGCCGTTGAAGATACCTTATTGCTTCACATGCCTGGCATCTCAGCTGGGATATCTGGAACACTTGGAGGGTTGGCTGCTTCTCTCTCTCTGTCTCTGGCCTCCTTACTTAGCTTGGATTTCCTCACAACACAATGGTCTCAGAATAGTCAGACTTTTACATGGCAGCTGACTTCCCCAAAACAAAGGTTTCAACAGTTTGTCTAAAGCTGCAAGACTTCTTAAGAACAAGCTTTGAAAGTCATAGAGAGTCACCACTACTCCATGCTATTGGTCAAATCAAGTTATAGCACCAAACTAGATTCTTGTAGAGGGGGTGCACAAAGATATGATTACTGGGAGATGTGGTTCAGTGGGTTGTCATCTTTGAAAATCAGCTATCATATATACTTTTCCATACACTTAAAATATTTCATAGACAAAATTGAATAACATTTCATAAAAATGGTGTGATGACTAATTTTGTGTGTCAACTTGGCTTGGACACACTACCCAGATATTTAGTCAAACATTATTCTAGGTGTTTCTGTGAAGATATTTTAGATGAGATTAAGATTTAGATAAAAAGGATGAGTAAAGTAGATTACCAACCATAATGTGGGTGGGCCTCATCCAATCATTCAAAGGTTTTTGTTAAAAAAAGACTGATATCCCCAGAGGAAGAGGAAATTCTGCCAGCAGACCTCCTCAGACTTAAACTGCAACCCTTCCTTAGGTTGCCAGTCTGTCGACCTACCCTACAGATCTTGGGCTTGCCAGCCTCCACTATTGTGTGAGACAGTTCCTTAAAATAAATAAATAAATTGCTCTCTCCCTTTTTCTCTTCATTTCTGTCTCTCTGTGTCTGTCTCTCTCTCCATCTCTCTCTCTTTCCCCTGTTGGTTCTGTTTCTCTGGAAAATCCTAATCTAATACAAGTGGTATGGGGATACAGGACTGCATGCTTACTGAATCTTTGGGGTATGAGTAAAATCTAATGGCTATGTCCATTCAAGAAGCTAAAAATTTTCTTGCCAATCAAATGCGAGTGAACTGTTCCAGAAAAAGTGGTATGAAATTATTATAGAATCCTGAATCTTATCTTACAACAATTTATTGTCATTCTTGCTCTTAGGATGGGCAGTTTTTGTGATACAGGTAAAGACTCGTGATATGTGAGCGTTGATAAATGTTAAACATATGTGAGCCATAATTTCAGTTCTAAATGAATCGCTATATTTGCATATTTTCCTTTTGATTTTTTAGTCAGCCAAATAATAAATGCTCATTATAGAAATTTTGGAGAATACAAAACACTAGCAAAAACAGAAACAAATTACATGCAAATTATATTATGAATTATTATATATTATGTTTCATAATTATGAAACAAATTATATATATGTATCAAAATAAAACACATTAAGTTTTTTTTAATAAAGTACCTAAGCCTTTGAAGAAATATCACCATTTGCTTTATAAGCTTTGGGAAGAAAATAGTGGGTGAACATATTTGGCAATTAAATAAGCCCAAGAAACACAGATGAGGAATGTATTGTGTATTTTATGCAATTTTATTGTATATATTTGCATTGGATATTTTTATCATATCAATTTTTTTTACTAATGATATGAAGAGATTCCTACTTCAAATATATTTGTAAACAGAAGAAAAAAAATTAAATTAGCCTAAAGGATGTATTTATTTTTACTAACTGTTGTAGACACAAATATTTTGGTCTTCCGAATTGTTTAAAATAACCAAAGCCTTTAAAGTAAAGCATAATGGCAAGTATTTATCTGTCTTTTGCAGTACTTTTAAATCCTTAATACTGAACCTAACATATAAATCAGGCTCACACAAAGTAAATAGTCAAAGTCTCACAAATGTACACTGGCCTACCATCAAACCAACACAGTATTTGGAACTAAATTTTCCATAGAAACCTGTGTAGAATCAACATGACACAGTGGTTACTGTATTTGGTCCCCAGAAGAGTACGAATCGAGACTGCTCTTCATTACCATCTGGTGGCTACTGCATGGAGTGGCATTAACCATAATTTTAAAAGAGAGTTAAAGGAACTCAATGTCATACTTATGAACAGAGTGAAGAACCTCAGTATTATTGATGAATATTAAAAATTAAAGACCAAAGAAGGATTTGGGACTTTTCTTACCATAAAAAGCTCTACCATAAAAAGATATTTTTTGGAAATAATTTACAATGAGCAAAAGTTGAATGCCTGATAAATATGATTTATGAATAGCATAAGACTTCCAAATCACACATATCTGCTTTACAACAGAAAAAAACAATGCCACTCTTTTTCTTTTAGTGATAAATTATTGTAACTTTTTTCTAGATTTACTGAATCTTTCAGTCACTAATGTATTTTCACATACTATTTGCCAAAGAAATCCTTTTTTCCATTTTATCTACCTGGTAAACTCGCATATCTTTAAATATTTAGCTTAAATGGGGCCTCAGCTGGGAAGTCTATCTGTGTCCACCAGGCTAGGGGTTCTGCTATCCAGCTCTGCAGAGTGTTGCTACATGTCTGCAGATCATCTGCATGACGGTTTCTCTTCATGACTATCTGAGTTACGTATGCTTGTAAGATCCAAGCTCTAAGCACTAATATATACTTATATAAGGACTAAATCCAAGAAGTTCATTGTTTTTTAGGAAATTTAAACCAAAAGAAACCTCTCATGTTTCAAGTTTTACAGACAGTGAAATACAGACAGAGTTAGATTTGGGGGAAAGTAAATATCCATATTGACCTTTCAAATTTTCCACTTCCATCACAGACTCGCAAAGCCGAGATAGAACCAGAGAAATCACCTAGTTCTGCCACATCATTTTGAGTAAGAGTCTGAGGCTCGGAGAGAATACGTGACTTTCCCAAGTTTCTATGACTACCGACTACTGCACTGGAGTCAGGATTTGAACCCCGGTCTTCTGTCTCCGTCAGTGAGATTCTATTCTGCTTGTTTAATCCCCAACTTGTCTTAGGAGAAAGCTTAGTTCTAGGAAATTGGACATTGAGTCTAAAACTGAAATGCCCTTTTAGGGATCTGAATTCTATACTCGATCTGTGACCCAGTCTACGTATATTTACAGGCAAGTTAAGAAATCACTAATTGTGTTATAGGGCAATATGAGAATATATTAAAAATGTTTAAAGTGCTTGAATTTCATGCCAGCAGTTCTAGGAATTTACCCTAAGAAAATAACAAGGCATGCATGCCAAGATTATGAGCACAGTGAGCAGCAGGACCTCATTATTAATAATTTTGACAAAAAGGATAGACTGATATAATTCCTGGCATATTTGACTATTAAGGGATATACTTGAGGGCTGAGCAGGAGGTTTTCGAGATACTCCACACACCTTGTTTTTTAACCACCTACTCCACCTATGAGTGAGGCCAAACCCACAGGACACCACCATAAAAACAGATGACACAGTCTCTTGGAATCTGTTTTTAATAAGATATGTTGGTTAAAATCCAGAACCAGTTTTCTTCTGTGAGTGTGTGTTTGATGCCATATCATCCAGTTTTTTCAGCTTTAGAAATTATACTTCTAGGGGAAAAAAAATGCTTTTGGCATTTGCAGGCTTAACATTTATAGTTTCCATAGTTTTGGCATTTCCCACAGATCTCTGGCATGTAGTGATTTGTAATTTCTACTAAGGCATAAATATAAATAGTGGGCACTGAGAAGCCAGAGAGCAGGCAGAGCCAGTCACTTATGGGGAAAGAGACTAAGCCAGGGGCAGACCTGGCTGAGGCCGAATGCAAGCTGGCTTTGTGGTTCCCGGGGTTAATGTCCCATACACAGAAATTCTCCTGAGGTGAGTAAAAAACAAAAAAAAAGTGGTTCTTGGTGAAGAAGTGACCATCCAGTAAGTTTTAAAATTTCAATAAATGCTGAAAATGTACCAAAACTTGTGGTTTGAGCACAGGATATGAAAAGGAACCATTTGATGCTAAAAGGAATAGGAATTCAAAAGAAAGTAGTGAAGCAGTGCAAACATCCCAGGATTCATAAAGTAGAGACTATCAGTGTCTGTCTTAACTTACAGTCAACTTTTTAAAAGCTTTCTGAAGAAACAAGCATTAAAAATGCTCCCCTTTTTATCAGTCACTGAGAACATTACTTCCCCCTCTGTGAGTTCTCTAAAATTAGGAACTGATGGCTAAGCAATGACTACCAAAATCTCTTTATGTAAGTCTTAAAGTAGGCAAGCCACAGCGTATGGAACCTTGTTAAATAATGTCTTCATTTCATTTGCTCTCCATTCCAACTTATTTACAGGCAATTCCCAGTCGTTTAACCCTTTTGTATGAATATAAAGATTCGCTTCTTTTTCCCTCTTCTTTCCATTCTTCTTGCTCTTTTTTTTTTTCTTTAATTTACTAGACACTTGGAAGTATTTGATTTTGGGAGACTTTTGATTTTATGTTTTTTCAAGTCATCTAATAAAGAAGCAATAATTTCTTTTGTTTTCCCTTTGCTTGATATAATCAAACAATTTTTCTGACTCATTTTGATGTTCTTTGAGAATGGAATCCCTTCAATTGAACTGTTTACAACAGAATCGTGATGGAAAATGGGTTTTTCTTTTCTCCTTCCATATCGAATTACAACAACAGACTTTGATTTTAAGTTGAGATTGGCTTTCAGAAATTTCATAGGCTGCCTAGTACTCACAGACAGACCCCTCATCAGTTACATTGAAAGAGTCCGGCTCTTGGGAAAGATATTTAACATATTGTAATTTATTTCATTATTTCAGAGTGCATATTCCTGTAAAGTTTGCAATAATAAAAAATGAAAAACCCTATAATAATCTTCAGGATAAAACTGTTTACTTTTATGGGTCTGGTACATCTAGTACATCTATAAGTTGTCTTACATCATGAATATAAAATCACTCCAAAATCAAATTGTTTCACTTGCTTTTGATTCCAATGACTTGAGTTATGATAAAGCATGTATGCTGTAGGCAAACTGTTTCTCAAAAAAAGAACTATAGAGGCCAAGCATTGGAAAGCATTATATGTGGGTTTGGCATAAGATTCTATAACTAACACGTTTTCAACATATTGACTTTGCTTGTAATACAAAATTCTGCCATGCGTGACCAAGCAGGAACATAGAATAAGTGGGACAAATAGAAAATGTAATAAGATGATAGGTCCAAATATTCCAATAGTTACATTAATTATAAAAGCAAACATGACAATTAAAAGACAAAGGCTGTTACTCAATAACAAAATAAAGTACAAGTCACATAAAAGAAATCAACTTTAAATGCAAGGATACAGATAATTTTAAGGTAATGTGCACCCCATGTTGTCACCATATTAATATCAGATAAAGTAAACTTTATGTGCAGGAAGCGTTATTAGAGATAAAAGTGAATGTTTCATATTGAAAAAAATGTAAACTCACAAGAATAATATAATAATTCTGAATTCGTTTGCATCTTAATTCGTAGCTTTAAAAAAAACACTATTGGAAACATTGACAAAACTAAGATTTCCAATCGTAGTGGGAGATTTTAACCTATCTCTCTCAATCACTAATGGAACACAACAGACTAAACACGTAGTAGATGTAAAGATGATGCTAACAGGCTAGACCTCACTGACGTGGGGGATGCTGAACTAATGACTGCAGAGTATATATTCTTTTCAGATGACTTGGAACTCTACCCAAGTGACTGCATGCTGGGGTTTTAAAGCAAGAAAAAACAAATATCAAGAGATTGAAATCATACCAAGTGTGTTCTTTGACCATTGTGAAATTAAACTGGAAGTTAATAACAAATAGATAACCAGAAACTCCTAAAGAATGGAGAAAAGTTGAAGGAGACACAACAAGAAGCCAGAGAGAGGTGGAATCTAGGTCATGGGGAAACTTAAGCTGTACTAAGTAAGGTGTTTGTATCCTATTGGAGCACTGGGAAAGCATTAAAGGATATATATTTTGGGATTGATAAAAGTTTACATTTTAAAAAGGTCATTCTGGCTGCAGCTATGGTGATGGCAGGTGAGGGGAGTGAGACTGGAGGAAGAACGATTTGGAGTGAGGAAAAGTCTAGAAGCAGGATAGCCAGTTAGGCGGTGCTTACAATATTAAATGTGAGGGTGGTTGCCTGAACTAGAAGAGGGGCATGGAAGTAGGGGATGGAAGTAAGTGGAAAGATTAGAGAAATATTTAGGTGGCAAGATCAGCATTGTTGGCATTCGTTGACAAGAAGTAACTCCCAGATTTCTGTCTTCATTAAATGCAGGGGTGTGGTGCCATTCACTTAAATACACAACAGAGGAGGTGTGAGGGCAGGGAACTGGAGATAATGTCTACAAGACATTCAAGGGGGCCTGTAGTCACATGTTTTCAGAGCAGTGTTCCGGACCTGAAATGTACATTTGAGATTATAAGTGGTACATAAAGCCGTGTGAGCAGATGAGATTGTACAAAAAAATGAGTAGAAAGCTTATATTAGAATCTAAAGAATGACAACTTTTAAACTTCTGATACTGACTAGCATTTGGGAAAAAATAAAATATTTTTCCTTATACCTGAACTTTGAAAATGCCACTATTATAATATATGTACCCTACAGGATTATTCATATAATTTTAATCAATAACACCTAAAATTAATGCATTCAATGCTATTAATCAACACCATCCACTAAGTTTAACATGTCTGTGTTCAAAACAGTATCATTTTTAACTTTTTTTTTTAAAGATTTTATTTTTTCCTTATTCTCCCCAAAGTCCCCCAGTACATAGTTGTATATTCTTCGTTGTGGGTCCTTCTAGTTGTGGTATGCGGGATGCTGCCTCAGTGTGGCCCGATGAGCAGTGCCATGTCCACACCCAGGACTCAAACTGACGAAACACTGGGCCGCCTGCAGCGGAGCGGGCGAACTTAACCACTCGGCCACGGGGCCAGCCCCTCGTTTTTAACTTTTTTAAGGAGAAGAAAAAACAGAATTTGAGAGTTAACAGTCCAGTTATGCAAATAACGGTTAAGACAATTGACAAGAGACCTATAAAATGGGTGGCCCTGAGGGTCCTGATGGTGTCGGAGGTCATATGCCAGTAAGCATACCAATCCATATAATTGTGGATTGTCTCCACTAGTGCTCTGGAATTTGATTGTAGAAGTGGAAGTTAATTGGTTGAGGTGATTTAAATTGGAGGTTTTTAGGACTAGTTCATTGAATAAGGCAAAGGAACCAAGAACATCATGCATTGGCCAGAAAGTGGTTGATATAGTACACGATCTAGGCTCTAGGCTGGACCCAAAAGAAAACCAAACCAAGAAGGGGTCATGGTCCCCATTTGGTAAGCAACTGCAGATTTCATTTAAATTCAGTAGATTTTTAAGAAATGGGTGTGTCTACTTTGAAACCTTTCTTTTACAAGACATTGTCAAGCAGTTTTCAAAACAAATGGATTTTGTTGTGAAAGTGTTGCCCAAACCCTTGCAGATCAACTAAAAATTCTCTGCCTGCCACAGTTGGCACTTTAACCAGGCTTCTGCTCACCTCTGGATAAATGTGACTGTTCTGTTCCAGATTCTCAGCCAGTCTTAGCTTTGGTGCATATTCAAGGAAGCTTTCTCAATGAGTGGTACACACTGCCTTGACCTCCCTTTGATAAGTAACAAGGCAATGTAGCAGGAACTGTATTGACATTTTTCTTCCATAAACCCCACAAGCATCAGGTTTGCATCCCTGCCTCTAACATAACGGCTCCAATAAAAATCAGTTTTTGGTGATTTCTCATATGATGAATTAGAAGAAAAAGGAGTGCTTTGTCTGGAAGTACTGATGAGGTCAAAAATCTCTCACTTGAAAGAATATCTGAGCCAAGATTCATTTAAGCAGCTCCATCAAAATACTCTGGGACTAGACTTCAACTTACCCTTGCAGTTTGTCTCATTCTGATCTTGCTCCCCAGTTCTGCTTTATTCCCTGAAACTCAGTCTCTCACTTGTACCTTAGACTTGAACCTGAAGTCTGTTCTTATTCTCCTTGCTCAGAGAATGGAATCCTCCTACACATAACTTCCAGATTCCTATGATGGAGTTTCTTTATTTAGAGATTTCCCTGGTACAACTCTCTATATGTCAACTTGGACCTTTGACTACTGCTTGCTCTCCAGCCTCACAAAGATGTGCTCTGATCATCTGTCTGTTAGTTCATCTGTAAGATTTCACTAAGATGCTTGGTTCAGGCTTCTCTGAGACCAATTTGTTGTTTATACTTCCTAATGTCTATATCCTCCTCCTGGTATCTGGGTTTCTTTCTTTCCATGTTTGCCCAAAGCCTACTTCCACTTTCCAGTGTCTTCTAGGCTTTGCCACCTCATTGCTACCAACTGGGCTATTATTAGCCTTTCCACTTGATCCCAGCTGCCTCACATCTGAATACACACCATTGTTTCCAGAACTGAATCAGCAATGGAGTCCACATCTGAAGTGGAATGGATTCAACAGATGCCAGCACTCACAAGTCAGCTCACAATCAGCTGAATAATAGGGCTCAAAAGTAAGACACTGAACAGCGGACATTAGGACCAAAGTCTTTCCTTTCTTTTTTTTCTTTTTAGTGTTTAAGATGTGATCAGATGATCATGTTATCAGAGCAACAAACTAAAATATAAAATATAGCCAAAGAACTAACCAGACCTTTCACAGGGCAGAAAGTTTTAAAATTATCTAGATCAATTCCGTGTCTCCTCCTCTTGTGTTCCTTTAGTGATTACATAGCTATTATTGTGTTGCATACTAATGAAGGAAATATGGTAAGCAATGAAGAGATTATCTTATTTTGTTAGTGAAGGAAATATGATCAATTGAAATGTTGGCTCATTTCCCTAACAATAATTATTGTTGTGAAATTATCATAGCATCACTATATTAAACTTATTATGTGGAAAAGTGCCTCTTTCTTCCTCCTCAAAGCTGAAGCGTTATTGGCTCTGACCTATTCTAATCCTGGTTCCCCCATTTCTTAGCTGTTTAATTTTTTGACCATCACTTCACTACTCTGGGCTTCATTTTCATCATTTGCAAAATAAGGACAATGATAGTGCCTATTTTATAGAATTGTTAACAAGGATTAAATGTGTCAATACATGTTAAAACAATTTGAAGAGTGCCTGGAACATGGTGAGCATTAACAAAGTGTTAGCTATATTAATAACTCACTCATTAGATTTTTGAACACGACATTTTTTTTTTATTTAACTCATTGCCATTGATGGAGAGAAAGTCTTTCTGCAGCTAGAGGTAAAAAGCTTAAAAGTGTTAAAACATTAGGGAGTCAACACATTGGTGTGAATAAGTTTTAGTCAAAGTGAAAATGAGGGCATTAGACAATTTGCAGTTTCAATGGTAGATGGAGTTCAAAGGTCACAGTACCTAAAAAATGAAAGGAAAAGCAACTGAGTGGGGGAAATTAGCAAAAGAGGATGCTGGAGGCCCAGAGACAAACTTCAAAGACTTTCCAATTTCTTGCAGGAGGACATGACTGTAGGTTGACGGGTGAGCTGTATCCCTTCCTTTGTCTTTGGAATGTATGTTCTGCCTACTCTTCCCATACTAGCAGCTGTCTCAAGGACATAGCCTTGAGAGAGTGAAGTGTTGTTGAGACCAGTTATACTGAATACATGACTGAATCCAGTTAAGGCCTTTATATAAACTTTTAAGATTCTGGAAAGCAGATGTGGAAATTTACTCATCTTGCCCCAGCCCATAACAGGGCTGGTCTGCGAACCCACACAATTTTGCCTGAGGCCTCACCTTGTCATTGCTGCTGCAGGAAAGAACCCAGAGCTGTGATCAAGATGTCTCTTTCCTGTCTCACTGTGTAGACACACACCAAGCCTGCAACTGTGATCCTGCTCAAGGCCAAGAGGGCTTCAACAGCACCAAGCCCAGCTGTGAACTGTCTGGGCAGCGAATACTAAGAAAACTGGCAGCAAGATGGATATGGAGCTGAGCCAAGGACATCTACATTGTGTACTGCTTGCCTGGGGCTAAAAATTTGATGTAGGAATGGGTGAGAGTAAGGTCCTAGACGGGGCCAAATGGTCATGCTTGACTGGAAAGCAGAGACGGTCCAGACACAGGGGCCAGACGGTTCCCAGGAGGTCTGTTTATGGGCACGTACACCTGTTCTCCACGGTGAGTGTGTTCCAACAACTTGAGGTGGAGTTTATGAATTTTACTAATCCCTGCTTCACTTTGTATTTTTCAAACTGTTCCAACTCTGGGGAAGCTCACGTTTATATTCTCTAAGTAAAATACATTTCTCAGTAAAGGGAAAAGACTTCCCTTTTTCAAGTTTTATAATTTATACTTAACTCTAATTTTGTGTTTGATGAATATGTACAAATTTTCTCCTCAACTATTCAGAATTTATAGACTTCTATCCAAACTCCTCCAAGTCAGTAAAAGTTGATTTTTTTTAATAATTCAAAATACGGGGGAAAAAAAACAACCACCAGAGAATGATATAACAAATATTCAGGTGCTTCACACTCAGCTCTATTAAATTCTAACATTTTGTCAAAATTGATTCAGAATTTGTTTAATAAAAACAAAACATTCCAGATACAATTGAAAGTTTCTAAATACTCCATCACATCAGTCCTTCCATCTTTAAAAGTAACCGCCATATTGAATTTGGTAATTCTCTTTCCAAACATCTTTATATATTATTATTAGATATATATACAAAATAAATACCATTACTTATGATGCTTTAAATACTTTACATATAGTGTCATTATGCAATGCTTTTTATATTAACATGTTTTTGATATTACGAATTTTTATGTATTGTAATAATTATATACTGTTAATCAATGGTAATTAACCCTAGCTTCTATGACAAACAAACTGCATAAGATAAAAGTTTATTTCCCCCTCATGTAAGGTCCAATGTTGTTTACTCATATAAAATCCTTAGTAGATTCCTCCAGGTGCTGACTCAGGGATCTGAGCTTCTTCCATCATATGGCTCCACTATCTTAGATTGCTGTCCTTCACTGAAGTGGGAGAAAGAGGAAAAGAAGGGAAAGCACACTAGATATTTAACCATCTTGGCCAAGAAGTAACCCATAACTTTTCTCTTGACATTCTATTGCTTGAAATATGTCACATGGTCAGTCTAACTACAAGGGGGTTACGGAGATGCAAAAATGTTATCACCTGGTTTCAGAGAATGAACTACAAAGTATTGCCATTAATTGCCGTTAAGTGTCTACTTTAATTTGTAGAGATTTGGCTGCTGTTTATCAAAGTGCTATATATATATACAGGGAAAAATTTGAATAGAGATTTTAACCAAATGCTGCAGTAGCTGGAGTATTAGGGAGAACTATACTTTGACGTTCCCAAGGATGAGATGGGCAGAGAAGTGTTGTAGAAATAGAAACCGACATGTAAAAGGCTTGCTTCTGTTTATACAGAAAATGGGAGCAGTTCAGTGTTAATTAAATATCAAGTACATGGTAATGGGGGAGGGGTTCAGTGAAAGAAAAACATTAGAAATAATATAAGTAAGAGACAGGGTCATGATTCCTTATGTACCCAGTTATAGCATGTTGCCTTCAACAAAACATGAACCAAGCTGCAAAAACCAGATTCTTTAAAAATGCTTCACACTTTGTCCTATAAAACTTTATACTCTTGCATACTGAATGAAAGGCAAGCCTATTATTTCCATTATTTTTTTCTTTCCCATCATTAAAAATGTTCAAGCTCTTTTAATAATGATTTAATAGAAAATTTTAGAAAACCATAATCATTTGAATTGATTACTAAAGTGACATAGTGACACTTTAGACAATTGCAAAATTGCCTGATAATTTTCTGAAGAAAAGGAAAATCAAATCCAGAAATGTTCTCTACCTGACCCTTGGTGACAAAACTCCTATTATGCAGACAATTTAATGAACAAAATGATGTTCCTTGGTTGAAATGAGAGAAAAATCAGTTTTTGAACTAGGTGCTAAAATGTCCAACCAGTTATTATTAGAAAATTTAACTTTTTAATAAATAACATGGACTGTTTTAAAAGCAGAGATTGAGAATACCAGAATTAATACTATTTCTTTTTTGACTGGAGAAAGGGATAAAGAAGTGTTTGGAAAGAGCGATGTTTGGAGTTAATTGACCTGGATGTAATTCCAGGGCTGTAATTTACTAGATGGGTGGCCTTTGCATATCATATTGTTTCTATGTATCTCACTATTTCTCACCTTAAAATGAGAGTGTTGGGTCAGATTGTTAAATAGTCTGCTGGTATTAACATTCAATAAGTCTAAGAGAGTATTTGGCATCATGCGTTTGATATGACATAACTGTCAGCAAAAAAGTATTATGATTCTGGCAACTGAAATTATGCACAACTTCAATGACACTTTCATAAGTATGATGCTTTGCTGATGGTCGCGTTATTCATCTATTTACTCAAATTCCTGGGAAAATTAAAAATGAACATTTTCTTAACTGAGTTCTACATGCAGTACGATTTTAGGGAAATATTGAGAACATATGAGAGAGACTTCTAGGAGAATAGTGACAACCACTGTAGAAAGTCACCTAAGGCTAAACCCAAAGAAAAAAATAAGGAACATGTGGGAAACAAATAAAAATATATAAAACAGGAAAGGATAGCTATGAAAGTACAAAAATAAAAGTAAAAATCTCCAAAATCTAATGATTAATTCCTCACACACACACACATTGGCTTTCAGTTCGGCCACTAACTCAGTGGAATATTGGTAAGATACCTAACTTCTTGATGGCTTAATACCCTCATCTTGATTATTTCATGAATAGCACCTAACTAATCTCTCAATCAAAATTTTGCACACTGCTATATTGGTACTGCCTTGGAGCCCTATGCATATTCATCTCCAGATTGCTAAGAGGAGGTTCAAAATTAGGTTGGAATAACTGGATAGTCTCTCTTAGAACTCAAATAATTTGTTGTTAAATTCAGATTTGAATTATAGACTTTTCTTTTCCAAAATTGAATGCCTTACCACTTTCCCTATTGTTTACCCATGTTTTGTTTTTGTTTAGTTTTTCCTGTTCTAAATGAAAGTTGCCTTTTCCTCTTTAGCAAGAATGACTTTTTGTCTAATCAGTTCCTGAATTTTTAATGTTTCTAGTTCTTAACAATAAAACAAGTGCCACGAGGAAATAATGTGATAATACTGGAGATCTAAAATTTTAGAATATATTTTTCTTCCCCTTCTGGCTCTTTACTGATAATTTATGAAACTTATATACATCACTAACTTTTAAAAAGGAAAATTTATTTTCTCTGAAAATAAACTTTCAAAATCTTCCATTGTGATATTGGTTTAGCTTAAAAATCTTAATGAGATTGATTCAAAATAATTTGAAACTGAAACTACAGACCTCAAAATTCATTAATTTTGGAAAAAATAATGCCTTTCTCATCTGACTAATGGGAGATTCGTGTGTCCTCATATTGGTTGATCTATCAGTGGTAATTGATACCGTTGATCATTTCCTTTTCCTTGACACACTTTCTTTCCATGGTTCTCAGAACAGCACATTCTCCTGGTTTTCTTCTACCTGCTCTTCCTTGTTAGTCTCTTTTTCTAGTTCCTCTCTATCTACCCCAACCTCAAAAGGTTGAAATGCCCCAGGGAACCTAGAATTTCTTCCCTTTTCTACCTGTGCTCACAAGGTTGGTAAAATTATGCAGTCCGTGGTATTAAACAATCTATTAGTTTGCTAGGGCTTCCATAACAGAATTCCACACACTGGGTGGCTTAAACAGAATTTATTTTCTTCTGATTCTGGAGGCTAGATGTCCAAGGTCATGGTGTCAGCAGGTTTGATTTCTCCT
Source organism: Equus quagga (assembly GCF_021613505.1). Taxonomy (NCBI): domain Eukaryota; kingdom Metazoa; phylum Chordata; class Mammalia; order Perissodactyla; family Equidae; genus Equus; species Equus quagga. The sequence goes on along the minus strand of NW_025796728.1, from coordinate 4,280,446 downwards.
GAGGCATCTCTCCTTGGCTTACAGATGGCCCCATTCTTGCTGAGTCCTTACAAGGCCTTTCCTCTGTGTGAGAGCACCCCCGGTGACTTTTCCTCTTCTTATAAGGACACTAGTCATATTGGATTAGGGCCCCGCCCTTTTAAACTCAATCACTTCTTTAAAAGGCCTATCTCCAAATGCAGTCACATTGAGGGTAGCGCCTCAACATATTGGTTTTGGAGAAACACAATGAAGTCCATAACAAATCCCATCTACATGCTCATGGCTTTCAAATTTATATCTCCAGCCAAGACCTCTTCCTTGAAATGGAATTATCCACTTCCCACTCAAAATCTCAACTTGGATTTCTAATAAACATATCCAATTTAAGATGTCCAAAACTGACTTATGACACAAACTCCCTTTACCAAACTGTTCTCAATGTCCTCCCCATCTCAGACAATGGCAACTCTTCCATCTGCTCAGCTCAGAGACTTTGGAGTCATCCTTAATTCCTTTCTTTCCCTCATACCCTATATCCAATCTGGCAGAAAGCCCTGTTAACTCTAGCTTCAAAATAGATCCAGAATATGACCACTTCTCATCACTTCTACATCCACTGTAATTTTTCCACCTGGATTAGTGACATAACTCCCCCCACCCTCCAACAGTCTATACTCTACAGTAGTTAGAGTGATTCTGTTAAAAAGCAAGTCAAATCACGTTATTCTCCACATCAAATCCTTCCACTGGCTTTCCATCATTCTCAGAATGAATCCTTTAACTCTCGAACTCATCTGTTGCTTTTTCTGCCTCCCTCTGCTCTACCAGCACTAGCCTCCTTAAACATAACAGACACATTCCTACTTCAGTATCTTTACACTTTCTGGTCTCTTTTGGCAATGTTCTTCCTTACCAGATTTACATGGCTCACTCCATCGCTATCTAGAGCCCTTTTCTCAAATGTCACCTTTTCACTGAGGTCTTCCCTGACCACCATTTCTAAAGTTTCTAGGACTTTAGAAACTTCCGTGGGTCCTATTTCCATTCTCTGGTTTACATTTTTTTTCTTTTGTCGCTGTCTAAATATACAGTATACTTTACATATTCACCTTGCTTATGATCCATCTCTCTCACTAGAACTCCTTGAATTGGAGTTTATATTCTAGTGGCAAGGATGGATTTTTATCTGTTTTGTTCATAACTATATACTCAGTATTTAGAATAGTGCCTGGTCCATATTAGACATCCAATAAATATTGCTCGATTTATTTATCTATGTATGCATCCATGCAACAAATACTTATTTCATATCTATTTCGTATCAGACATAATTCTAGATAAGGGATATGTATTGGTGAGTTGAAAAAGTTCCTTTTCCTCATAGAGTTTCAATTTAGTGATTTTATTGTAAGAATGAATATGATAGTAAAGAACACAGAAATCTCAGCCACAATACTTGGCTATGTGTGGACACAGGAAGTGCTGAACCACCAGGAATAGCAGGAATCATGATGGAATTTAAAATGTTAATGGAAGGCATTAAGGCAGCCCACAAGTATGGCTGTACTTTTGGTTCCTTTGCAGTTGTGTAGATTTTCAGTCATGTGTCGTCTTCCAAGCATTCCGTCCTTATTATTACTCAACTACTATCCCAGTTACTTCTTATCTTCTGGGGGTATTCTGCCTTATTGGTTCACCAACATTTGGCTATCTCCTCTCTGTGCTCCACCTTTTCTCCATGAGAAACAGTGCGGCATAGTGGTGAATAATACTGGCTTTGGATTTTGACTTTGTGAGCTTGAATCCTGGCTCTGTCACATCTAAAGCTGTGTGATCAACAGCAAGTTGCCTTTTCCCATCTGTTCTTCCTTTAAAAAAATCTGAAAAAATGAAGACATTATTACCAGAGTTCAGAGATGGTAGGTATAAATGGCTTAATATACGAAAAAGGATTTAGAACAGTTCTTGGCACATTGTAAACACTAAATAGACTCATAGTTTCTACTTGAGAAGTATGGCTTATACAAAACATCTGCTCCTTGCTGTTTCATCGTAACCCGTCAACTTCGCAGCACCTCCTCTAACTCACAAACGTTTAACTTCTGGACCTTTTGCCTACAGCTTCAGAATGATTTCTTAGCAATTGCTTTCAATTCCACTGCATTTAACTTAAAAATTAGAGAATAATTTGTTTGCTCACCACCTAAATTTGTGTCTTAATTTCCTGTCTCTCATATTGATATTTTGTTTTGTTGTAATAATCTTAGGTAATTCTTGCTGAAATTATCTGTAGGGGGCAAACCTTTCTTGGTCCTTTTATGTCTAGAAATGACTTTATATTGCTAACACCAATGAACACTAGCTTGTGAGAGTATAGAATTAGCACTTCAAAGTCATTTTCACTCAGAATTTTAAAAAATTCATTGATTTCTGGTCCTAAATTTGCTGATAAGAAGTTCTAAGGCACAGGTTAATAAACTTTGCTTTTCTCTTGTTAAAAAAAGAATTTCTGGTACTAAGTTTGCCAATAAGAATAACAAACTATTCTGTCTGTTAGGTAGACAACGCGATTTATTTTTCTCAAGAGAATTTTGTATATTTTTCTTTATCCAAGATGTCCTGAAAATTCACCAGAATATGACTAATTAATTCTATTTAACAGTCAATGAACTTATTCAATCATAAAACTAATAACTTTTGGCATTTCTGGGACATTTCTATTTCTTTTATTATTTGCTCCTCACCTTTTTCTCTATTCTTGCTTATGTAACTTCTGGATTTCTTTTCAGTGACTATTTTGTCTTTGCAATACAATCTTGATAATTACTTGATGTTATTATCTGGCTCACTGAAAATTTTCAATTGTGTCATTCATTTCATCTATCAAATTTTCTCTTAAAATTTCAATGAATTTCAACTTCCTGGAAACCCAGTCTTTTGTTTTCGCTGTTGTTGTTGACTTTTGTTTTGCTTAACAGTTATTCTTTTCATCAGCTGTCTGTATCTACTTAAATCTTCCTCAAGCTATTTGCTTGCTTTAAAGTAGTCTTACTTCTCATGAGGATTTAGTTTTCTGCTTGGGGAATTTATCCCCTTTCCTTCATGATGTTGGTTTCCCTTAAAGATTTGCTGACCCTTGATTATCTGTCCATATTTATACGCCAGGGTCCATAGTAAATAGTATTTCATTTCCTAAACCCAAATTAGAACCATTCCATGTCTATGGCTAATACATTTCCGATTCCACAAAGAGAAGGAGATTTACAACCTCCGCATCCTCCTTCTGGCATTTCTTCATCGTTAGTATATGAAAGTGACTTACAGCAGGAGTATAGAGTGGCATTTCATATATGGTAGGAGTAACTTACGACTGAAGAGAAGATGTTGTTGCTTAAAATGTTGACTGATTTAAGTTTTATCCCCCAGAGGGAGGATAGTTTTATAACTATCTTTATTCGGAAAATGATTAGAGTAAAAATTCTTTCATTAGCTAATTACATTGGCACTATATCACTTCAGTGATCAATCCAGATGCCTAGGTTTTCCAAATTTTCCCTCAAATCTCTCTTAAAGTAATTGGAAGAATTCTAATGACAACTAAGTAAAAATGATAGGTTAATAATGTTTTGATTTTCATTTAGTAATGGTGAGTACGTATTTAACATGGGGCAGAGAAAAAACAAGTTTTATTTCCCAACCAAATCTCCTACTTGTTTTTCTACTCTGATTCTTGTTTAGCTGAAAGTTAGAACACATTTCTCTCCTCATCTAACTCCCTTCCTGTCCTCCTCCATCTCCCCACTCCTGTCAGCACTGCAAATACATTTTATGTCCAATTCTCCTTGAAATTACCATTTCCTTTATTGCCATCAACTGTACAGCTTGAAGCCTTTGCTTGTGTTTCCCACCTGCCCCAACTCCTCTGAAGTTCTTAATTCCATGACTTCAAGATCTAGCAGAAAGTTTCAACTTTTTTGAGGTGTCTTCCCTGACACTCCAAGATAAGATGGAAAGTTCTTTAATCATTTCTCTTTGGATGTGTTTACCTTGCTATTTTTTATCTTTTTTTTTTTTTTTGCTGAGGAAGATTTGCCCTGAGCTAACATCTGTGCCAATCTTCCTCTATTTTGTATGTAGGTCGTTCCCGCAGCTTGGCCGCCAATGAGTGGTATAAGTCCATGCCCAGGAACTGAACCTGGGCTGCTGAAGCAGAGCACAATGAACTTAACTACTAGGCCATGGGCCAGGCCCTGGTTTTTATCTTTTATTGTTTCATAGTTTTAAAAATATTTTTGAGTAATTGCATGAATCCTAAGGCCATATGTTTAGATAAAAAAATGTTTACCTGGATAATCACTTGACCATTTGTAACACTTTTGTTCTCCAGTTAATCCCAGGCACTAAAATTTAGTCTTGGAAACAAGTAAGATGAAAAGTATAAATAGTTCCTATTAAAAAATAACAGTAAAATCTCTACACATTAACAGAGTTATGAATGGCAGACTAAAGCAATATCTCACTGGTAACAACATTAATAGTCACTGTCTTAGTCTTTGTCTTTGTCTTCTACCCACAGGTCCACATTGATCAGTCAGAGGCCACAACACTACAAGACTTCCAGTTTTCAGAGTGACCTTTTACAAGATTCCACTCGGGGAGCATAAGTCTCCTGAGCTTAATGAAAAAAATCTCTAATCCGGGCTTGTTCTAAAAATGTGAATCACTCATAACGTAGGATAAAGCATAAATGCATTTAATTACATAGAAGTTGCAAAAAGCATACACTTATCTCAATAGAGGTTAGAAAGCATTTTATGGTGGCAACATTTTTTCATAATTAATAGTGTACTGACAAAGAGTATAGATTGTCTTTAGACTACCTGAATTTGAATTCTGTCTCTATCATTTAATTGCTTGACCTTGGATAAATTAATGAACTTTCTGTGTCTCAGTTACTTCACCTGTAAAACAGAACTAATTATAGTATCACTACCTTGCGAAGTATTTTTTGTGTATATGAGGAAGATTGGTCCTAAGACAACATCTGTTTCCAATCTTTCTCTTTTTTTCTTGAGGAAGATTGTTGCTGAACTAGCATCTGTGCCAATCTTCCTCCATTTTATGTGGGACGCCGCCACGGTGTGGCTTGACTTAGGTCCATGCCTGGGATCCAGACCTGTGGACCCCAGGCCACCAAAGCAACACACGAGACCCTAACCACTGCACCACCAGGCCGGCCCCTTCATCAGGTATTATAAGCCCAAAATATGTCAAGTTTTTAAAATAATATTGTAAATAATAAGCCAATAAAAATGTTAACTATTCTTATTAATATAAAATTAGTGTTTCTAATAAAAGCAATGACTTGGAATATCTCTATTAATAAGATAGAGCATATATTTTAAAACAAAAAAATCATATACTTGAGTAGAGATCTCCTTAAAACAGGAAAAGAATACTCTTATAATCATTCCAATATTGGAAATAGCAGAATTTTGAGAAGAAATTCAAAAGAAATATAAATATTGGAAAAGAATAAAATATGAATTTACTTAAGATATATAAAACTGCTGTAGCATTATGAGTAAAAAGTAAAAATAAAAAGAGATAAAAATGTACTTAGCTAAATTATATGATATAAGTTTTATGCTCAAAAGTCCATACAACCAGAAGTATCACAATTAGAATGTACAACTATGTACTGGGGGGCTTTTGGGAGAAGAAGAAGGGGGGAAAAAAAGAAGATTGGCAACAGTTGTTAGCTCAGGTGCCAATCTTTAAAAAAAAAAAGTCCGTGTTATAATATATGAATAGGAAGACCTGAAAAATACAAAGTGAAAAAGGACATTTTTCATATTAGCAGCTAAAAATCTGTTAAATAACTGGCTATTAATATAGCTTGCAACACAAGACATTTTTTCTAAGAAAATAATACACCCTTAGAGACTAATTCATACGCAAAAAATGAAGTGAGACCATTCCCATTAACACAGATAAAAATACTACTTAAGTGAATAGGTAGATTAATGTAATAGCAAAGTTATGCAAGATTTTATAATCTTAATAAATTAATACAGTACTTAATCTAAAAAATGAAGTATGAAAGCCTAACAAAGGATACATAAACATTTTAAAACGTAATAATAGTGTGGCTACTTTACCAAAATTCAAACCTTATTAACAGTGATTGTGATAAAAATGTAACATATTATAACTGAAAGTTTGTACCCTTTGACCAGTTATAAGTTCTGAGGATCTAATGTACAGCATGGTGATTATAGTCAATAATATTGCATTTTGAAATTTGCTCAGAGAGCAGATCTTAAGTATCCTCATCACACCCACAGAAAAATGGTAACTAAGTGAGGTGATTGATATGTTAATTAGCTTGGTTGTGTAAGCATTTCACAATGTATACATATATTAAATCATCATTATACATATAGAATTAAATATGTACAAATATCTTATTGGGTTAAATCAGAAAACCTGATCAATTAAACAAAATGCAAATTCCACAAATAGATACAGAAAATAGCATATCGTATGGCTATTAATATTACAAATTGTCCTTAAGATAGATTGTGGAAATTTATACTGCCCCTAAAGTGTATGAAACTGTATTTCTTCACAGCATTCACTATACTTGATATTAAGCCTTTTTAAAATAGCAAACTAATGAATAAAATTAGCATGTCATATTTTTTTTAAATTGTATTTGTTAAATTGCTACCAACGTTGAAATTTTTTAATATATTTTGTGGTTACTTCTTTTGTGAAATGCCCGTTGCAATCATTTACCCATTTATGTATTAGGTTTATTTATTTCTCATTAATATATATCAACATTTTAAACATATAAATTTCCAATATACTTTCCAAGTTTTCACTCATTAGTTTTTATAAAATATTTCAAATACCTAGAATATATAGAGAGTAGAATAGTGAACACCCGCAGATCATGTTTTGGTTAATTTGCCTGAGATTTTTTTTTTGGAGGGGGATAAAGTATTATAGATTCAGTTGAAGCCTGTATTATATCCTAAAATCTAGTATCTTTCCTAGCCTTCCAGTCTATTTTTACAACAGATATGTATCTATCTATCTATCTAAGAGCTATATATGTATACAAAATAATATATAATCTGGTGTCTGCACTTAAATGTTTTTAACTTTACTTAATGTTATCACACGCATATCATTCTGCACCTAGCTCCTTCGTTTTTGCTTAATGTCTTATATTGAGATTTATCTGTGTAAAGCCATGTAGATACTTATCTATTTTGACTGTAGTATTCCATTGTGTAACTATATCTGTATTTATTTATGCTCAATAGGTAAACATTTAGGTTGTTGTCAGTTTTACACTATTAAAAGCAACACTGTTTTTAATTAAGCAGAGACTCAGAACACTATTTTAACTATTCAACACTAAGAACATTCTTAGACTGCGGGAGTGGATCTCTAGGCTATCTTCCAGGTGGTGGAAATTCTGGGCCAAAGGGCACGCGCATCTTTGACTTTACCAGATATGTCCAAATTGCCTTACAAAGTGTTCAGATCAATTTATATGCCTACTAAAAGTATACAGGAGTTTCTAATCAATATTTGGCATTCTTAAATTTTGCATATCTGATAGGTTTGAAAGGGCATATCATTGTTTTAATTTGCAGTTCTTCATTTGGAGTGGCTCTTTGTCCTTTTTGCTTTCTCTTTTATTTACTTGTGGGAGATTTTTCCTTTTTGGTAAATTCTTCATACTGATCCTTTGGCAGTTAAATTTGCTGAAAACATGTTCTTTAAGTGTGTGACTTGACTTTTCACTACGTTAATAGTCTCTTTTGATTTAAAGGTTACAATTTAATGTGGTTATTTCTGTTAATCTTTTCCTTTACAGTTTGTACTTTTGTTTATCTTTAAATCTTTTTCTATACCAAAATCATAAATATATTTTCCCATACAATTTTTCTGGAGTTTTGGTTTTTATATTTGAATTATATATCCACCTGCAATATATATTTGTGTATGTAATGAGGTAAAAAATCTGCTTTTTTTCCCCTTGTAAATAATAGTCTCTGCAGAATTTATTGAATAGCTCATTTTTCCCCACTTTTTCTAAAATAGAGGAATATTTCTATGCCCTTTATTTGGTTGTACTATTTTTTCCTAGCCCTACATGAATTCCAAACTAACCACAAACTTTCAATTTCAGTAGCTTGATAAGTCTTGACATTTCAAAGGCAAGTGCCCCATATCCTCCCTCCTTTTATTCTTCTTCAAAATTTTCTTGTCTTTTTTTTGACTCTTCACTCTTGCATTTGAATTTTAGGATTGGTTTCTTAATTTCCACTATAACTGTAGGAATTTTGATTCAAATTGATTATATTTCTTACACTGGATAGAATTGACCTCTGTATGATGTTGAGTCTTCCCAACTACATGTGCGTTACATTTTCATTTATCTGGGTCTTATTTTACGTCCTTTAATAATGTTATATAGATTCTCTATAAAGGTCTTGCACATTTTTTTTTCAGTTATTCCTGGGTGCATATGAGCTTTTGCTATTATTGTAATGAAATGTTTTCCTATTATGTTTTCTTGTGGTAACCACCGTGTATAGGAATACTGCTAATGAGTATTTAAATGTTATTTGATCTTGAATCCAGTAAGCTTGCTTAACTCTCTTATTATATTCTTACATGTTTGAAGATTTCGTTGGATTTTCTTTCTAAACAAACTTAACATGTAGAAATAAGGAAAGTTAATTTCTTCTTTTTCTATTTTTTATTGTCTCATTGAAATATCACACCTCTGGTACAACGTTGAATAGTCCTACTTTAATAGAAGAGCCTCTTAAATTTCACAATGAATTACTTTTCAAGCATATGTTTTTAAAATGACTTTACAATTATGTATTCTGATCTATCAACATTTTCTTTTAATGTTTCTGCTTTGGCCAGCATGTGTCAAAAAGAAAAGAACTTCAATGAGCATTTGTTAGATGCTGGATGAGCATATTGTGTGTACCTATTTATTATTCCTACAGTTTCAGTTTTTACATTTAAATCTTCAACTCAACTGAAACTTATTTTAGCAAGAAGTATAAGAAAATCCTTATATTTATTATTTTCCAGAGAAATAATTTTCCTATTATTTATTGGAAAATCTGTTATTTATTCACTAATTTGAAACATTAATTTGAGTATATGCTTAATTTTTTATCCTGAGATAAATTTCTGGGGAATGGAGGATAAAGTTAGGGTAGGCATTCATTTCTTCCTAACTCATGGTAAGGAAGCTGCTTTATAGTACTTCCAAACAATTATTATCATCTTTCTTTCCACATATATCCAACCTAATATATCCATTCACATTAACTTTTTAAGCCAACTTGAGGACAGAAAATAATGGGTTAACTGAGACTGCAGAGTATCATACTTGCTTGGCACATAGTAGATGCTTAATAAATTTGATTGAAGCAAGACTGAATGGAGTTGAACTTTAGTTATATTCTTAAACTATGAATGAAAATATTTGTTATTTTGTTTTTCACAAATCCCTGTTAATCTTTCCCTTAAAGTGTACCATCTACATTAAATCTGTGCAGTGTCTCTGACATAGCTTATCAAAAATAGCTTTAGTATGAACATTATTTGTCTGGGCTCAGTGTTTACAAGAATAAATAAATAAACAGGACTAATTTAAAAATGAAACCATCTTTTTCAAGTTTGATCTCAATGCAAAGTAACAATTTAAAGCTGTTTACTGTATGTTCTCACCAATAAGCTTCTTCACTAAGAATCTGTGTAAGATTTCTTAATCTTGAGACACTTCCATTCTAGTTGGATGCTAATTTTTAGGATCCTCCTTTTGTTCTCCTACTGATAATAGGAGTAGGGATGGCCAATGACTCTCAGGGCCAGCTTTAAGAAAAAATGGAAATTGAGTTGAATTTTGAAGGGGAGAAGGTCTTAATAAAGAGGACTGATTTGGAAAAAAAA